>NC_092814.1:220675300-220987800 GCF_023375885.2 Dermacentor andersoni | reverse complement strand
CGATTCTAAGCACCCCCTTTTTTTCACTATCGCGATGCCAAAGTGAGGGGGGGGGTGCTTCGATTCGAAAAATCTAGAGTGACTCCCCCCTCCCTCTTTTCTCTGCGACATCACGACGAGATGGGTGCGAGAAGTTTGTACAAAAGAAATGCTGAAATAAATTGACTTGACTTGACTTGAAATAACATTTTATTTTGCAAACATTCAAAAGAAAAATCGGTGCAGACAGTACACCCAGCGCTTGTGTAGGATACTCAGTCACTATCACTGCCACTCGAGTTCGTCGCACCGCTTGAACCGCTGCTCTCGGTATCCCACAGCAGGTCGTCTTCCGTTCCGTCAAAGTTGTTTGTGATCGAGCACTTCTTAACTTATTTGACCACAACGTCCACTTGGACCCTCTTCCACTCGTCCGAAATCCACTTTGCGATGGTTGATGGGGACGCTTTCTGCAGCTTTCCCGTCGGCGTCTTCCGGTCAGGGTTTCGCACCCACTCTTCGTACTCCTGTCGGAGATTGGCTTTGAAGGGCTTGTTAATTTGACTGAAACGTCGAGGGGTTGCAGCACTGGCGTCATGCCACCCGGAATCACAACCATGTCGCTATTGATGTTCCGAAGCTTTGTCTTTACCTCCGGGGTCCGATGGCCGCGAAACGCGTCCAACAGAAGCATCAACCGCGTGCCTGCAGGTCTGCCGAGCAATGATTCCAGAGTGAGCAAGCGCGTTTGGTGGCCTTGGCTACGCGCTCTTCCTAAGAAATAGGGGGGTGCTTAGATTCGCATGCAAACGTTTTTCCTAACTTTTTCACGAAAATAGAGGGGGGGTGCTTAGAATCGCGAAAATACGGTATATCCACAACCAAAAGACACGGTATATATGTATATGACCACAAACAACAAAACAAGGAAATAAACTAAAGATGACAATGCGCATGCTCCCTCACAATGAGTGCCGTTTGATGGCTTGTTTTTCTACTTTTTAGCAGTGAGATTTCGTTGTCATTTAACTCTATGAATGAAATGCTATTTCAGCCCGCCGTGGTTGCTTTAGTGGATATAGCGTTGGGCTGCTAAGCATGAGGTCGCGGGATCAAATCTCGGTCACAGAGGCCGCATTTTGATGGGGGCGAAATGCGAAAACATCCGTGTGCTTACATTTAAGTGTACGTTAAAGAACCGCAGGCGGTCCAAATTATTCCGGAGTCTCCCCCTACGTCATACCTCAAATCGTGCTTTTGGCACGTAAAACCCCATAATTTAAAGTACTTTTTCGTGCGGGCGGATGGTTAGCCAAGGGATTTTTTTCATTTTCGCGAGCATTCTTTATGAGGCGAAAAAATAAATGGGCAAGAAAATACCTGGCTGAAAGCATGCAAGCTTGAATTTTCTGAAAGCATATTTAGCGCCAGCAAACAAGGACGGAAGGGAGACGACACCACGAGTCCGTCCTTGTTTGCTAGCGCTAAATATGCTTTCAGTTTACCAACACGCCCAACAAATCGCAATGCTGAAATTTTCTTTATATTTTATACAAATACGCTGATGACACACCTTTCAAAGCAGCTATAAAAGAATTGCTAATTGCAATTAATTATTCAGTTGAATGGCATCTACAGAACAAATTACTGGCGGCTATTCTACTCGACTGTTAACAATATGCACTTGGTTATCTTCGCACATAATTGCCCGTCTTTTTTTTTAGGCGCGATGCGTGATAGCTGGGACACCCTGTATTATGGTTTGGCGTCTTGGCTCTTTATGGCCAAGATGTCACGATTCTGTGGGCAAAACCAATTATGAATTGTACATGAGCTTCTACAACAAAAGATTGTGGTGCGATAACATGTACGGTGGCGTGCATACCAGTTACTCCTCAGGCGACATTTTTGCAATTAGCTAGGCACGAGCAGCGTTATTCTTAATTCTAATGTGTTAACTAAGTTTATGTTATTAGGGTCCCAGACTGCTGTATCATATTCTAATTTCGGGCCTATTAATGTTTTATGAACCAAGAACTTTAAAGAGTCTGGAGCATTAAAAATTTTCGTCTTAAGTAACCAAAACCGTGGTTATCATTGTTCACGATATCATTAATGCTGGTTGCCCAGGTAAAGTTGAATGTGATATGAATTCTTGAGTACTTGTACAAGTTTACGGTTTCTAAAAGAAGGTTATTTTAATAGTATACCTGGGCGGAATTAGGTATCTTAGATACATGCATAGCTTTACACCTGTTAATATTTAATTCCATTAGACATACACTGCCCCAGTTAGATATAATACCTAGGAGGCAGGATTGAAGACGGCGAGTATCACAAACTGAAGTAATTTTGCTTAAGATTAAACAAACATCAGCGAAGAGATGATTGTTAGAAGTTACTTGCGAGGAAAGGTCGTTAATATATCTTAAGAACAACAAAGGACGGAGAACCGATCCTTGGGTCACTCCGGAGGCAACAGAGAACATCGGGAAATTGTAGTCGTTAGCGTTAACCTATTGTGTGCGATTATCAAGAAAACATTCGATCCTCTTTAAAAGATTAGCATCAATATTCAAACGGGTTAGTTTGTGCATTAGAAGTCTGTGACAGACTTTATCGAATAATTTTGAGAAGTCATAAAAAATGCAGTCAGCGCGTGATGAGCGATCGATGCAACTGACCAATGAAAGATACGAGTTGAGTCTCACATGAGTATGATTTCTTAAAGCCATGTTGTTCAAGTGAAAAAAAGTGTTACCTCCAAGAAAGTGGATGAGGCTTCTGAATACAATGTGTTCTAGCAGTTTGCGGCACGTAGTGGTAAGTGAAACGTGTCAAATAATTCACAATACGAAGTTAACTTGCATTGAGTTGGAAAGAATCAGATTATAAAAAGAAGCAGCATAATTTAAGACGAATGTTCGTAAAACAACGGGGCAGCACGCTGGCTGTATATAAACCACGTTAGACATATGCCATTCTTGTCGTTCACTTGTTAACACTGTTGGTGTTATGCGCCAACCGGCTTCACCATGCACCACATTTATAATTCCTGTTGTCACGTGCGCTCAGGGAATTGATGAATTATAATGTAAGAGTGCTTTATTAGCAAAAGACATGAAGTGCGGAAAAGACATGAAGTGTGTATGGATGGATGGATGGATGGATGGATACAACTTTCTTGTACGTCCGGCAAGGTTTAACGCGACCCGGGCTCAGGTCTCCCACGGAGGAACGTCAAGGCCCTGCCTCAACGCCGCCTCACGGGCTTGCTGGACTGCCCACGTCTGGATTCCGAGGTCTGAGCTGCGCAGAGCAGCGGCCCAACTCGACGACAGGGTCTCCGGAGTAACTGCCATCCCTCCTAAACTACATTGCACTCACACAGCATGTGTTTGAGTGTTGCTGGTCCTTCCTGGCACAATTTGCACATGTCGTCCTGATGCTTATCTGGTAAGATACGTTTGAGACGGAATGGATTAGGGAACGTGTTTGTCTGGAGTTGTCGCCAGGCGACGGCCTGCCTCCTGTTCAATTTGGGACTCGGCGGTGGGTATATCCTTCTGGCGTTCAAATATGCACTGGTGATGTCGTTGTATCTGGTGAGCCTGTCCCGTTCTGCTCGAGAAGCGTTCGCTATCGTGCGAGAGGCGTTGCCCTGTTCGGCGCGGCGGGTCATGTCTCGCACCGTCCGGTGCGCCGTCTCGTTTAGGTTCGGGAGCGCGTCGCCTTTCACGGTGACGTGCGCGGGGAACCATATGATCCTCGAGCTCGCGATTTTGGATCTGCCCACTTTGGCCAGAATGTACAGGGCTTCCTTGGAAATTCGACCTTTGGCATAATTCTTTACTGCCGTTTGCGAGTCACTTAGTACGACTTCGCATTCCTGTTCTGTGAGGGCCAGCGCAATCGCTACTTCCTCCGCTATTTCCGAGTGTTTGGTGTGTACACTGCATGTGGTTCTGATTTTTGACTCTGCGTCTATGACTATGCGTCTATGTTTGGCCGTTCGCATATTCGGCTGCGTTTCTCTCCCTGCTGCGTGCGTTTCTCTCCCTGCCGAATGAACGGAGCAGAGCCTCGGCTCTTGCCTTTCTTCTACCTCGGTTATAATCGGGGTGCACGTTTCTTGGAATGGTTGCCACCGTAATGGTCTCTCTGATTTTGTTGGGGATTTGCATTTTCTGGCCGTGCTGGTTGTGGTACGTTATGCCGAGCGTGTTCATAATGTGTCTTCCCGTCGTGGTGGTCGACAGGCGTTCGAGCTGCGAGATGCGTTGTGCTTCGGCTATTTCTTCTATGGTGTTGTATATGCCCAGCTGAGTCAGGAGCTCGGTGCTCGTCGATTCCGGTAGGCCCAGGGCTATCTTGTACGTTTTCCTTATGAGCGTGTTAATCTTGTTCTTTTCCGCGACGTACCAGTTGTGGTAGGCGGCTACATAGGCGATGTGGCTGACAACGAATGAGTGGATCAGTCGAATGACGTTGTCTTCCTTCATGCCCGCGTGTCTATTGGTTGTTCTCTTTATGAGTCTCGTGGCGCTGATGACTTTGCCTTCGATCTTCCTCACGGTTTCACCGTTAGCTCCGTTGGCCTCAATGATCATTCCGAGGATTTTGATCTTGTTTACTTTGGGGATTGCGTTTCCGTCTTGGGTGTACAGGCCGATTTCCTCGTACTCCCGGGGTCCTGTGTAGCTCTTTGGTGGCATGCCTCTGCGCGTGAGCCGGTAAAGGAGTATTTCGGACTTGCTCGGGGAGCACTTGAGGCCCGTTCCTTGGAGGTACTCTTCCACTTTGTGAATGACCGTTTGTAGTGCGTGTTCAATTTGCCCATCACTGCCGCGGTCTGCCCATATCGTTATATCGTCTACGTATATAGCGTGGTGTATTCCTTCGATTTCGCGTAGTTTGCTGGGGAGACCCAGCATGACTAAGTTGAAAAGGAGCGGAGATATAACTTAGCCCTGGGGGGTACCTGCACTTCCCTGGGTTCGTTCTTCGGACTCGAGGTCGCCAACCGTGAGGGTGGCTTTGCGATCGTTCAGAAAGTCCCTCACGTAGTTGTAGGACCTTTCCCCCAGGTTCAGATTAGACACTTGTTTAAGGATCGACTCGCGAGCGACGTTGTCGAATGCTTTCTCCAGGTCTAGTCCTAGGATGGCTCTGGTGTTTCTTGTCTTGTCGTCAAGGATCTGGTTCTTTAGTTGTAACATGACGTCCTGCGTGGACAGGCGGGATCGGAAGCCTATCATGGTGTGGGGGTAGGCTTCCGTCTCTTCTAGATGGCTGTTGATACGGTTCAGGAAGGCGTGTTCCAAGACCTTACCCACGCACGACATGAGAGAGATTGGGCGTAGGTTCTCCAAACTCAACGGCTTTCCGTGCTTGGGTATGAGGATAGCCTTGGACCTCTTCCGCTGCTCCGGGATGCGGCCTTCTCTCCAGCACTTGTTCATATAGCCCGTGAGTTTGGTAACAGATTTGTCGTCCAGGTTTTTGAGCGTTTTGTTGTTAACCCTGTTCGGTCCTGGGGCTGACTTGCTGTTGACTCCTTGGAGTGCCGTTCTGATTTCCGTCTCACTGAAGTCTTCATCTAACTTGGGACTAGGACTGCCAGTGTACCAGCCGTGCTCGACCGTCGGTCGTTGCGGGAGGTATTTGTCGCAGAGTTTCATGACGATTTGCTTCTCGCTCGCCGCCCCTTTTTCTTTGTGCAGAAGTCTCTGCATGTCGGCTTTTTGCTTGGATTTGCACTGGGTTTCGCCCAGCAGGTGCTTCAGCAGTCGCCACGTATTTCCGTTGTGGAGTTGGTCATCCGCGGCATTGCAGACTTCGTCCCACTGTTGTTTGCTCAAGGTATTGCAGTGCTCTTCGATTTGTTTGTTTAAGTCGGCTATCTTTTTTCTCAGCTTTCGATTGAACCGCTGGCCTTGCCATCGGGTTTGTATGGTTTGTATGGTTTGAAGTGTGTATAAAACAGAATTTTTATCCAATAGCAGCAAGGGTATCAGCTCTACCAGAGAACATACAAGTGACTAAGCTATGTGCCATGCTAGGAGCAATGTTGTGCGAAGGGGAGCGCTAAAATGCTGAAGGAAAGAAGAGTACATGAACACGAAGGACGCTCACTTCTAACTGATATTTACTAAAGAAACATTTACCCATGAGCATTTCTGTGTACACATTGGGAATGTTTTCGTTTGACAAAATAAAAAATATATATGACGAAAAAGAGGGGGAAGGGGGGTTGAAAGGTATTTGGAGAATCGCAATCATTTTTTTTTTTTTCTACCGTAACTATATGACACCACTGGCAACATGGTCTGCACTAGCGAAAAAAGAATGCAAGCAAAGGAGGGATGAGAATGTGGCGCACTGCTCTATTGAGGAGCAGTAATTTTTTGTCCATCAGATGCACAGACGGTGCGCTCATACAGAAATCTGCATATGCGCTAATATTGCCAGCCTGTAGGATTTCCATTTCCAGCTTGCCCTTTGTTCTGCTTGTCACCTCGGCGTCCTCAAAAAGTGCAGTAAGGCATAGTAAAAGTGATGTAAGGCAAAGAACGGAAGGTGTCAGGACGTATCTCTCTAACCTCTGCTGAGGCGACAAGCTAGACGTGATCTAGAGCTTCTTTGAGAGCGGAGCTCCGACAGCGACCAGCCCACTGGAAGAGAATTCCTAACTGGTCAGACAAGTTACCTGGTGGTCGAAGCAATGGCAGATTCTGTGTGCGCATGGCTTCTATAATGGTGACTTTAGGCACAAAGAAACAATGGCTCATTTTACAAGTTTAGAGTGGAAGAAATCGTAAGGCAAAATGCCTTTTTTAGAGTGCGGGATATATTCCCCAACATAGGTGGTCATCATGAAGAAAATATAATGTTAGATCCAAAAACCAAAGACCTCCTTTGTCAGGGAGTTCCATAGCAACTGAAAAAGAAACGAAACATAGCTTAAAACACTAAACACTGTCTGCTAAAGAGATACTGGCTGCGTTGAGTGGTACACACAAAACAACAAGAATATCGTCCACATACCTACAAATTTTTAGAACATGTTCCTCGCTCAGTTCTTCTACGAACAGGTGATCAAGGCTCGCGAGAAACTTTTCACAAAAAATAGGAGATACACACGAACTTATGCATATACCCTTTTTTTAATTTATATATACCTGGTGGTTGAAACTAACTGCAGTAGAGACCAGGTAACATTGTAAAAGCTGCAGAAAAATTCTGCCGGGATCATGCAGCTGTTCTGAAAGAAACAACGTCATGAGAGTCGATTCCATTCGTAACAGTTACAAAGACTTCGTCATGCACTACATAGTAATATACTTATTCAGTGTCCACGCACCTTGCAAAGTTCGCACCTGGTACGCCCGTCTTGAGGGCTTTCAGAAGGCTGTAGGAACGTTGGAGCACAAGCGTGTCCTCTGGTGCGATAATCTCGAGGTCTCGTTCGAGGAAAGCACTGACGTTGTGCTGCCAGCTATCCCTTTCCCTTGCGCACGGAAAGGAGCGACATGCTTGCGGGTTCTTGAGGTGAAAAGCACCTTGAGCACGTCTACAGTTAACGATTTGACCTCCTTGCAGAATGCGTCAAGTTTCAGGCTGCAAAGCAGAGTTATATTTTGCACAACGTTGCGAAATGTGCGTGATTCGGGAGCACCGTTAGGGCACACTAAAGGGGCAGCAATAACAAGATACCCGAAAAATTATAAGTTCACACCACGCAAAGAGTCCCTGCTACATTCATTCAACACCAAAAAAACATAGTAAAGTGGAAGTAGCGACGCAGGCTGCCCTATAAAAATTGATAACCATGCGCATACTAGGACACATGGAGGTCCGGTCGTTCATTGGGCATGGTAGTCGCACTAGGGGAGACGTTATTTCCGATTTCGTGATAGACATCAGCGACGAAGAGTTAAAAAGGCTTCCGGCTTCAAGAGTGAAGGTCATCGACTTTCATCGCTTCGGTCGCTCGACGAGCGCAAAGCTTCTTTCCGAGGGAGACACGCTACCCGATCCTGTCAAGGTGGGATGCGTCAGACACCCGGTGCGTCCTTATGTGTCCAGACCACTGTAAGCACAAGTGCCTAAAGCTAGACCGTGTCAGCGCTGTCTGCATAGCTCACGCAGCATGCCCTAATGTGCCGGTAGCCATGACATATCTTCATGCACAGTAAAGAAAATGTTCAGAACTGAGGTTACACAGTGCGTATAAAACAAGGACACGAGGAAACAAATACCAAAGGGAAGCGCTGACTGCCAAATGGTAGTTTATATGAAACTCTCCGGCCATTTGATACCTTTTTCAGCATAGGCATGCGTACGCCAGTCGCAAAAGCATCTGCAAATCAGCAGCATCATAATCTTTCATCCAAAAAAGCTATTTCTTTTCCCGACAAGGCAAGAGAGGGAGCGTTTACACATTTATCTCCTTCATATCTAATGTGATAAGCCTCTATTATTTCCCTTTCCCTCTTACCTTTTCCTTTCCCTGTGAATTGTGTTTTTTCAAATATGGGAGTGCAGTGACACTTGTTACAATGTCCTGCTAAATGACTCCCATACCCATTCTTTAGGTTATTGCTTTGCTGACGAGCTCTTTAATTGAAACACTGTCCCGTTTGACCTACGTAAGTTTTTCCACAGCGCAGCGGTATCTGATAGACAACGTTGCGCCTGCAATCAGTGAAAAGGGTTTTATGATTTGTGGTGCACAAGGGCCTTTCGCGCGTTCTCATACGGTTACATATCGAGGACAGCTTACACGGGGCACTTAAAAGCAAGTTAATATTATGTCTATTGGAAACATTCTTTAAATTGTGTGGCAAATTGTACAAGTATGGCAGCACGTGCGCTTGTCTCTTGTCTTTATTCTTTTCTCTTTCTGCAAGATGGCTTCGCATACTGAAGTGATCACAGAACTGGGAAAGCCTGCGTTTTGTAATCGCGCTATCTGAATCAAAAAACCTTGATAGCACTCATGCTCGCACGACTTACTCATTGCTGCCTTAATGCACGTGGTTGTTATGCCTCTCTTAATCAATTTAGAGTGTGCGCTGTCGAAGTGCAACAAGGTTTTCTTAGATCTGGGATTATATCCGCAGCATACATGCTCGTCCAAAGAAAAACAGATATTATTATCTAGAAACTGAATGCGGTTGTTAATTGGCAATTCATACGTGAACTTAAATCCTCCCGATGAGTTAATGATCAAGTCCAAAATTTCTTCGACCGCGTCATGAAAATACATACAGGTATCTTTCTTCATAACAATGAAGTAGTCGTCAAGGTATCTAAACACTCGCGTTATAGGCATGCCCACCAACTTAGCAGAAGTTACTTTGTCAACCGATGATAAAAAATGTCACATAAAATTGGGGTTATGGCTGATCCTATACAGATGCCAGTGCGTTGGATGAAGAACTGGCTATCATAATTAATAGCAGTTGAATGAAGATAAAAATCTAAAAGCGTTAAAAAATTGTCGCTGTTGACACCTACAGAATTCGGAAAATTGACTTCTCCAAAATCTTCTATCCTATCGCGCACAGCACACTTCAAACTATCGCGCGGGACAGAATAATATAAGTCATCTACATCTATTGAAAATGCGGTTAGTGTAGTCCTCTGGTCTTCATTTATTGTCAAGATAACTTCTTCAGAGATTCTTACCAGAAAAGGGTCATTTATCTGCAAATTCTTCAGGTGGTCTTGCAGAACTTTTCCTTCATCACATTGCCATGACGTCTTCTCGGGCACAATAACTCTAAAAGGGTATTCGGGCTTGTGGGTTTTGCAAGTGAAGAAAGCTTCAAGCTTCCGCTTCCGCTTCCGCTTCCGCTTTGTTCACAAGCTGCTGTAACGAGTCCAGGTGCAAGTCCTTGAGTAGCTTTATGGCGGCCCTCTTTTGCTTTTTCGGTTCGAAAGAAACAGCTTTGAAATTCTTCATAATAACTTGCTTGAATTTTTGGTTCATAAGGTTTTTAGGCAGAACAACAGAACTAGGCAACAACAAAGATTTTGGACTTGTTCATTAACTCATCGGGAGGACTTAAGTTCACGTATGAATTGCCAATTAAAAACAGCATTCAGTTTCTAGATATTAATGTCTGTTTTTCTTTGGACGAGCATGTCTGCTGGGGATATCATCCCAGATCCCAGGCATAGCAACCACGTACATTAAGGCAGCACTGAGCAAGTCGTGCGAGCATGACTGCGATCAAAGTTTTTTAAATCAGATAGCGCAATTAAAGAACGCAGGCTTTCCCAGTTATGTGATCACTTCAGTATGTGAATCCATCTTGCAGAAAAAGAAAAGAATGAGTTCCGAAAGATGACAAAAAGTAAAGAATAAAGACAAGATACAAGCGCACGTGCTGCCATACTTGTACAATTTGCCACACAATTTAAAGAATGTTTCGAATATACATAATATTAATTTGCCTTTCAGTGCCCCGTGTAAGCTGTCCTCGATATGTAATCGTATGAGAAAGCGCGAAAGGCCCTTGTGCACCACAAATCATAAATCCCGTTTCACTGACTGCAGGCGCAACGTTGTCTATCAGATACCGCTGCGCTGTGGAAAAACTTACGTAGGTCAAACGGGACAGTGTTTCAATTAAAGAGCTCGTCAGCAAAGCAATAACCTAAAGAATGGGTATGGGAGTCATTTAGAAGGACATTGTAATAAGTGTCACTGCACTCCCATATTTGAAAAAAAAAATTCACAGGGAAAGGAAAAGGTAAGAGGGAAAGGGAAATAATAGAGGCTTATCACATTAGATAGGAAGGAGATAAATGAGTAAACGCTCCCTCTCTTGCCTTGTCGGGAAAAGAAATAGCTTTTTTGGATGAAAGATTATGATGCTGCTGATTTGCAGATGTTTTTGCGACTGGTGTACGCATGCCTATGCTGAAAAAGGTATCAAATGGCTGGAGAATTTCATATAAACTACCATTTGGCAGTCAGCGCTTCCCTTTGGTATTTGTTTCCTCGTGTCCTTGTTTTATTCTGGCTGTTTAACCTCAGTTATAAATATGAACCAACTAGCCCTCATCAAGATCCTACTAAGAAAATGAAATGCTTGAATTGCGATGGCCCCACGAGGCCGATTCCAAGGATTGTCCTAAGCGGAAAAAGTGATAAAAATACTCCACCAAATTAGCAAGACAGGTCTGTCCCACAAAGAGGCGGCAGCGTCAGTGCAACACCGGAAGAAACGATCGCGTCGTCGACGTGGACAAGCTGTAGGTCCAAACGAAAGCTCCCTATCTCCGATTCCGGAGGTCCAGCAGAAGGTAGTTGACATCGATAGATCTCTCAGAACCGTTGCTTCAAACGAGCCGCGCAAGCCCGGAATCGAATTTATGGCCACGCTTGCCACCGCGCACAAGGAACAGACTGAGCGCGAGGAAGGACAGTGCACGCAAACATCACCATAGGACTCTGTCATCAAAGCCATGCTGCGACAAATAAACGACACCCTGCAGCTGCTTCTGTACACCAGTGGCGCTAATAGCGGAAAAAATTAGGAAAGCTTTAGACAGTCTCCTAGCTGCGCTGCAGTAACTTCTTCCTCTGCCAGCGAAGATTATTGTGCTGTGCTGGGAAGCATGCTAAACATGCTAAAGGACACGCGAGACAGATACACACGGAAGGTAAACCGAACAGCAGAAACACCCGATTTGGACGGATGGCTACTTAAACTCTGGGAAGCTATAGCGTGGCCTCACCAGGAGATGGAAGAAGCAAAAGTACAACAGAAAACTCAGGCTCAAGATCGCCAAGATCACGGCGAAAGCTGAAGAATACGCCCCACAACTGGCGAAACAAGACTGGGAACAACTAACTCGCTCAAGGGAACCCTAGGCACGACAAAGACGTGGCATCTCCTAAGAGCACTCATCGACCCGACCAAGCCCAAGTCAGAGAACAAAGCTATATACTGGCTAATCGACCAATACCAGGCACGGGACACATAACTCTTAGAGAAGGTGCAAACCAGGCACGTACCGAGAGGAGGGCCGCCCCCCCCCCCCCTCCGCCCACGAAATTAAGCGGCATACCCCCCTCCCCCTATCCGCCCACGCCACCACTCCTCACACATATTTCTAAAGCGCCGACAAATCAATCTACTCGGCGATCAACATTTTGCTGCCTTTTACAGCGAAAACAGTATCTGACTAACTTCCGTAGTTTTTTCGGCATCCGTCAATAGAAAAAACTATCATGTTGGCCGATCCTGGTGATAGGGTCCAAGATCAATGGCACGTACCCCTGAGAACTCGGGAACCTATAGCGCGCCCTTCGGGATCTTTGGGATGGGCTCATGTATGGGGAGCGCTTAACGCCTGCTTCACCTCCGCCGCGGGTGAGCCCGGTATTGCACTAACTTCGGGAGCGGTCCACGTATTGGCGGTGCTTAACGCCTGCTTCACCTCCGCCGCGGGTCGGCCCGATATTGCAATATCTTCAGGCCGACGTGCGGCGGAGGTGAAACACTTTGCTTTTCCTTTGAGTGCTTTGACTGTCGTCAGCTTTCGCTACCCTTCCATCTTCACGGAGTGGAATGGTGGTCAATTGTTTCACCCCTTTTGGATGGCGGTAGTTATCGGTATCTCCTGGGGTGTCGAGGCCAGTTTTCTCATTGATTCGGTTCACGCGCGATTAACTCGAGATGAGTTATCACCATCTATTGCAGCAGGCAGGACGTAGTTTTTTGTTTTAATTACAATATTTTATTTTATTTATCATGCCGAAAACAATTTTTATGTCACCATCTATTCAACCATCACGCGCATCGCTGTTGCTTCGTTAGTTGAACCTTCCTTGTTTAGACTGATCCAGGGGCCAGGAAAGGGATTCGGTTCATAGTCAGCTGGTCTGTATGCTCGGGGAAGGAGTTGTGGCCGGAAAAAACGCCAGTTACGTTTAACATTTCCTTTTCCTTGATTATTTCCTCGAGTGACGGCTCGCCGCGACGCTGGCAGATCTTCGGAACCATATACCCGCGTTATCGGTTAGATAAGGTGTAAAATAAGATAATGCGAAACAGCGTCCATCATCAGACCCTGCGATAGCCGTTAAACCCATAAGCAATATGACAGTCACCCGTTACCTCGTGTGGCTTTTCCCTAATTGTACAGCACTTTTCATGCAAAATTGGAAACTCGAAAGAAGAGTCGCAAGGAGTTGAGAAATTAAGCGATCTACTAAGGGAGAGAGCGAAGGCAACAGCCAAACAGGAGGAAAAAGCGAAAATTGGTCGCGAAAATATTTATGGGTCAACATCTTTTTCCTTAAAAAGGAAGTAGAGAAAACGCCGCCGCAAGTGGAGAATAATTCCGTATGTATTTAATGACGCTTCTACCGTTATCAATCGCGCCGCATGACGTAGCCAATTATCTGTTGTGCTAATGTGGGTGTTTTTTTAACCTTCCGCGGTGGGCGCAGTATGCCTAGAACCGCAACGTCCTGCACTCTACGTGGTTGTACAGGACTGGCGACCACCCATCGTTACGCAACTTCCCAAATAACAACGCGAGTAAATTTTGGCACTTGTTAGAGCAGTAAACGAGGGATCCAAAAGAACTGTTATTGTTCCACAAATATATGTTTCTTTATACCCGCCGTGGTTGCTCAGTGGCTATGGTGTTGGGCTGCTGAGCACGAGGTCGCGGGATCGAATCCCGGCCACGGCGGCCGCATTTAGATGGGGGCGAAAACACCCGTGTACTTAGATTTAGGTGCACGTTGAAGAACCTCAGGTGGTCGAAATTTCTGGAGTCCCCCACTTCGGCGTGCCTCATAATCAGAAAGTGGTTTTGGCACGTAAAATCCCATAATTTAATATTTCTTTATAGTTATTCCAGAGCTGATTCAGAAAACGCTGCTAGAAATCTTTATTTTGCACTTTCGTTGTTAACTTGTTCTTGGCAAGGTTCTTCCTGCGCATCTTTCATGCGCGATTCCATTTGGTGTGGTTCTTTGTTTGTCAAGTAAAGGAGAGGTGTATCTTACAGGCGTACCTGTTAGATACACGTTATTTCAATTCTCTTTTGCGGGTTTACGCGTCCTTATGGCGAATGGTGCGCATTATTCACATTTGTACTAGTTAAAGTACCCCTCTCATTTGGATAGAAAAGTTGCCATAGAAAAGTTGCTGAGTTACAACTCAGCTATGAAGCCAAACATAACAGCGTGATACCACAGAAGACGGTGCTACGCTCTGAAACGCCGCGCCGACCGGCGACTGCCGCGAATGACGTCACAGCGGCCCTGACCAATCACGGGCAACAGCGGCGTTCGCGCGATGCCCTGAGGCGCTGGTGCGCGTTTTCTTGAAAAAACAGCCGCTTGCGTTTGTTTCCGCCCTTTTTGAACCAGATATTCGTGTTCAGGGGACTCAAAATTGTAGAATGCCGCAGAGAACTCATTTTTTTTTCGAAAAGTGTTTCAGCTTCCCTTCAAGTCCTCTGGCGTTCCACAGAAATATCGACGCGTTCTGGGCATCGTTACGAAACAACGGCTTCTGGAGAGCCTTGATTTCAACCAAGAGCTGCAAGTACTGGACTTAGAGTGTCCAGCACCTGTAGCGCGCTTTGCGCAGACGAATATTTCATGTTGGAAAGTATAACACGAATGGAATTCATGAGCGACCACAGAATTTTGATGACGTGGAGATCATCAACCAGCTTAGCTTCAACAGTTGCCGAAGCCGTCGAAGCAGGGAGTTGTGCTCTTGGTAGCTCAGGCCATTCTTCAGGAAGGGCGAGCCTTTCCGCTTTGTTTGCTTTCCTTGTATCTGTCTTGGTGGCACTATGCGTTGCTGCGGCAATGCTACTGACGTAAGAGGGCGTGTTCCTATCTGCAGTTGCGGAATTTCGTGAACGTTTTCCGTGTCCATGCCGACGCCGCCGAGCAACGGCAGCAGCCTCTGGATGCGTTGAATTGTCTCACACCATTCGTTTCAGGATCGCGAATATTTTCCGCACCCGCGGGCAATCTTTTGATGAGGCCTTGTGAGGACCACTGCAGTTATGGCCCTTTAGAACATCCGTGCTGCAGGCGCCTTCTGAATGGGACTCAGAGCACCGCGGGCACACGACGTTGTTCACGCAGACACGCTTTACGTGGCTAATCTTGCAACACTTGAAACACTGGAGGGGTTTCGATACGAATGGTCCTACTGAATGGCGAACATGTCCTACTTTGACATGGGAAGGAAGGCTGTCTCCTTCAAACAAAATATTCACACAGCGTATGTTTCCCGGTCTGAAAATCCTCGTAATGAAATTGCCTTCTGTCGTTGGCTTTATCAGCGTTGGCAAGTCGTCATTAGGGATGGCAACGTCGACGTCATAAATGACACCCGCACTACCATCGCCGCCTGTAGGGATCATTGATCGCACCTTTACATTGTCGATCTCAGTTATATTACGTAGGCCTTGTAGGGCGCTGCGATATAGCATATCAACTGCCAGGACATTTTTCCGCGAGTTTATTCGCATGTCTTTAATCTCATTTGGTGCGATTCTCTCGAGTAACGAAAAGAGGACCTGCCTGTTGAGCAGCGGCAAATTGGTCGCCGGGTCCACGGGCATAAAGAGCCCAGTGTGCGGCCAGCGCAGCGGTGCACCCTTCACGGTAGAAGCACTTGGTTAGGAAGATGCCTGCAGTAGTCTTCTTTTTGCTGATCTACTCATTATGACCTGGAAGTCATCGTCCGGCGATTCGTAGCTGTCCGAACATAACTCAGTGACCTCGCTGTCTGTATCGCTGGACGCACTTCCACATTTCCTGGACGCTATCCGACCTGACGGCTGCGCATCAGGAAAGTCCTCGGAGATCTCTTCATCCATTGCCGCAAGGAGGGAGCGGCAGCTCCCAGAAATGCAGGGAAACAAAGCAAAAAAGTGGAGGCAAATGTACAAGCGTTCTATCAAAGAATCGCTTCGTCTTCCTCGGTACCGATATTCCTGTACTTGCGAAAGCGGTGTCGAGTGCAACGAGTATGTATAAATGGAGTTAAAGCGTTTTCGAGACACGTGCATAAGTTTACATTTCGAAACATTAAGCTTCCTCATCCACTTTGAGCACCAGTTTTCGATTAGGTTTAAGTCATTCTGCAGATGTACGTGATCTTGGTGGTTATTGGTGCGGCGGTAAAGTACACACTCGTCTGCGAATAGACGGATTGTAGATGAAATTCTGTTAGGTTAGTCGTTGATGAATATTAAGAAAAGAAGTGGGCCAAGAACCGAGCCTTGGAGGGCACCAGATGTTTCTTTTGTTGTTGAAGAATGCTGACCTCCGATAACAGTAAACTGCACTCGGTATGTTAAGAAGCTGTTTATCCACGGTAAGATTAATGGGTCGAGAGTAAGTGCACCGAATTTATTGATCAGTCTTTTCTGAGCGACGCGATCAAATGCTTTCGAGAAATCGATGTATATGACGTCAGTCTGAAACAAAGAATCTAAGTTAAGATGAAGGTCAGTAGTAAATTCAAAAAGCTGCGTTTCACAGGATAACCCAGGGCGAAAACCATGTTGTTTTGGATTAAAAAAAAGTTATCACTGAGGTGTTGTGCTATGTGTGCATATATGATGTGCTCCAGAAGCTTGCAGGCTATACTAGTTGTGAAATGGGGCGATAGTTAGAAGGATCTCATTGATTTCCAGTCTTAAATACTGGTAAAACCTTAGCAGTGAGCCAATCTTTTGGAACAGAGCCCTCAGAGATAGACTGCGGGAATATTACCTGTAGGATAGGACTAAGGACGGTATTAGTAGCCTTTAGAATTTTGGCAGGAATATTGTCAGGTCCTGGAGTACATGGTATTCTAAGTTTGTTAATTAGATTAAATATACCAGTGTGTGTAACAGTGACAGGAGGCATTTGGGTAAATCCTGATCTCGGCACTACAGGTGCCCCACCATTTGGCTCGCGAGTAAAAACTGACGTACGCATTCATTGCACCTGAGCGTTCCTCATGAGGAACATGTGACCCATCAGGATTGATGAAAGACACATTAGAAGAGCCATTTCTTGGGTTTAGAATATTCCAAAATGTTTGGGGGTTAACACGCAAAATATGTAACATGCCCTTATGAAAAAATTTATTTTTAGAGTGTTTTACGAGTTTAGTATATTCGTGTAGACATGCGAAATATTGTTTTCATTTATTTATCGAGGTTGACGTTTTGGCTGCGTGGTAAAGACGATTTTTTCTTTTCGATAATTTTCTGATCATGCTTGAATACCAGGGCTTACTTAAATCACTTCAAATGCGGACCAGGGGTACCTGCTTGTCTATTAAAGTTAGTATTCTTTGTTTGTAGAGCAACCAATTTTGGTTAACTGATCTAGTTAGGGCAGACTGAGAAAAATACTTACAAAATTGTTCAAGTTCTTAATTAATGGCTCACATATTAGAGTTTCGGTAGTAGCGAATGTACTTTTTGGATGGTTGGCGCACGTGAACATCAAGTTATATGTTGAATAAGACAATCCTGTGGTCGCTAATACCATCGACACAAGACACTGAATGAACTAGCTCTGGCTTGGAAACAAAGATCAGGTCAATTGTGTTATTGCCGCGAGTTGGTATGTTAACCGACTGGGTAAAATTGAACAATTGTATGAGATGAATAAAATCTTTAGACTGCCGTGACGCTGCAGTTAAATTGTCCCAGTCAATATCAGGGAGATTAACGTCACCGCAAAGAATGTATTCGGCACGAGAAAAGCGAGAAAACAGTTCCAGTATCACAGAGTGCACCTCGTTGAGGAAAGAGGAATCGGATTCAGGTGGGCGGTAAATGGCTACACTCTCAAAAAAATTTACACACTTTGGGCTGTATATCTGCCGCGCAACGATAATCGCCATCTGTCTTGCTTGCGTTTCCTTTCTTGAAAACGCCGCGCCCGCTACTTTTGCTGTAGGCAATCTTATGTCATCCTGATAACGCGCATGCCGTTCGTTACTGGCAAGTACCGGGCTCGAAGGTTAAAGAAAGGAAATGCGGACAAGACAGATGACGTTTATCGTTGTGTGTCAAGATACGACTCAAATGGTGCAACTTTTCTTAGAGTGTACTAGTATAAGTGTTCTCGAGGCAACGGAGAGCTTAATGCAAATAATTTCGCGGTTACAATTAAACGTGAGTAGATAAGAATGCAAGTTAGATTTTAGGAAGAGCAAAACACCACCACCTCTGCGCCCCCTCCTGTCAAGCCTGTAAGTTGCAAAAAGTGATTTATCGTGCAAAAGTTCATCGTCAGCAATTTGCAGAGTAAGCCACGATTCGGTTATCACGGCTATGTCAGTGCTGCTATCCTTGAGGAAGTCTTCAACAACATTCGTTTTGGGCAGATAGCTCTGGGCATTTGTTAGCATGCAAGACATGCCGTGATAACGCAGTGACGTGGCCTGGGTGGCCGTCGACAAGGAAGGCAGAGAGCGTGCTTGTGCAACAATATGTCGTGACTGGGGACTGAGTCAGTGTCGGCATTGTAGATAAACTGCTTGCTATCCATAACAAAACACGGGGAAGGCGGGAGATGGAAATGCAAGACGATGAGCAAAACGAGAACAAGGTGAAAGCAGGAGCCAACGTTTCGACAAGTGGACTTTTCTCCAAGGCGACATATGCAAATGCATATGTTGCCTTGTCGTGCACTTGTCGAAACGTTGGCTCCTGCTTTCACCTTGTTCTCGTTTTGTTCATCGTCTTCTTATCCATAAGGAGCCTATCAAACCGGATTTTAAAGGGAACCTTTTTCTGTTGAGCATACAAGTTAAATTTGCTTATGTCTGTCGCACACGCGCAGAGTAGTCTTCCCGTACTGAAAACGAGGAACCCTTAAGTTTCGATACTGCAGCAAGAATTTTCTATCTATCTTTAATATGTGCAAGCTGAACAATTATGGGACGATTTTTACCGCTGTAGAAGCAGCCAAGCCTATGCGTTCTTTCGGTAGCGTTGGGTTCGAGTAGAACGTCAAGCTTTTCCTTGCAAAAAGAAAGTATGTGCGACTCGGACTCAGCCCACGTTTCTCCTTTCGCGTCCGGTAGCCCAAAAAAGAACAGGTTGCATCGATGGAGACGGTTCCTGGCGTCATCACAATTTTCCGTTAGTGCTTTAATTTCACATGAAAGTTTGGAAATGGCGTTATTAGTCCAAGCATGAGAAGCTGGTTCTCGCTCCATATTAGCCTCTACATTTTTTTCCAGCGCATCAACGTGCCTGGAAAGGCGGCCAACAAGATTCTCTATATTATACTGAGCTGAACGAATGAGACTGAGCTCTGTCAACACAGTATTTCGACTTGTTTCCAGACGTGACCGTGTATTGTCAATAGAGTCAAGAGTGGATCCGGGGTTAAGTTCAATGTCTCCCGCCAGAATCAATAGGAGGGAGGTAACGTAACCATTGATACAAAACGCACACACCGGTCGATACAGAAACCGACGCCATGAATTGAGAAGTTCAGGGGGGCACGACAGCGCAACCACAAAAGGGTCACTCGAATGGTAACTACACGTGTGCGGTAAATAACTAACCTGCGTTTGAAACGGTGTATTCATGACCATGGTCGAAGCGGTGGCGTGCGCCAACTGGAATTGCAGCTACACAGGCTTTTGTAGTTGCATCGAAAATCCCGCGCTGATAGTCACCCTGTGTGGCCAGGTGACGGTGTCGACCGTGGCAGGAAATGGTGGTGCCGGGTTAACTTCGGTTTCGGTTACGCTGGTAACGGGGTGACGCAGGCAGGCTCGCTCGCTTGATTCAAATTCCGGAGAGGGCCAGGTAGCACCGCAAAATCCAGCCGACATGATCCATAGTGAAAGAACCTGCGTTTGAAAGGGCGTATTCATGACCATGGTCGAAGCGGCGGCGTGCCGCCGCAGAAATGACCTCAGAAATGGGTCATTTTTTGCGACTCTAGGGCAGCACTTCAGAGTCTGCATTTTGCCCTATATCATAGGACTCATGAGCAGCTGACATATGAAATAAGAGAAGATCACCATCATGCTATCGCTAAAGGGCATGAAATTACATTCTAGTGGCTACCTGGACATACCGGCATTGCTGGTAACGACCTCGCCGACGAAGCAGCCCGCTCTGCCCATCTGGGTGCCCGACCAGTTTCAATCCCCTTATATTCCGACGCTACAAGAAAGCTTCATATTATGGCTAAAGCTATGACACACAAATACTGGTCTTCCCCCAACCTCATGAAGTGTCATCTTCATAGGCTAGATTCGTCCTTAAAGGTACAAGTGCCATCAAAAATTTCACGCTCTGAGGCGACAGTATTGTGCCGCTTCTGGCTCGGGGTGGCATTTACGAAGGCCTACTCGTTCGGAATTGGAAGGGGGGATACGCCCATGTGCTACTCTTGCTGAACCACAGAAACAATTGAACACATCCTATGTATCTGTCCCCGATACGACATCGAGCGTGAAGTTCTCCGGACAGCACTGAACCGGCTGGACTCTAGACCATTTTCCGTAATGAAGATCCTCGGACCCTGGCCGTACGCGTCGATAGCGCAGAAAGCCACAAAAGCGTTCTTGAAATACCTCAAGAGACCGGTTTTGGGAACCGTGTGTAGACTCGCTGCGAACCTTCCACTGTGCGCGAAACTGTGCTCTCTCTCTCCGCTATCTATCTCTTCATCCCCATACCCCTTCCCCCAGTGCAGGGTAGCAAATCGGACGTGCGTCCGGTTAACCTCCCTGTCTTTCCTATCGTTTCTCTCTCTCTCTCTCTCTCTCTCTCTCTGCCGCTTTGGCAGATCGCTTTCAAGACATAGGCCGCGCCGTCGCGCCAGACGAAGCCGCCGCCGGAGCATGGTTGCTCACGGTTCATAATGGTTCAGGGCACCTAATAAATGTTGCGTATATTTCCTTCATTTGCTACATCTCTCTGGTCATTTCATTCCACGTCCACATGTGCTGCAGGCTATCTATAAGACCAGTGAGCATTGCTTCTACTCACCTCTTCTACGTCGTCTCGCGCAGGTCTCACTTAACAGTTCGGTGTTGAAACCGCGCTTCTCCGCTTCACTCTTCTTTCGCCTTCATTTTCGCAATTATACGAAACACACCAGCATACTGGCACGAAACACCACATATGAGAGAGAGATGCTCTATATTAGAAAGACAGAGAATTTTACCGGCGCGTGTATTACCGCTGGCATGCTACTCTGTATATGGATGTGAAATGAGATTGAAAGATTCCAGAAGAGAGGGGGGAAAATTAAAAAGAATAAAAATAAACCTGAAACGCGCAAGTGGTCCTGATACTAATATTAACAGGTGTAATAACGGGTAAACTTAGGCTTTTCTATATGAAATATTGAGAATCTTTAAAGCTTTCTGATTAGACCAATTTCCGACAGGTATTCAAACAGTAAATCCCAAACCCGCCGCATAGTACTGACACCACGTCAGTACTACGAAATGCTTACGCATCATTCAGATAAATCCCAGAGAAGGCTCTGCGGGGATTTTTTTTCAAATTGACAATGCGGCTCATTTAGAAGTGTTACATTTACTTTCTTGAACGCATCGGTATTTTTTTCTCTATACACGTGAGTCGCTTCCCAGTCTCCTTATTTCGCTTTTATTTTTTGCCACGAACTTGTTCTTGCAGCATGTATACACTCTAAGGAAAACTAATACTATCACTTTAATTTGGCTTTGATTCGAAGTAACTTCCTGGCGCGAAATATATCCGCGCGCGCACTCTTTCGATGCGGTACAAGCAGAGCCCGGATTTTGAAACATTCTCTGCCTATTCCATTGCTTTTCGCGTTTCGTGCGTGGTCAGGGTGGCGCTTCAGCCGCGTTATCAAGGGGCTTTTGTTATTAACGTGATCAGTTGGCCTTGAGGGATGGATATTAAGCGTGGCGTAGAAATGAGAGGAAGGAACAGCTGCGAAGCCGCGAAACCTGCTGTTGGTGCTCCTTCCGTACCATTATCCAGGTGATACGCTGTCTCTTCGGGCTTGCGACAGGCAATGCAGTTGCTTTCAATCAGCTTAATTGAGGGTGCTGCTTTATGATGCGGATGGGAGCGCACTCACGTGGTATTTCTTTTTATTTTTCGTGGGATTTATTTAGCAGTCGGAAAAAAATTGCACGCAACCAGTACGTCGCTGAAAACACCGCAGTTAGATGTCATTTGGGGGTGCCTACAAATGCTTCATTGAGACATTGATAATTACGACAGTACTTCTCGAGTTGGATAATTAATTATAATGACATAATTAAATATTTCTAACGAAAAAATTTCTGGCGGCGGCTACTCTGTACTAGAAACAATGTGCACTAGGTTTTTTTCGATAACGCAATTGCCCTTGTTTTAAGTCTTGGTGTATGATAGTTGGTACTGTACTGATAGTGCTGTATATTTCCCTCCGTAATCAAATAAGGCCAAGCCAGGTTCACTCGAAATCAGAATCAGTAGCAGTCATCCGCAGCAGCGCTTATACTCGGACTCACAGGAAATAGAGAGAGAGAGATGCTGCAGTTTCTCCGGAAAGGCGAAGCAGCATTATAGTGATCGCAAAGTATCAAACAATTTCACGAAGGAAGATTACACCACCACGAGACACCAGATTCTTGGTTGAGCGACATATAAAGTTGTCACTTCAGTGAGCAATTCTTCGACGTCACAGGAAGTTTCTTCAAATATATATATACTCCCCCTCCTCCCCTCCCCCCCAGAAAAAATAAAACTTCCCGCCTATGCTTGAACCAATGTTTCAACCATCGATTTTCTTTTTCTCCCGGTATATTTCCCATATTCTGTCTACTTCATCATGTGGCAACTGCGCTTCTTTTTGCCTGCCTATGTTCTCATGGTGATTTATGTCGTTCATCGACCGCTCCCGTATCTTCTTGTTCCAAAGCTTTTCGTTCTCCTTTTTCCTTTCCAACAATCGCGTTGCTCCAGGTTCCTTCTTAAAGCGAAGCTTTATATGGCTAGGGCAAACGAAAATCCGTCTGTCCGCGCCTGTGTACAGAAAACTATCATCATCAGCATTGGCTCGAGAGCGTCGTTGTCTTCTTCCACAGTTAGCTCCGTTGCCGCTCATCATTCTAGGGCAGAATTTCACTTCTCTACTGTCGTCGTAATGGGGAGGCCGCGTTTAAGAGGGTATGGATATATATATATATATATATATATATATATATATATATATATATATATATATATATATATATATATATATTTATTTATTTATTTATTTATTTATTTATTTATTTACTTACAAAAAGGCAGTGAGGGCGGCCTGAGCTATAACTTGCTCTGGCCTGCTACTCTACGCTGGGAAAAAGGGACGGGGAGGAAAAGGGCTGATGAATGATGATGGTGGTATAAGGAAGA
Source organism: Dermacentor andersoni (assembly GCF_023375885.2). NCBI lineage: Eukaryota > Metazoa > Arthropoda > Arachnida > Ixodida > Ixodidae > Dermacentor > Dermacentor andersoni. The sequence goes on along the minus strand of NC_092814.1, from coordinate 220,964,394 downwards.
GATGCGTATATACAAATTCACGGAGTTGTAGCATCTATAAAGCCATGCGTCCAGCCCAGTGGCTTGGAGAAAAGTTATAGCGGCACTTGTTATCAGGGCTGCGCTGTTTGCATTAGGCCAAGGACCTCAAAGAAACTCGTCTGATAGCGGCCTGTTATGGATCTTTGGAATGAAAATAACCAGTCATTCTTGTGCGTACGCGGGACACACGCAAAATATATGAGCAAGTGTTTCTGGCACCGCATAGTATTCACAGTTTGGGCTAGTATCACTGCCACCTATTATATGACTATAACGGTTGGTGAATGCGACACCAAGGCGAATCCGGTGCACCATGCTCGTATGGCTTCTTTTGAGCTTGTGAGGCATATGAAATTTCATTTCTTGGTCCAATTTGTGTACTCGCTTGTGTCCTCGATCTGGTTGGGTCCAGTGTTCCAACGTAGGGTTGCGTATTACGCGACGAAGTAGGGCGTTTGTGTCTGTTCGTGACAACAGAATGCGCACTTCGGAAGCATTATCTAAAGCGGTTTTCGCTTCAGCATCTGCCTGTTCGTTCCCTATGAAGTGTGAAGGTATCCACTGAAAGGAGACATTGTGGCCATATCAAGTTGCGTGGTCGAGATGCTGTGTAATTTCTATAGCCATGAAATAATACGGGCCCCGTCTGAGGACACAGTCAATCGTTTGAATAGTTGGCTTGCAGTCGCAGAATATCGTCCAAGCGTGAAGAGGCTCCTCGGAAAGAAATCGAAGTGCCTCCCGGATAGCAACAAGTTCTGCGGCAGTTGATGTTGATCCATGGTCTGGTTTCAACAGCTGAGCGATGATCATATGTGGAATGAAGATGGCTGCAGAGGAGGTATATGGTGTGACAGAGCCATCGGTATATACGTGTACAGTAGCTCCGTACTGTGCAGACATGTGCAACAGGGTAAGTTGCTTGAGGCCAATAGATGCAACGGATGACATTTTTAGTAATTCCAGGTACCTGAAATGTAACGAAAAGTTGAGGCAAAACCCACGGGCGTAGTCTCGGAATACAAGCCGGAGAAAATCTCTCTGATCACTCTGATGACGCGATATAGTCCTTGAAAAGCTGGAACATGGGTTGGTGGCAGGGAGCGATGACAGAGGCTGGTGCTTGTGTCGGGTCAACACGCGAAGGTACATTCGAAGAGGCAAGTATACCCCAATAGGACAAGTGCGAGCTTCCGCTATTGTTCCATTGGTTGACGTGCATCGTGGGAGGCCCAAACATGCACGCAATGCTTGAGCTTGAATGCTCTCTAGCGCGCACACACAGCTACGTCCCATGCTTGAGAGCGCCCGAATGGTGTGCCGTATATACCCTACGAATATTGCTTGGTAAAATTGGAGTAATGACGACTCCGAGAGGCCCCATCTTGTTCCTGCAACGACGCGAAGGACGTGAACAAAACTGTTCAGCTTTGACTTCAGTGCGGCGGCGTGTCTTGACCAAGATAATCCCCGGTTTATGACTTAGCCAAGGAATCTGTCGTGTGTAACCGTAGGTAGCGCTACTCCGTTAACGATTATCGGATACCTGGTCGTTCGTTTTCGCGTGAATGCAATCACAGAACATTTTTCCGTTGAGAGCTGGGGGCCTTGACGCCACATATACTTAGACACAATACGAGGGTGTGAATCATTGCTTAAGAGGGTATGAGCCATTCATTGTCTTAGGTGGCGCAGAGATGTAATTTAGAAGCAAGTTAATTTTGAAGAATCGCAACCGTCAGTGCCGAGCGGATGCTGCTAATCACGCCACCGAGAAAACTCGAGACATCGAACGCAAGCGACAACGGCGGACTGCGGGCATACCGTTACTGACGTCGTTCTCCCCGTCGAAGCCGAACATGGGTGTAATCTCATTGAGAAACGCAAAGACATAACCAATAATTGAGAAATACTTTAATGCACTGTCGGGATTAACCGAGTGATAAACACTGGGGTTGCGCATTTCAGCTTCGCTGTTTAACCATCTGTATAGGGGTGCTTGGGCAGGGATTTTTTCTTTCGGTATTAAATTCAGCAGCTCACCATAATCTAATGTTTGCTTTGTCATTTTCCAAGCCCTTTCTCGACTCTTGTGACTACATTTGTTATTTGTTCAGCGTTCAAATTAGAACTGGCCATTTTTCGCTTCTTGATGGCTTTCCCAAATATATCTCCCATATTCAAAATGATGCTTTTATGGTCACTGTTTATGATCACGTTTACGATCACAATGACCATTTCTCTCAACTTATTATAAATACAGTAATAAACGGTCGATTGCCTATTTCCAACATCCCATGTGATCTGGCGATCACATTTAGGCCCCGTTTTCCCGATAACGAGGTTACGTTGCTCACAGAGATCTCGCATTAAAGGGAAGCTGAAACACTTTTCGAAAAAAATGAGTTCTCTGCGGCATTCTACAGTTTTGAGTCCCCTGAACACGAATATCTGGTTCAAAAAGGGCGGAAACAAACGCAAGCGGCTGTTTTTTCAAGAAAACGCGCACCAGCGCCTCAGGGCATCGCGCGAACGCCACTGTTGCCCGTGATTGGTCGGGGCCGCTGTGACGTCAATGGCGGCAGCCGCCGGTCGGCGCCGCCGCATGCCGCCGTTTCAGAGCGTAGCACGCTGTTCTGTTCTGGCTTCATAGCTTAGTTGTAAGCATATGGAACGTTCTCGCTGCCTCGGACAGCTTGTATTTTCGCCGTACATGTTCGAACCGACAGCCGATACGGAAAACGATGGCGGCAATGGCGGTAACGGCGGCAACGACGATGTGTAGTGTGCCAACAGCGAGAGCGATTTGTGCACCTTCTCGCGCGTTGGAAATCTTAGCTAGTACGTATGTTATCTTAGCTAGTACGTATGTTCACGGTACCTCTGGCACCGTGAACACCCTAACCCTAATGTGCACCCGAGAGGACATCTCGCGCAAGTCGTCTAACCCCTTCACCAAATGCTGCGCTAGTGTTGCCTTTTACTGTTTCGCACGTTATTTAGGCCGCCCGCTCGGATGGATGGCTGGGTGGATGGATGTTATGAGCATCCCCTTTGGAACGGGGTGGTTAGTTGCGCCACCAAGCTCTTGCTATTTACTGCCTAATGTCCTACCTAGGTTAAAAAAACATGATGAATTTCCGTAACCAAACATTCTGACCCCCTATTGTGAACTTTGTTTTTGTACGTCTCCATTTTTTGTCGTTTCCCTACTTTTGTTCCACCAATCTTCCAATCGCTTATCACTAATCTCTATTGCGGACATGTTTACTTCCCACCTGCTCTCGCAGAACCCAAGGGCTTCAAGGAGGCCAGTGGTGCCTAAAGGAACGCTGGGAACGTACCTTCACATTCTAATAAAACACGCTCCATCGTTTCCCTAGATTTTTGCAGCAAGCACGGGCTGCTTCTTCGTTCTGATATCTCGCTTTATAGGTGCGTGTTCTAAGTCATCCTGATCTCGCTTCGAAAATTAACGAGCTTCCACTTGAGTTATCATAATTTTTTTCTTTCTTGATGTCGTTTTTTCCTCTTAAGTAGTTACACATGGCAGGTTTCTTTTCCATTGCCGCCACCCATGAGATTATTTCAGCCTTTCTGACTTTCACCTTGACGTTCTTTGTTGCTGTGTTGCTCACACTACAGGCCGCATACTTGCTGGTAAGCTTCCTAGTTTTTTTCCTCTACTGTGAAACAATGTTTTTCCTGTACAAATACCTCAACGCTCTCCCAGCCCATTCACTTTCTTCCATATTCCTCAGTCGTTCTTCATAATCAACTTTACTGTGAGCTTCCCTCACTTCAAAACTTGTCCCGCTCATATCACCCTGCACAGCTTTCATTCGTAGCCTTCCCGTGAGCGCCCAATGCGAGGCATCCCAGTGATCTTTGCTTGCCATCGAGTCCTGATTGTACCCCTCATGTAAAGCAAACAACCGCATTTCCAAAAGTAACTCCTGGAACCATTACACCTTTCCACATACCTCGGAGGACCTCGTACCTATTGTATCCCCATAGCGCTCTGTGTTTCATCATGGCTGCATTTCTCTTCCCCTGTACTGTTATTTTTTTCCTGTGTTTCCATATATCTATTGCTTTCGTCTATCCATATACCAATGTGTTTATATTCTTTTACCCGAAGTATATCCTAGCCCTGCATTGCCACTGTCTGTTCATTGTTTTCATCGAATACCATAACACCTGATTTTCTAACGCTAAATTTCAAACCTAAATTATCCCCTTCCTGTCCACAGATATTAGCCAGACGTTGCAAATCACTTTGCGTGTTGGCTAGCAGCGTAATGTCGTGCTCATAAAATAAACCTGGAAGCGGCTGCTCAACTACCGTACCCTTCTGTTTGTATGAGAGATTAAACCCGATATTACATCCCTGTAGCGCCCTCTCCATCCTCACCATGTACATCATAAACAGCAGTGTGTATAAAGGCCACCCCTGCCTCAGTCCCTTGTTGATACCAACTTTCTCCTCGCTCCTCATCCTTTCCCATTCAACAGAAACGGTATTTTCTAGGTAAATCTCTCTCAAAAGCTGTAGACAATCGTCGCCTAAGCCTTCCCCTTCCAGAATATTCCACAAAATGCTGCGGTCTACGTTGTCGTACACTCCTCTAATGCCTTAAAGCCCACATATAAGTTCTTCTTTCTACTCTTGATATTTCAATACACTGAGTATGAACAAATGAGTTATCGAAACGCCTACCCATTCTGAAGCCATACACTGAAGATCTCCCAAAATGCCATTATTTTCTGCCCATGCTTGCAGCTTTATTTGATTGCCTGCATTGCTAAGCTGTATATTACCGATGTAATGGTAAACGGTATATACGAGTGAATTATATATCTTTCTCCATCTTACCTTTATAAATTAAATTCATTCTACTTTGTCGAAACTGTCTGGTATAAAGAAACTTTAAACATTTTTCCCAATGCTTTCACCAAAGTTTCCTAACTCATTGGTCCTAGTTTATTAATCAACCTAACGGGAACCTCGTCTAGCCCTGTGCCTGTGCGCATAGGAACTTTCTCTACGGCTTTCTTCTAGTTGAAATTTGTCAGCACCAGCTCCATTCCATCTGATTCTCTCTCATGTTCTTTTCTTCTTCAAATACAACTTCGTCATTGCCTTGGATAGATTCGGCTGTTATGTGTTGGTGCTTATTTTTCGGATGTAATTTAATGCCACTTCCCCTTTCAGTTTGCTCCCATTTTCGTCCAGGACATGTTGTTGTATTGTTGTTGACTTCCTGCCTAATACATTTATTTGGTTCCAAAATATTCTAGGTTCGGCCTTCTATTTACCACGTATTTCTGACATCGCACCTTCACTTTCAGCTTTTATCTTTGCTTGCACCAATAATTGAACCATATACTTTTTCTCCCGGTATATTTCCGATTTCCTGGCTACTTCATCCTGCGGCAACTGCGCCTTCTGTGCCTGCCTGTGCTTTCAGGATGCTTTCTGCCGTTCGGCGATCGCTTCTCGTACCTCCCAGTTCCACCAGCCTTTCAGATTCTTTTTTCTTTCCCAACGAACATGTTGTTTTTCTTTCCGTATTTCTGCCGCTATTACACTTATAATCTCACTATATTCCCATTCTATACTTGGCCATTTGCCAAGTTCTTCCTTGACTCTAGGGACTATAGTTGTTATTTGTTCAGCATTCAAATCTTGACTGCCCATTTTGCACTCCTTGCTCTCTTTCATAACTACATATCCCATTTTCAAAATGATGCGTTTATGGCCACTCCCTATGCTGCTATAGCCTTCCTCGTCAATGACTGTTTCTCTCAACTTATGAATTCCTTCTGTCATCAGACAGTAATCAATGGTCGATTGCCGGTTTTCCACTTCCGACGTGATCTTCCCTTCACACTTAGGCCCTGTATTCACGATAACGAGGTTATGTTGCCAAAAAGGTCAAGCATTGACTTCTCGTTGTTGTCGGTATAGCCATCTAAATCCTAATGTGGGCATTCATATAACCGAATAGGATAATTTCGCATCATTGTCAAAGCCCTTAATATCAGCATTTGTGCATTCCACGAGCTCTTGATTCTTCTTTGTGGAATTATTTGCTGTGCACGAATAGGTTACACCCAGCCAAGTTTCTGTTTACTTATTGCACCTGACAACCAAATTTACTCTTTTCCATTTGGCTCCCTGATGGATGAGCGATCCGACTTCCCCTCCCTTCTTTCCGACCCTTCCCAAACATAATTCTCAATCACTGGCGGTTCTTCTCAGTCTCTAAGGTGCGTTTCTGTAACCGCATACACCCCTATTTGTTGTCTATTATACTGCTCCTCCATCTCTGCCCACTTTTCTTTTCTTCTGCTGGTCTGAATGTTGATGTAGCCAATTGCATGGCGAGCTCTCTTTTTAGTTTTCCTCCTTTTTCTGCTATTGACGGCGATGCTATTCCGAGGTTCGCCGGGGACCTTCTTCATTACTACCTACTCTAGCCTCCTGAGCACCCGTGGGTCCCTTTAGGAAGCAACAGCGCGACAAGCAAGTCGCCAGCCCACTTCTCGTCCAAGCCTGTAATTGAAGTGGATCCCGTCTCGTTCCAAACCACCACACCTTCTCACTTCCCTGGTTACTTCGACAACCTCGAAACCATTCTCTCAGCTCATTTTTCATATTGCCTCATTAGCAGCCACTACGGGTCTTTGTACGTGATTGTCACGTACAGGCACCTGCGACATGGTGCACACCACGATCTGCACCTGAGGGAACAGCTCGCGCAAGTTGTCTCTGCCCTTCGGCAAGTGCTGGGATAGTCATGTCCCCTTTCTCTTTAGGACGTCATTTAGCTCACCTGCTACTATGACAAAGTTGCGCACGTGGGCATTTTCCGCGAGCTTTGTTTTTGCTCGCTCCATTGACAGAACCCAGTGTTCGCCCTGAAAAAATCCCTACTGCCACTCTTTTATGACCTTTAACTCTCTCCACAATTGCTTCTGAGCACCTAGCCAGGTTTGATTCGCCGGCGATAATCACCATTTCACTTTCTCCTACCTCTACCTGCTTCCCTTTGTCCTTTTCCGCGTGATTCGGACTTGACAAGGGGCATTGACCGCTGTGCCCCTGCTTTTCTTGTGTGGCGGTCTCCAGGAAGGTGCCGCTCTTTCTAGCTACCCTCTCACCACGTTGCACGCATTCCACGTGGTTTACTGACACGCACTCTCCTGTCACGTCGGCATTGTCACGACCGTTCTCGTTCAAAATGGCGGCGCTATTCAGCTTTTCCTCGGCTGCTTCAAGTCTTTTTTCCACTACCTTCCGTGCATCACGCGTTATATTTAGCTCATTCTTGAGCTCTTCGACGTGTTTGACAAGCTCATCCTGGAAAGCCTCCATTTTCTTCAGCCTAACATCGACATCACAGTGTGTGCCGATTGACTCGATTCCCTCTCCATTCACATTCGTCCCCTCGTCTGCCTTGAGGGACCCCCACACACTGCACACTTTCCTGGCTTTCTTGTCATGTATTGCGCGCCTTTCTCTAATGCAAATTCTATAATACTATAATAATGCAGAGCACGTGCCTTCTAACAAAAATCAATACGCACAGAATCGAGATCCTTGAAATACCACAAAATAATTCTTACCAATATTTTAAAAGCAATCAATGCCGCACAGACTTAAGGTATGACACGTTTTTGCACGTGTTCAACCACGCGGCCACGCTCTAACTTTCCTACCGAAGCTCGAACCCGGGCACTCCACGCCATCTGGTGAAGGCCGTGGCAGTTAAGGTAGGTGGGAGTTGGCGATGGCCCGGCAGAGGGTGACAGCGACACAGAGACTCAAATCCTACCCCGTTTACAGCTCCGTGCACTCGTGCTTCATTATATCGTTAGTTGCTGACTATTGCTGCGTATTCTCGATATAACAAGGTATCATTTAAAATAATTGTCATGTTCATACGGCATCTCCAAGGCCATTTCTTTCAAGAAGTGGTCACAAGATACCCAGATCCCAGATACGCCAAATCCGTCTGAAGTCGCCTCAGAATACCTTGTCTTCAATACGCGCTTTTTGTTCCGGTGTAGTAGACCGGAAAGTTATTTGGAGCCACACGCTCACTGCTGTTCTCGCGTGCGCGAAACCGTCTATAACAACGAACATGATTGGCCCATTCCAGCTCGTAACTTCCTCTCGCAGTAAAACCATTTGATAGCTCGTGCAGGACAGGCACTGCTATCGGGTGCGCATAGTACATCCTATAAATGAAAGGCTAAGTAATGCGTGTGGTAGAGTGGGACATAGGAAATCCGATCAACCTGCGCGACAGACGGTGTTCTCATTTCTCCTCTGAGAACCTAGAGAAAGTATCCAATCCTGTATGAGTAACGAGCAAGGCGCAATAGACCAGGACAGAAGAAGAACACAAACGACAGGATCCAGTGCACCAGCCCGGTCCTGCCACCGGTCCTGTCGTTTGTGTTCTTCTTCTGTCTTGGTCTATTGCGCCTTGCTCTTTACTTACTGAAGCATGAACCAACTAGCCTAAGCAAGAGTTTTACACAGGCTTGAAGCGGGCTTTTTAAAGGACTACAACCATCGCCTTGAGAAAGCCTCCTGACGACTCCCTAAAGAAGATGATTTACATTTGGAGAATAATGTATTAAAGGCATACACAATATCACAGACATAAAGAAATGTTTAACGTTTTGAATTAAAAAAAAGAGACCAGCTCGACGTAGGTTGTCTGAAAAAATGGTGAAGCAGCTCTAGATTGCCACGCTCGGCAGGCGGAAGACCTTACGTCGCATAGCCCGACCACGCGCGCTCCGAATTAGCGTGGATAAAATGAGGTTCAATGTTTGTAACTTCAATCGCAAGTAGTGTACACTGCTTGAAGTTTAGTGTATAAAAGGTGTACACCTGTAGCGCATGCGTGAGACGTTCACCTAAAAACGTGTTACGAGGTTCAGCGTGACCAAAATGGAGAAAATGTATTCCGCTAATATGCCTTTGTATAACATGGGTATAGTAAGGGCGATATAATGTTTGCAATGTACTCGAAATGAACACTCGTGTATACTCAAAAGAAATAAAAACAATAAAAAAACACATACCATGCTTTTTTTCTAGAAAATCCCAGCAAAATAATATAGCGTAGAAGCGCAAGGTATATACGCCAGCACCCGGAGTTATTCCCAAGATTAACATTTACTCCGAAAAGCAAGGACTGACTGAAGGCTCTTTTCACTACAGAAAAAGGTCACATCCTTTCCATAATCAAAAACAGAAAACAATTGTAAAGAGAAGGCAAACCCATTAAAGTTCGGTCCGTTAAGGATGCGCACACAAAGCGACTTTAGCAATGAATAGAAAGAATAGTTAGATTCGTTGCCATCCTGACGACTCAATTCAAATCGGTTCACAGAGTGGTCAAAAGCCTTCAGGGTTTTGTTTCGGGACCATTCACATTATACATAAATTATCTCCCTGTCTTTCTAGTGCCAACTCTAATGTACGCAGCTTACACTGCTGCAGATTTTATATTTCTTTCTCGTTGAGTACTGCGCAAGAGGTACTGCAAATGCTAGAATGCATGCTTATCGGCGACTGCCTAGCCTTAAAGTTTCAGTAATGCTACAGAGATTAGCTACGCAATTTCTAGATCAAGCTGTACAAAAATATGCCACGTTATCCTGCCACTTATCGATTGGTGTGCCGAAAGTAAAACTCAGTTTATACGATCTCATATTTAAGAGAGACACTGGGTGCCGCATTGCCAAACGTCATTTAGATAGTACGTGTAGTAAGCTGTGTTATGAAGCCTTTTGTCGTCTACAAAAGGCGGCGATATGTTGGCTCGAGTGCAATTATAGTATATATCAACATTCTTCAGCATCATATATTTAATGTAACCACGTTTGGGTGCTTGTATATCACGTGCTAATTTAATTTTTTTCTCCAAGTCCTCAGTATTTTGAACTGCATGTACAGCCCTTTATTTCAATGCCAACAGAATTAGCCCCGTGAGTAGTTTGCATGGTTCCCGTGTCGCACCGTTAGTGCATAAGATTATATAGTATTTATTTATTTTTAGTGGTGCATTTTACTTAGCGCGAATTAAAAAAAAGAGGGGGCATTAATTTTTTTCCTCGCGCTGTAGGCAACACGTACTAGCTAGGGCAACCGCTCCAGCTAGTACAACTTTCGAGCTATCGAACAACAGCAACTAGCCGTACTAGCCGGTAATAAAGGCAATAAAAGTAAGGCTATCTGAAGAGCCCCTTACATTACGTTGTAGAAGATCGTCGAAGATATGATACGTATGTACTTGCGTATAAAAACAAGCACCATGTATATACCCGGCATTGTGCCGACAGTACCGGGTATAGACAAGTACAAATCCCGGCATTGTGCCGACAGCAAGGGTTTTCTCCTGTCGGGTGGACTTGTAACGGCCACCCGATATCCTAACCAGACCACCCGGCGCAGTTTCTCACGACAAACAGAGCGGATATACAGCCCGACACGCAACCGCGGTTGTAGCGAACGTGCTTCAGTGTACTACTATACGCCGCATGGCATCTGACGCAGCGGAGACGACGACCGAGATGAGCAATCAGCCAAGTGCATGCCGTCGACATTTTGACTCCGCGAAAGGAGGAAGGGTCGGCTGGACCTGTATCTTTAATGCCCGATCGATGGCGAAATGGCCTCAATCAACAAAGTTGTTTCCTCGACTCAAAGCGGCAGCAAATATGCGAGGGCCATGCGAATGTGCGGTTCGCCCCACCGGTTATAAGGGCAGTTATAAGAACTCTCTAGACTGTGCGCACGTGATGACTGCACAAGCAAAAAACTTCAAAAAAGTTTTTTTTGTCCCATGCCGCCTCGATCACCTTGTGCTATAGCTAGGGTGCGTTGTAAATGCAAATGAGCAGAGCAGTGCCTTGTGCGTGGTCATTCTAGGCTGCTGTTCCATTGACCAGTAAAGTTTCGATAAAAGACAAAGGCTGAACACAGATCACACGTCGTCCATGAGGATGACCTCGTTCCTAAAACACAAAGGACAGTTAGAGTTCCTTTGGATGCCGCCGTATATACGAACGTTTCTAATTATGTGGTCAGAGCTCTAGAAGTAGAGAGAGGCGATTATTCGTGTTTTAAGCACTTGTAGAGGTTCCACAGTGTGGGAATACCTTTGACATTTGTCGTTGCTCTCCTGTCGTTAGTTTTAATTACCTTTCTCTCAATTGAAAGTATGTGTCCATGTTTGTTTGCGACAACGTCCAATTTGTATTTTCCCTTATTAAAAAAATGTCTTTATGGCATATTCGGGTGGTTGCTTCAGAGCACTCTCGCAATGCTACGAAATTCGTGAAAGGCCGCATTGTAGCTGTATTACGAGAACAAGCGGAAACAGAAAAGCTCACTATTACAGACGAAAATATGTGTATAGTTGTACGAATATGGGGCGTGCATAACTACAATTATACGGTTCCATTCCCTCGAATGTGATTTTTGTTTGGCTGCACCCTACCAATAGCAACTGCAATATTATGAAGACGAGACTGAAAGTTAAGAAGAAGAAGAAGGAGAAGATGGAGGAGGAGGAGGAGGAGGGGGAGGGGGAGGAGGAGGAGGAGGAGGAGAAGAAGAAGTAGAAGAAGAAGAAGATGGAGGAGGAGGAGGAGGAGGAGGAGGAGGAGGAGGAGGAGGAGGAGGAGGAGGAGGAGGAGGAGGAGGAGGAGAAACAATATCCCCGAGCAGTACATACTCAACAAGATATTCTCCCCATGACCAAGTGTGCCGTAAAAGAGGGTACAAGGAATTTTTTTAGGATGCGGTTAATTATCTTAAGTCTACTGGAAGAATAAAAGCCGTAAATTGTCATTCCGCACCTTATGATAGATTCACCGAGTGATTTGTAAACAATCTTACGAACATCTGCACAGCGCATAGTTTTTAGGACATACAAATGAGCGCACACAGCACGTAAACGCCTCGCGAGCTCTTCAATGTGGATATTCCATGACAGCGTTTCGTCGAAGTATAGGTACTTCGTGTACTTTGTGTACTTTGTGTTTCTTACCAGATTTACCGGAAGACATGAGCATGCATCGCAGTCAATGGTGCAGAAATAGACAAAAAAAAATACCCACAAGTATACTTTATATGGGCTGTGAAAACATATGTTAGTCTTCTATTTATTATTAAAGATTTTGTTGTCAACGCGCCGATCCAGTAGCTTAGACATATCATACTGTAGTACTCGAGCGGCTTCGTTCAAGGATTTGTTCAATATAACCAAAGCTGTGTCATCAGCCTATAAATATTACTTTTTTTTTAGTGGTAAGCACGCGAGATCGTTCATATGAATATTCAACAAGAGCAGTTTCAAAACAGACCCTCGCGGAACACCTGATTTAAAACACAACAAAGAGCTACAAGACTCCGCTACACGGACACATGGCTGTCTGCCGGTTAAATAATTTACAATAAATGAGTAATACGGTCCTCCGAAGCCACAGCTGGTTAGTTCTGAGAGTAACAGTTCACAATATAATGTGTCAAATGCTCCTTGTATATCAAAGACGAAAGAATTGAAATTGGTCGGTTGTTCTCGTAAAGTTTTGAAATCCTTTAAACTATTGTATAAGAAGTGTATTGTAAACTATTGTATAACTATTGTATCCTGTTAAACTTTGTTTTGCAATAATTGTGCATTATTGTAATAATTATTCGATCTCATGTTTGATATCTTATGTTTACTATTACATGTCGCTGCTATGCGGCCCTTTAGTAGGTAGTGAGAGCTAGTCAAGCTGCTTTTGTGCAGTTTTTACTCCCGCCATCCTTCATGTACAACACATGATATAAATATTCAATTCAATTCTTATAAAGACGTCTCAGAGTACTAACTTTCATGTTTTCATGTATCTGGCCGGTTTCTAATGTTTCATTCAAGAGTGTTGATTTGAGCACATCGAAATTCGTAGCTGTACCTCTCATCCTAATTATATCAAAACCTGAAGATTTCACTAAGCTTATGAATCGTATTATATGCCGCAATTCGGCTTCATCCACTGTAGGCAGAACAGAAGAATGAACGTTAGAGAACATAATGTTTCAGAGTTTTGCTGGTGTTCGTCCATTTGTGATGTTGTTTACTACCTCAATAAAGTAGTTGTTAAAATCATTCGCTATCTCGGCAGCGGGTGACTTGGGAAGGGCGTCTGTAAGAGCATCAACTACATTCTTCTTTGTAGGTCTCCCTATTGTAAAGTTAATCAAGTTCCACGTTTTACCGGTATTACGACTGCAAGCTGAAAACTTGCCTGTGTGGTAATGCTTCCTAGCTAATCTTATTTTATCATTAACATTGTTTCTCATTTGCCTAAATTCTTCTCTTGCGAGAGCGTCCCCGGGTTTATCTTGACACTTTTTATGAAGTTTGCTTTTAACATGGCAAATCTCCATTATTTCGTTATCGATTCGCGGGCTCTCTTTTTATTTCTCCTTCTAAGCTTTATTTTATTTTTGGTAGCCATGGTAGATTTCTTTAAAGGCCTCTTAAAAGACTTCGTAAGCCTGTAAATGGTTCTGTGACTTGCATCAGTATGTACGTAAATTCCGTCTAACGCATAAGTTACCCCGTCGACGAGAAAGTAAAAAGCCTAATTGCATTGTGCTCTACGAGTTATGACTTCATCGTTGTCGCTTCTTTAGAGCCTTTCTTTTTTTAGTTTGGAAGATTAGGTCAACAATACATGACGCTTCTGTACAGAGTCAAAAGAAACGCCATAAGCACTTTTACAATACGCATAGAGCTCAGATGTCAAGTGGGCTTATTGCAAGGTCATTCAAAAAAAAAAAAAAGCCTTGAGGCAGCACTATGAATGGTCACAGTGGTGAGTCTAAAGACAGTAATGAGAAGGTAAACATTAGCGTAGTAAACATAAGAGACGTTTCGAATATCGCTGGCGTATAGGCACAGAAGAACCGAAGCTGGAAAGTGAGGGCATACGCCATCGTGACTTTTTAAAGGGAAATTCACTCGTAATAATAATAATCACCACCAGGCGCGCGCAATGAATTTATAGCAAGACATGCGGTATTCTACATTCGAAGCGCGATGTGGAAAAATCCAGATTCTGTAAAAAGAAGGGTTGGATCACATGGACGAGATGCAATGGGTGGCGATAATTTTCAAATACCTTCAATTGTCTTATTCTCGTGGATTGTCACGCAGCGTAATGAGTAACTGTTTATTGCTTTGCTAAAAACATAGCCTTGCGGGTAGATGAAGTGTGAATTGAGCTCATCTCTGCATTCTCTGCTTTAGCGTTTTATTTTATCGACCGTGAAAAAAATTTATGGAAAGGTTTATCCCTTTTAATACGGTCGTCTTTGTTCAGCGAGTTTTCGCAAATACCTATGCAGAGTATTTTTCGCCACGCCGAAAGCTTTCGGTGCAGCTCAACTAAAATCATTCCCGTGATGGACGAATTCAATTGTTATTTGCACATTATGTCCCGCCAATGCAGCATTGAATGTCTTTCTCTTGTACGCCCTGGCCATTTTAGAGAAGAGCACAGAAATTGCATAGCGCTGTAAGAAACAACGCGCTTCATAAAATTATTTTGAGGCTGGTTGGGGCGCTTTGCGTCTGTTTTAGGATTTTAATCAAACAATTTACCACAGTGAACATTCAGATGTAACGTTCTAAAATGTCATGTAAATGAAGGTAGTGAATGGAAGAAGTAAAGTAAATGCTCTCGTCGATAGAGAACGCACTGAGAGAGAGAGATTGCGTAAAGTAAGATGCGCTATTTTCTGCAGCCTTTTAGCGAGCATGGCTCAGCGCCTGGCAGTATTGCGGCGAACACTCCCGCAAAAACAAGTGAGCTGATCTGGACCTCTTTTTGTCGAGCCGCCAAGAGACGGGCACTCAGTCCGCATTTCTTGTCCCACCTACCGAGGTCCAAGTGATGGCTGGTCCAAAGGCTACCCGGGCCATACCCCCGTATTCTAGAACGTTCCTGAACACTCCACCTCGATTCAAGGAAGTAGATAGCAGTGCCGACTCTCCGCAGAAGTTGTCAGTGCACTTCACTGGGGCTCATCGGCAATACTTCAGCGTCGTAACGTCTGCTTCAGTGTTGGGGCGGCGCTCTGCTCAACTCGGCATAGTGGAGGAAGAATCTCGAGTCGAGGATCGTTTGAGAATACGGGGGTAAGTCTCCGGAGAGCAGCTTCCTACACTCGATAAAGATTGTGCCGAAGAGAGCGGACACGGGGGGGGGGGGTATGAGTGCACGGCGGTCACGCCGGAGGATAGATCTTCGGACAGCCGAGCGTGGACACCGTAGTCACCGACTCAAAGACAGCCTACAGAAGCTTCCGCAGGGGGGTAACCTCCTCCGCGGCCCGAGCCATTCTAGCCAAGCACAAGCCTCCGGGAAGAGCCATAGAGCTCGTGTGGGTCCCGGCTGACTCGCAGGTAGCAGGCAACACCATCGCCGACTACCATGCCCGAGAAATGTCAATCCGGGCCGAGCACGAGCCGGAAGCGCTACCGCACCCGGTTACCAGCTTTCGGGACATGACCCGGATGTACCGAGAGGAAAGATGCAGACTGCCAGAACCGCACTCCAAACTCACCAGGCAACAACAGACGATCCTGCGTCGAGCGCAGGCGGGATCGCTTGCGCATCCCGTACTCGTGAACCGCATGTACCCTGCGGAATACGAAATCCTCTGTACTTTTTGCAGAAGAGAAAAGGGCACCCTGCCGCACGTCTTGGCAGAGTGCACAGAACTCAAGACCCCCCCCCCCCCTCCTCCCCTTCCCACCAACACCCCCAATTCCCCACCCCTTGAGCGATGGGAGATCTTGTTATCCAGCCCCGCCCTACCGATTCAGCTCGCACTGACGGACAGGGGCCAGGAGCTGCTGGAAACATATGGGTCCCGTAACTAGGGAACCACCCCGTCTGGTGCCTGCGTCCACCACCGATTTATTTCGGGCCCAGCAAATGTTGCTTCATCATCATCATCGGGCAATGAAAAGAGAGCGGGCGTCAGAGGGAAGGGAAAGAGGAGGAATGACGGGTAGCGAGAAAGGACCAGCATTGCAGTCCGTGAGGTCATTGTTATGGTTCGGATCACGTGCCTGCACCAAGTGGACTGCAATGTTAACATGTGATTGCTAAGCCTATGAATCTGTTCAGAGATTCACAGCGTTTTGGTAGCTTGGTTAAGGTGCCCGCATCCAGCTTTACCGTACATCAGGGTTTAGTTCGCGTGAGTGCCACCACGTGGTGTAGTGACAAACTTTTCAAACTTCCCTCGGTGACGTAGTGATGACGCCAGCAAAACAAAAATAAAAGAATTTAAAGCTATCTCTGAGCACTGAACTTCACCACAAGACTTGTCCCGCCGCCGTTATCAGTGCGCTTGTTAAAGCGTAGGTGCTCATTGGCTGGAAATGACTTATCATCCTTAGAACCGTTAGTGGCGACGAGCGATGATTCATTCTAGGCTTTTGAGAGGCTTCCCGAAAGGTTGCCACGATTTTTTTTTTACTTTTGTGCTTCGGATTAAACGAGCTAGGGTAATCGTCGGAAGCACTTCGTGGCAGCTTTAATCGGCAAAGATTGTTAGCGGCTGAACCTCGCGCAGCATCTACGAGAGACGCCGTCGGTTTCATTAAAGTGCATTTCCCTAGCGACTTTGCTATCCGCACTCATGGGCTGCCGCAGAAACTTACCCATGGATACATAGATAAGTTGGTTTTGCACCTTGAGGCAAAAGTCAGGACGCAAGAATTGTGCAAACTGTCTCTGTGTAATCGTCCGTTAGCATGCTATGGCTGAAGCTGCTAGCAATATTACGTTCCATTTACTGGCCACCGGGCCGGGTACACCTTTGGGCATGACATACACAGTACTTTCAGTTAGTTGTCAAAGTGCTGTCCTGTCACGGTTATCCATGTGCGTGAAAGAAGACCGCTATTGAAGATAATTGTGCAGTAATACACCTGGTATTTCTCTGTTCTCCATATTGTCTATGTTGCCGTTCCGCCATTCTAATATAGTCGCAGGGTAGCAGATATCTAACGCCACAATGGCTGCCCACATACGCAAATGCCTAGCGCACAACTCCTCACACTTGCTTGTGTTCAAGGGTTGTGCGACTGTCAAGGACATCATTAAATAATATTGCAGTTCGAGGAAGCTGACAGTTGGCACATAAAATAATTTGTTCGCATCCTCACTGCGCAGGAATCAGTACCAGCCGTCGAAGGATGACACTGTAGAGTGCATTGCATTTAATGTGATGGAGTCCGCGAGCCAAATTTCAGACCTCAGTCACCCTGTAACGACTGATGACCAGGCATCTCGCTTATATGTGCAGTCGTCCAACAGTTCAAGGGCGCTAGAGTACGGCACAGGCCCCACTGGACCTGTCTTCAACGCTGGCCAACAATTATCACTTTATTTCACACCATCAGGTATCTGCTGAACTAGTCCTAGAGCCAATTTATTTGTCTCGAGACTTCGCCACCCTGTCAACGTTATGTCTTTTTCTTATCTTCAAGTTATCTTTTCTATTTGAGTCTGTGCTGCCCTGACATTTCCAGCGGTTTCAACTTTGCCAAGATGCCCGCATTTTAATTGGTAAGAATTCTATGGCGAGTGCCCCAGCGAAATATGTCCCGCGAAATGTGTAATGCCTTGTATCTGCACAATAATGCGTAATTTTCGAAGTTGAGACATTTAAATGTTATAATAGTGTGAATATAGATTATTGGTGGAATTATAAGCGATAAGGAACATTTGAAACAAAATTTGCATGATGTTGAAGCTTCGCCTTCAAGAGTGGAACGCGACAGCATTCAAAGGCCCCTGACTGCGTTTCATGCTTCCGAGCAGCTGCAGCTTGCGTAACCGTAACGTTTACCGGGAAACGCTGGCGGTGAACGCCATGCACGAAGGCAAGCTTTGCGGTAGAAACGCGGCCTCTTGCGTGGATTGATCTATTATTGTTTCGCAATTTTAATATTTCACTCTGAGAAGAGCCAATATAAAAGAAAGATATGCGCTTTTGATGTTTTGTTTTTCATTAAATTTGCTTATGGGCTGCCATTCCCAAAATTCGAAGGAATAACCTTGCAAAGAATGAAAGACAAGGTGTGAACAACTTTGGTGGTAGATGAGTGGTTGGGTATAGCGTGGTTCGGAATTTGGTTCGAAATTCATTCACGCACGACGCCGGACGCCACGCCGGATTTTCTGGGACACGGGGCCCTTAAGAGGAAGCTTTAGCTCGGGTGCTCCTATCTGAATACACATTCTCAGACAAAGGTACACCCTTTGGGGTGTATATCTGCCACACAACAACAATCGTCATCTGCCTTGCTTTCGTTTCCTTTCTTGAAAACGCCGCGTCCGCTACTTTCCTGTCCGGAATGCTATGTCATGCTGATAACGTGCATGCCGTTCGTTACCGGAAAGTACCGGGCTCGCAGCGTTAAAGAAAGGAAATGCGGACAAGACAGATGAGGTTTATTGTTGTGTGGCAGGATACAACCCAAAGGGTGTAATTTTGTTTTAGAGTGCATGTAAAATGAGAATTCGTTTTTCTCGGAAACCACTGCACCAAATTTGGCGAGGTTCGTTGCATTTAAAAGAAATTAAGATCTAGTGTATGTTTGTTTCGAATATTTTATTTAGGTTGTCATTTCTTTATTAAGAAGTGGCAACAGCGAAGAAGAATAGAATTTATTGATAGGAAAGACAGAGAGGTCGACCTGAGCTAGTGCGCTCTAGTCTGCTACTCTGCACGGGGAAGAGGGAAGGGGAGTGAAAGTATTGGGATGGATGATGATAAGAGAAGTGGTGAGTGCTTATGTACATGAGACAGTTGCCTCGCTAGAGCCGCTCGTCGAGCTTGGTGTCCTGCAGGAACTTCAACAATACTTTTGTTGCACGCATTGAAATTGCAGTGTCAGGCCATGGGCCGAGGATAGCTTCTTCCGACAGTAGTTGTCTGCCAACGCTGGCTAGGAAACTGTCTAACGTCCTTCGCTCCAGAATACATGCTGGGCAGTCGCAAAGTACGTGTTGCAGTGTTTCGGGCATCTGGCAGTGTACACAATCAGGGCTGTTCGATTGGCCGATGAGGTGTGCGTAGCGACGGGTGAAAGCAACGCCGAGCCGAATCCTGTGTAGCAATCATGTTTTGCTCCGTGTAAGCTTCGCGGGCAAACAGAATTTACCGTCTGGGTCAATCGTATGTAGACGTCTGTGAATGTTATCAGAGTGGGCTCTGTAAGCCTTTATAAGGTCCTGCATGAGTGTTTTGATCATGGAGTTGGTGTCAGGTCGCGAGTAGGCAATCCGTATTTCATCAGAGGAAGAGGAGGCCGATCTTGCCTCACTGTCAGCGAGTTCATTACCAAAAACACCACAATGGCTAGGTGTGAAAGGTGATCACGTGGCCACTTAACTCGGCACTGTGATACAGTTCGACGATTTCCAGCACGAGCGGATAGTATAGTCCTTTCTTTAAATAGTATTTTAGCGCCTGTAGCGCTGATTTGGCATCGCACAATATCGTCCATTTATGGTGTGTCTGCGTTCTCATAAAACGGACAGCCTCCAGCAAGTTCCGCAAGTTCCGCAAGTTCCGCAGCCGTAGATGTCGATTTGTGGTCTAATCGAAATCGTTGAGTAATTCCAAGTTCTGGGATGACAAATGCGGCCGTTGTGGCAGATGGCGTGACCGAACCATCGGTATATACTTGTACAGTCCCACTATATAATGTAAATATATGGAACAGGGTGAGCTGCTTCAAGCCAATGGAGCAAACGTGAGATTTCTTCCTAATTCCGGGTATCTGAAGCCTCACTAGTGGTCTTGGCAATATTCATGGAGGTGTCGCGGGGATGTCGGTGGCCTGGAATCTTGCAGGTACAATGCTTGCGTGACATGCAATAGCTTTAGAAAAAGCACAGTCAAGGTTGGTGCTTGGAAGTGTTGACAGTGGATGGTGTGAGTGTCTGGTTAGCAGGCGAAGATAGGTTCGCACAGGTTCACAAGACCTGTATATGTCAATAGGACAAGCCCGTGCTTTCGCTATTGTGCCCTTAGTTGACGTGCAGCGTGGCAAGCCAAGACATATACGTAGTGCTTGTGCCTGAAGGCTCTGCAGCGTGCGTATACAAGATGACCCCATGTTAGATAACACAGGCATGCTGTAGCGTATGTAGCCCACAAAAAGTGCCTGGTACACTTGGAGCAAACTTCGCTCAGAGGGGCCCCATCTCAGTCCTGATATTACACGAAGAACGTGTATGAAGTTGGTCAGTTTAGCCCTAAGCGCAGTAACATGTTTGGTCCAAGAAAGACTGCGATCTATTATCACACCAAGATATCTCTGGTGGGTGACTAAAGGGAGCGCCGTTCCGTCGACAACGATTGGATAATGTGACATTGATTTGCACGTGAATGCGATGACTGCACACTTAGTTGCCGAGAGTTGCAGGCCTCTACGGCGCAAGTACTTAGCCGTTATGGTAGCCGCATGTTGGAGCCTTGCACGCACTTGTGGACGTGTGACCCCAGATGACCAAATACAGATATCATCCGCGTACGTACTGATACGCGCTGTTTGAGGTAACTCGTCTGCGAAAGTTTTCACAAAACTATATTATCAAGTTAACAACGCTGTAAATCAGCAATAAGAAATTATATCACAATTCTGTGAATTGCATCCAATAGTACATCTAAAGCGGACAAAATTGGTGTTATACATGAATCTAAAGAAATTTAGTAATATAGAAATACAGCTTTTGCTGAACCTTTGCACATAGTAACAAATTCACGGAAGGTGTAAAATACCATATCAAACTTGTCCGCTTTCACTGATCTAGTGCACGCCGTTTACACAGCCGCGATATCTGTTCTTGATGCAGAGCTGTTAATTTATAAACTTCGTGCACCTATTTTTTTTTTCAAGCTTTCAAAATTTTGAAAATATTTTAAACAAAATGCAGGCCCTAAATCGAAATTCCGCTTCCAACAGTCACGGTAATTTAACTTTCTCTCTCAAATGCAGCAAATTTC
Organism: Dermacentor andersoni; assembly: GCF_023375885.2. NCBI lineage: Eukaryota > Metazoa > Arthropoda > Arachnida > Ixodida > Ixodidae > Dermacentor > Dermacentor andersoni. The sequence goes on along the minus strand of NC_092814.1, from coordinate 220,943,252 downwards.
ATTAAAATCCGTCCAGAGGTCATCTCAGAAAAACGTTTTTTGCGCTTTACATGTATTTGAATAGGCCGCGTCGGAATTGCGCCCGAGCTAAAGCTTCCTCTTAACGCTATTGCGTTAAAATGAATTGATCAGGGAGAATATCCATATAATCAGAATTATGCATATCCTTATGTATACACAGGGCTCCATAGGAAATGCAAGGAAAGCCTATAGTAGGGGTGGGTCAACTAAATTTTGCGGCGGGGCCAACTTGATATTTGGGGATGAGCCAACATAAAATTGGGCGGTGGTCCAACTTCAAATTTGGGGTTGGGCCAACTTAAATTTGGGGGTGGGCCAACTTAAATTTGGGGGTGGGGCCGTGCATTAACTTGAAATTTGGAAGTGGGTAAAATTGAAATTTAGGGTTGAATAACTGAAATTTGGGGGTGGGCCAACGTAAAATTTGGGGTGGACCAACTTATATTTGTGCTAGAATAGCAGCTTGGGCTTGTTGGTTTTCCATCCTGCTATTAACAGCGCAAAATGTAGACGAGAGACGAGACAAGAAGACACCACAAGCGCTGTATATTTGTGCGTGGGCCAACTTAAATTTAAGGGTGGGCGACGTGGAAATTTCAAATTTGAGGGTGAGCCAACTTGAAATTTGGGGGTCTCCTAACTGAAATTTGGGGGCATGCTTACGCATACTTGGACAACTTCAGTGGAGTTACTCCATACTCTTTGTCCACCTCTGTTCATATTTTGGAAGATTTTCGAAAGATGTAACAATACCACGCCACCTGACCATGCTGACCACCTGAAAAATTCAGTAGAACGATGTCGGGACTTGTGGTCGTCGGTCCAGCGTAGACTATAACTTCACTGCGCATGTTGTACCGCGCATGCGCACTGGTGTCTACGCTGGCTCGCTGAGCTATAGTTACTTACGCCAGCCGCCTTCTGTCTGGTCCGGAGAAGAATTACTCAATCACAAAACGAGATTATCTTGCTCTTCACTGGCTTGTCGCCAATTTCGTCCCTACCTGCTTGGCCGCACTTTTACCGTCGTAACGATCATCGTATCCTTTTTGGCTTCCTTCGCTCAAAGACCCTACAGGTCGCCTTGGTTGTTGGGCTCTTCACCTGCAAGAATATTCGTTTTCGGTAGTACACAAGTCCAGTCAGCTTCGTAAGGATGCCGATTGCCTGTCACGGCATCCCGTGGAGTCCCCTGATGTCCCAGAGCAAGACACCGACACCTGTGTCGTGTCTATCTCGGACCTCGTTATTATACGGGATGAACAACGCCGCGACTTGGCTTTACGTTCTATCCTCGACAGTCTTAGCTCTACCACACCCGACCCTTCACGCCACTTGTCCTGCCTTCATGACGGCACCTTATACCGCCACTATATGCATCCTGACGGCCCTGAATCCCTCCTAGTCATGCCTGCCCATTTGCAGTCAACTGTCCTCCGCCAGCTTCACGATGAGCCCATTGCTGGTCACCTTGGTGTCACCCGCACTTATGACCGTGTCGGGCGCCGTTTCTTCTGGCCTGGTCTCTACCGCTCCGTGCAACGATATGACGATATGTCGCTACAAACTCTTAAGCAAAATTACACCCTTTTGCCACACAGCAATAATCGTCATCTGCCTTGTCCGCATTTCCTTTCTGTAACTCGGCGAGCCCGGTACTTCCCAGTAACGAACGGCATGCGCGTTATCAGCATGATAGCATCCCCGACAGGAAAGTAGCGGGCGCGGCGTTTTCAAGAAAGGAAACGCAGGCAAGGCACGTGACGATTATTGTTGTGTGGCAGAGATACGCCCCAATGGCATTTTGCATCATGCCGTTCGTTACGATTTTGCATCATGCCGTTCGTTACTGGAAAGTACCGGGCTCACAGTGTTAAGGAAAGGAAACGCATCAAGGCAGATTACGATTATCGTTGTGTGGCAGAAGGGGCACTCCAAAGGGTGTAACTTTGCCTAAGAGTGTACGCTCTAAGAAACGTTTACACCCTTTGGAGTGTATATTTGCCACACAACAATAATCGTCATCTGTCTTGCCCGCATTTCCTTTCTTGAAAACGCTGCGGTCGTTACTTTCCTGTTGGGTATGCTGTGTCATGCTGATAACGCGCATGTCGTTAGTTAATGGAAAGTGCCGGGCTCGCCGCGTTAAAGAAAGGAAATGCAAACAAGATAGATGACGATTATTGCTGTGTGGCAAATTTATACACCCGAAAGGGTGCAACTGTTTTTAGAGTGTAAAAGTGCACTTTTAGACGAAAATTACACCCTTTGGGTCGTATCTGGCCACACAACAATAATCGGGATCTGTCTTGTCCGCACTTACTTTCTTTAACAATGCGAGCCCGGTACTTCCATGTCACGAACGGCATGCGCGTTATCAGCATTACTGAACATTCTCGACAGGAAAGTAGCGCGCGCAGCATTTTCAAGAAAGGAAACGCAAGGAAGGCAAATGACGATTATTGTTGTGCGTCAAATATACACCCCAAAAGGTGTACATTTGTTTAAGAGTGTACCTGCCGGTCTGCTTCATCCTATCAACATTCCCGCCGAATCGTTCTATCGTGTCAGGCTCGACCTTCTTGGCCCCTTTCCAACCTCGACATCAGGCAACAAGTGGGTCGCCGTCGCGACCGACTATGCGACGTGATACGCCATCACCCTCGCCATCCCAACCAGCTGCGCCACCGATGTCACCGACTTTCTTCTTCATGACATCATTTTGCATCATGGTGCTCCTCGACAGCTTCTGACTGATGAAGGCCGGTACGTTTTGTCTCGCGTCACCAAGGACATCCTTCGTTCATGCTCTACCCGCCTCAAGCTCACAACTACTTGTCACCCACAAACGAATGCACTCACAGAGTGCCTGAACCAAACTCTTGACCGATATGCTTTCAATGTACGTCAGTACGTCTCCGCAAACCACCACGATTGGGACGCTACTTTGCCGTATGTTACTTTCGCCTACAACTCGTCCAGATATGATACCACTCGTTACTCACCATTTTATCTTCTGTACGGACGCGAACTTTTCTGCCTCTCGATACTTTGCGTTGCTATAAGCTCATCCACTACGTATGTTCGCGATGCCATAGCGCGTGCCGACACAGCTCGCCAGATCACTCACAAACGGCTCATAGCGTCTCAGGCTTCCCAAAAAGCCCTGTATGACAGTCGCCTCAGCGACGTTTGTTACTCCCCAGGGGCCCTCGTGCTACTCCGTGCCGCCGCATTGGTTTCTCCGAAAGGCTATTTATCCCGCTAGGACGGTCCTTACAGGGTGCTACGTCAAATCACCGATGTTACTTACGAAATCAAACCTGTCGTCGAGCCACCGCCCTCTGCTATCGTGCACGTAGTAAGGCTTCAGCCGTACGTAACGAGCCCCTCTGGACCGTCATAACAAGCACCGGGTCGGTGCTGTCGACCTGGGGGGCAGTGCCACAAGACAGTGAATGGCCTGTTACTGTTGGTCGGACGAAGACGACGGCGACGAAGTGGCCAGAAGCACGCGCGAAAGCCTTGCATCAGTCGCTGCTGCGTGTGGCTGTTGTATCCTTTTATATAATGATAATTTGTAAATATACGTTATCCCCGTAACAATATTTAAAGACTAAACGAAAGGCCTACCTTATTACATCCGACATTTCCTGGACCTCCCTCCAGCGCTCGTCTGCCTCCCTTTTCATTCAGCTTTCTGCCCCCATGCTGCCACCTTTCTACCGTCGGTCTGCAAGTCGACGGATGTGCGTGCTTGCCCTCTGTCAGGTGGCGCCTCTTGCAGCATCTTCATGTGGTACTGCGGAACCATACAGCAACCACTATCGCAGAATGGGTGGATGTAGTCAAAGAATGCTTCGCATAAAGGCTAGTCGCGGCATTAGCCTAGCTGCTACAATAAATGTTTAGCGTCACTTCACCTCGTAGGCTCATGACAAGTGCCACAATTACGCCTATATTGTCTGTTCGCAAGCAAACCTTAGTTTATCCGTCGACTGTCTCTTCTGGCGTTGCTGGGTCACAGCGCCGTTGACCAACTTTATTCGGTGCTTTTGTCATTTCTTCAAAAGCTTGCGTAGACGGTCCCAGGCCTAGACGGTCAAGAAGTCCAGAAACCCAGGCGAGCACACAAACACAGGATTAGACCTACCGACGAACATGCAAAAGGACAAAACAGCAACCAAGGCCATGGCAGTCGCTGTTCCAGGATAGCATCACCGACGCATAGCACCACCAGTTGCCGCGTAGTAGGCAACAGTCAACGTAAAAAACACGAACTTAAAGAGTAGAAAAATTATGCAGATCCCACGCACTGTGGGAATCGATGTACGCGGAGCTTTCTGTGCTGGTTACTTTGATTGACGATAATTAGCGGTGATGTTGACGAGGAATGTTAAATTTCTTCAACGTTTCGTCCAACATGAAAGTGGTGAGTTGATCTTAAACGTTACCTCGCGTGCACCACTGCTCTTTGTTTGCTTAGTACACAGAACACACAGGGAGAGGTGTTTGCTTGAGGCATTGTTGTGTGCCATATTTCCTGACCTCTGAGAGGGTTGAGCATTGTCATTGCCTCACAGGCACATTACATCATGGCAGAAGCATTAAACTTGAATAGGAATATGGGGCTGTACGTCCCAAAACCACAATTGGATTATGAGGCAGGCCGTAGGGGCGGACTCCGGATTAATTTTGACACAGTGATGTTCTTTAACGTATCCCAAAATCTAAGTGCACTTGCGTTTTCTATTTCATCTCCGTCGAAATGCGGCTGCCGCGGTCGGGATCAAATCCACGACCTCTAGCAATGCCATTGCCACAAAGCTACCGCGGCGGGCACAGAAGTGTTGATTAGATGGTCGACTGCTTCCATAGTGCCGCGTGGACCCTGCGGTGCGCTTTGATTATCGCGGTTCTGCTTCTGCACGCCCTGCGTAAGTTGTCCACTTGACATATTTGCATGATGTTTATTTTTCAATAATAGCAGGAACGTACTGTACCGTACCTTGAACTTAAGCTTATACAGTTTCTCCGCAATCGCCGTTGTATAGTAGTAGGGTTTCCTTGTCTTCTAACGTCACCTTCCCCCGTCACCTTCCCCCCTTCCCTTGTATGGGAACTGCCTCTTCTCCTCCCTCTACCATTCTATCTACCTTCCCTCTGGACTTGCGTGTTAGTTGAAAGAGAAGCGCTGCAGTTTCTGCAATGCTTTTGAGGAGGGTCACGGATGATAATTACAGCTGTGAAGAGGCTAAGGTGGCGTCGCCCCGGAAGCTCCGGAGGGCATTATGCACATTCGACGCAGTCGGTTCCAAACAAGTTTCTCGAGTCGCCTTTCCTCGCTGACTCGTTCCTGTCATGTATACACGCGCTCTGAACCACTCCCCGACAATGTGTGCCAGACAGCAGCAGCAGCAGCAGCAGCAGCAGCAGCAGTGGGAAATTCGAAGGGAGAGGCAAAGAAAGTTTCGCTATAAAAGGGAAATACCGCGTATTTTGCGACTGCGCTGCTTGCGCAGTATCTGGAAACAAAAATAGCCTGTCTCCCCTGTAGCATCCCTCTGTAAGAGTCGCATGTCGCTGAAGTTATGTTTATAGGTCCAAACACAGATCATGCGACACATTAGCGTAAACGCACGCGAACAACCTCAAATGGTGTCATCATTGAGTTGACCACGTCCATGAATGCATCAGCTGAGCAGGTAGCGCAAGCGTCAAAAGCTCATTTGGTGCCACACTGGAATACGCACCGCGAGGCATGCAGAAGTGAGCACTCTGGTTCTATTGATTCTATAGTTACCATCGCACAGTCATTCACATGATTACAAAGTCGGGATAGTGTTTCAGTATTTACGCGCTAATGAGAGGCGTACTTGGAGTCGATATATTCCATGGCTGGTGGGCCATGCATTCAGTTTTTCGCCTACTTAAATGTTCTCTGGGCTACACAGGCGTCCTACCTATAGCACATGCTGATATGGCAAATGGGAACCGTGAGGTGTGCAATGTTACGGGACGGCTTTCGGTCATCACCCCCAACATGCCACTCGAGCGCCGTCACAGCAACGGGAAGCAAGGCTCGAAAGAAGCACCATTGGCCCGTGCGACGACCACACTGAGGTCTGAGATTCTCATCTGCTCACTCTGTCCACTAAAACTCGCCAAGACCATTGAACTGTCTAACTAACTCTGCAAAGAGGCTCTCGACGTGCCTTGTAATGTATACATAGGACAAGGCAATAAGGAGACATGCCGGTCGTGCGTTCCTGCTTGCATATGTGTGCGCAGAGTTCTGCATGTCGTTCCCTTCAGTGACAATGTAGTTTGTTTTTGCAGCATTATTGTAGTTTGGAGTATTGACAGCCGGACAGCACATAAAGCGACAAAAACCGGCGGCACCACACGGCAGGGGGTGCCACCGGTTTTTGTTGACGTGTTGTGCGCAATGCGAAGTTAACATACGAAATCGCGGTTGGGGGAAAGGGTGTCCGACGTCTTCACAGCGGTGTTGTCCACACTGCCCCCGTCTAACGGTGCTTCCACTTTACTATTCGCTAACAATTCGACCAAGCATACACGCTCCTGAAGGCAAAATGACTTTTCCACAAAATATCCGTATCCACAAGTATATTACATTCGTGTTCGCTCCCTCTGGCTGTCCTGCGCCCACGTTGCAATGTACTCATGAAAAGTTATCAAAACCCTCACCTTGAGTTGGTTCTGTAAGGTATATTCGACCTGCCTTCTGCCACTTGAAAACTATAAGCTAACATTGAGAGGCGAACACTACGTTGCAGAGGATCGACAACTGCTACTGATCAGACGAAATGGCAGTAAGAGCATATGTTTGTCCACATGGCCACGCCTGTAACTCGTTTTTGTAAGACTTCGACTGCTCGATATACGCTTCGAATATTTTCGTTATCATCATTGGATTAGTCATACTGTATGTTATGTGCTAAGGAGGCTTCCTTGTTTGAAGGGAGGTACGAACATGGTCTTGAAATGTTATTAGGCGTAGAAAACGAGGCATGACATGAAAATAACTAAGCTATGCCAGAACTACTTGCTAAAGCTGTAACTTAACATGTATAACATAGTAAAGTTGTTCTCTTCAATGTTTTTGTTTTCTTTATGCCAGCTTTTACTTCACTTGCTTGCCTTCATTCGACTCATTTTCTTTACAGTTGAAAAATCCCTATTTTCTTTCCCCATCTTTGTCTGGCGTAAATGGTCGGCAATATCCATTCATCCGTCGCTATTAACCATCGCCTCCTAATACGATTGTTTTGATTTATTAAATATGTGCTTAGTGTATTCAAGAATCTAGGCCAGAGACACCCTACGAGCGGGACTAAATGCCATATTCTCCGCGTATTGTGGGAACGAACACTACATTACGTTCTTGCAGCAAACCAAGAAACGGCCTCCACCACCGCCGCCGCCGCACGGCGAAGCAAGAGCACAAAGCTCGTCCATTTGTTACCGTATAGCACTCCCCATATAATTCGTGTATATATGTCCCCCAGAGAAAGAACTAAGGGCGCGTAAGTAGATTGAAATCGGTGCCATAACCACATACAAGTCGCGAGCTCTCAAAATATCGCTGCGCGAGAGGCGTATATATGAAACCAATCTGTGAACCTCGCTTGCGTGCTAGCTGCCGCGCTTAAGACAGTCACGTTGTCGTCCATACGAATACGCGGCAGCCACCCCAATGACCCAAACGGCCAAGGTAATTGAATCAGGTCCCGGCGGCACCGCAATCCCAGGCTACTCACGTACCCGTGGGCTCAATGGCTCGCGAGGATCTTCAAGCACGATCCTCGCGGTGGCGCGCGGCCTTGAGTGGAAACGCATGAAGGCTGCCCGCCGTCGCGGTTTCTGTGCGAAAGAAGGACGGGTGGGCTGCTGGCCGCCGCAGTCTTCGATCCCGGACTGGCTGACGCGCCTGCTTTGTTTTCAAAGCAGCCAAAGTATCTGTCTTCCCCTCCTTTCGCTTTTCGTCTCTTTCGTCTCGCCTCTTGCGTTGTTTTTCCCTTCGAAGTATTGGAGCCGAGAGATGCGATAGCATGTGCCTGTGGCCGCCGTGAGATTGATGGATTGTTGACTTGGCCGCACTCTCCGGGCAGGAGAACCCTTAGTGGTGTGACATCAACAACGATTCTGCGGCGCCGCGAGTTTCTCTCATTGATGGGCACACGTGTGTGACGACGAGCGCTAAGGATCTTTCGCTTCTATAGGGGATCCCAGTTTCAAGTTACGTCTTAGCTTTACCGCTTCGGCGCCTCACTTAGACACAATTCACCCAGCAGGGCGTTAAAACAATGCAATGTCAAGCATCGTCACCATGTCTTTCAAATATATAGATACATGATATCAGCCTGTGCGATCTACAACAATCATCCGTTGTAAACAAACCCCCTTCACCCGCATATATGTATATATATATATATATATATATATTTCCCCTTATTTTACGATTGGAGTTAGCTTGTGTAAAAAAAAAAGGCTGATGATGGCGATTGCCCGGGCTGACGGTCACAGTCTATCACTCACGATAACACGAATTTCAGTCATGCCGAAGGATAACGAAGCCCAGCGAGAAGAGCGCGACGCAAACAGATGTGGAGGCGGGTATGCCTGCATGCTGTTTCTGCGTAGAGGGAAAGGTGGTCCAAAGACCAGCGCTTGTTGATTGGTAGAATTTAGCATTGAAGGTCAATGGCGTCCAGGAGTCGTCTTTGCTTTTCGCAACAGACTTACTGGCTTTGTTGAAGGGCTCAATGAATCTTGAAGGACACCATTCGTAGCATCTCCGACCTTTGCTCAGCCATAAATTTTCGCTCGGAGAATGTCTCTCTATGGGGTTTCTGGCGGATACAGTTTGTAGTGCAGGTATCTAACCTGCAAAAAGCGTAAAGATAAGAAATGGCCCAATACGAGCTACTTGGAAGGACTACAGACATTTTACAAGTAATAATTTTGGAGATGATTGCTAAAGTGAGACTGTCAAAACTAACTCTGAACTTTGCCTGGCTCGGCTAGACATGCCGCCAGGCAAACCTCTGCAGGATCCATTAAATATATCTCTTTTTCTCGCAACGGTCTGGTTAATGTGAATACGCTGCGATCGCAGCGTGGATCACACAGCTCGCGATCAGCGCAAGCGAACACAACTAGCTTGCCACTTCCAGGGGTGCGATCGGAGATGGTTGTTCGGCGCGTTCGTTCGGTTACCGGCGCGCGCGATTGGCCTACTCCGCGCCGACGTCGCCAGCCGCGGGGCGCCGCCCCGTTTTTGGTGACGTCAAAATGACGACACGCTCCTGTCAATCATCCGCCCACCGAGCATTTCGTCCGAACGCGACGGGAGTTGAGAAGTTTGGAGCGATCATACGGCTTCGCATGGCGCGTCTGGTGGATTGGATTGGATCCAACAGGCGGCCTTTTCGGCTGCGGAATAGCACGTTTGAATCCAATCCATAGTTTAATTCGAGAAAATGGCGCTTCCGTTGGGAACTTAGGTTGTTGCGCTGGCGTTTCTAGAGGAAGGAGGAGAACGGGTGGCGGTGCGAAACGCGTTTGAAGAAATGGCAGAAAGTGAATTCTGGCGTCGTTTTTGTTTCTCGAAACAAATAATTCGTTGGTTGTACAGATAAATCGACAACATCATTGGTGCCAGCGAGCCACTGGAATGTTGTCGCTGCCCCTTGAAAAGTGCGCCACTCCTCCCGTCGTTTTCTTTTTTCTTTTTTCTTATCGCTGTGCGCGACACCACCTTGGGACGACGCAAAGAACCTAATAGTTATAAATTGCAGTAGTCACACGTACTACTATTTGAAAACGTGTTTGGGCTTGAGAAGGTAAAATACGTTTTTTTAGGTAACGATTTCATTCATTTGGAAGACGAGAAACATTTCGTTTTGTAGTATACTGTCTGCAAGCAGACGACAAACGACGGAAGTAAACTTCCGGGGTGGTCACCGCTTCCTGATGGGCTGCTCTCTCCGCCCCGCTGTCACAAATTTTGCATACTGCAACTTTGTGACGTTGCAGCAACTGAACAGAACGCGTATCGAACAAAATATCTCCGATCGCGCCCCAGGTGTTTGCCGAGACAGACAATGAGCCGAGTTAATTCCGTCAAATCACTTTGGGACCACTGGTGTCACGACGCAAGCGAGCGTAATCACGTGGTACGTTTCACATTTCGCGCGCTGCGAATAAACTGCGGATAAAATAATTACGCAGAACGTAGCACGTTGAAAGTGACCGAATGGGATATTTTAGGAAGCAATAACCGCTTTCCCATCGCAAGTCACTCCCTTAATTCAATAACGCAACACTTTTTGGTCCAATAACACACAAATTATCCTGGCGGCGGGAGAGGACTGATGATTTAACACTATATCTCACTATCTTATATAGTACTAGCTTTCCTAAGAGATTAGATAACGTTACATGCGTGCGTGTGCGTGCGTGCGTGGAGGGTGAGGCGGGTTACCAGAAATGTCTAATCTAATGAAGACTGAAAAAAATTGAATTCAACGCCACGCGGAACCACAGACGTTTCACTGATCTAAATGTCTATTTTCTTTTTAATGTAGAATGCTTCCATTATCTCACGTGCCTGGGCATGTGTACTCTTACTGAGAATGCAAACACCAGAAAATCTCGGCTTCCACATGTTGGAATCACAATGCAGAGGCAATGTGCTGAAAGCGTGTTCTTTTATCGAAAGTTCGTGTTTTATAACTCTGTCATTTAGGCACCAGTATGTTTGGCCGATGTAAACCCTACCGCAGCTAAGCGGGATTTCATACACCCGGCCAACCAAACAGGTGACATACAGCCTAGCGTGCTTCTTCACGCAAGGGGAGGGCCTCGGCGCTTAGGAATAGCGTGGACACAGCTCAGCCAGCTGGCGTGGCGCCGAGAAGACCATAGGCACCTCGTACCTGTTAGAGACGCTCTTAAGGTTGTGCGCAACCTTATGCACGTAAGGCACAACCATTGGTATTTTGTCCACCGGCTGCATGCCTGTTTTTCTTCGTTCCCTTCACTTTTTAAAGGAAAGTTTCAGAAAGTGCGGCGACAGAACTAGAACAGCCAGTTGAATATAGCCGCGTGACCTGATTATCGAACTCTCCTGCATCTTGTCGCGACAATATTTCACCAAAGTCCCCTCAAGACACATGGAAGCAATGGCCCTCTTAACAAGTTTATAATGGGCCACGTCGAAGGGTAAAAACTCGTTGCGTGAGCGTAGGCAATAAGCCCAGCATGTGCACTATTCTGAGATTGTCATTCTCAGGTCTAAAAACGGCAACTTGCCATTAGTGGGAAGCTCATGCGTAAAAAAAAAGCCTTTTGGCATGTTTTCTAAATAGTGCTAAAATATCATCCAATGAGTTAGTGGTGGTAACAAAAGGGGTAACTTTTAAGATCATTAAAAAGTCGTCAACATGCCTAAATGTCAACATCTTTGCATTGTCAAACACCTTAGCCAATTCTCTGTCAAAAGGAGCTAAAACCATTTTGCACAGAACTGGTGCGACACACGAGCCAATGCAGATCGCATTTCATTGAATATAAAGTTTATTATCGTAAGAGACCAACGTCGAGCACAGATAAAATTTTATTAAGGTCATAAAGTTATTAAGCGAAATGCCTGCGGCCCTCTCAAAGGCGAGAACCCCGCTCTGTTCAAAGCAGGCTCTTACAATTAAAAACAGTCCTGCGTGTGGTACAGAATAAATCTTCGACGTAAACAGAAAAGGCACTGCCACCGCCGTGAAAGCTCTGTAAGAACTGCGTAACGTCGGCTCAGTTCTCAATGGCGAACGGAATATCCACCTCGCGTGCAATCAAGTGCATAAATAATTATTTGTTTACGTGTTGCTGCCATGAGTCCCACTCACTGACAATACATCTGAATGACATGTCTGGCTTACGTGTTTTCACACTGAAAACAAAAACCGACAGTGCGACTTGCTTAGAGACGACGATGGCCTTAGACAGATTCCAGTTCTTTGTACAGCAAAATAGCCTTGTCCTTTATCTTATTTAATTGTGTCTTGCCTAGGCAAAGTTCTTTGCTTGCGCTGCTTTTTCATTAAGAGTTTTGGCCGACAGGATGACGAAGCCACGCTCCTTGTCAGCTTACAAGAGCTGAAGGTTATTCTTCATGAAATACGTGACCACGATCCTAGTCGGATCCTTAGGGCGAAGATGCACACGCTGGAGGCTCTTCAAGAGGCTATCCACACCGTCCAAAAGGCACCTTTCGCGGTCTTCGTCCTCATCACAATTGGCGACACGCCTATTTAGGGCCAGCAATTCGGGGACCCGGAGCATTCGACATAGCTCAGTCAGATAATCCCGTAGGAGGTGAGGCTACCTTATCACCGAAATGTACAAACAAATTCCGTCTGTCCTGAATACTGCATATATATATCTGGTAAAGTGCTAGTTGTTGAGCAGCTTGAATAAACATGTCTCTTTTTCTGAATATCCCATCTTCTGACAATTCGATTTTTGGAACTGTAAGCAGCCATGGAGGATATTAGAAGTCTGACTTCCAAAATTCATTTCTTGGCAATATGTGAAGATTTTCTTGAATTTCTATATGAACATAACTTCTATCTCGTTTCATTATGTCTAGAGCCAATGGGTGGTTCTTATGCTGGGTTTGAAGATAAATAATGGCTGCATGTTTCTGTAGTTTGCATAACTGTAGATGGTGATTGGCGAGCCTCAGCTATTACAAGAGAACTAGAAGTCGCTCGTGGAACTCCTAGACATAGGCGTAGTCATCTAGCTAAAAGTATTTGAAGTCGCTCTTCTGACGTGTGGGAAAGTCCGTGTACGATTGGCGCGGAATACGCAATTTTTTGTCGTATTAATGCATTGTAAACAGTCAGCATGGACGATACTGATCCGCCCCATGATGTTCCTGCAAGTCTGCGAAGCACAGTCACTATGGCATTGACCTCGTTTTCGAGATATCTTATGTGGGGTGTCCAGGATAGCTGCCTATCAAGTATTATGCCAAGAAATCGATGCTGCGTGACAATCATTAGAGGGTGTCCTTCCAAATTAAGAGTCAAATTTTTTAACTGCCTCCGAGTAAAGGGCAATACAGCTGTCTTTGCGTGTGATAGTACCATTCCTTTCTCTCTCAAAAATTGGTTGATGATATTTTTGCCGTCTTGCAATGCCATCTGAAGTAGTTGAGCATTAGACCCAGATGTCCAAATACACACATCATCTGCATACAGTGAAAACTTTAACTGTGATGGCAGCCTTCTTGTTAAATCAGCCATGACGCAGTTAAAAAGGAAGGGGCTGAGTATGCTTCCCTTCCCTGACAACATGTTCAGCACTCTTTCCTTTACCCGTCTGAACGAATATTTTGCGACCTGATAGAAATTCAGAAATCCATCGCAAGGACCTGCCAGACAGACCAAGTTCCAACATGCTCAGCAGAACATGAACGTGACTAACAGTGTCAAATGCCCTCTTGAAGTCTAGGAATACTGCTATAATCATGTTTCCACGTGCACGCTCGTGCTCCACACAGGTTACTATATCTAATATTGCATCCATTGTGCATCTATTTTTTCTAAAACCTACTAAGTAGTTGGACAAAACATTCGTTTCATTACACCACCATTCGAGCCGCGCGTCAATCATTTTCTCCATTACTTTGCATAAACAACTTCTCAAACTAACTTGGCGGAAGGATTCAAGGCACAAGAGCGCCTTACCAGGTTTTAAAATTGGTATGATTCGAGCGACTTTCCAAGAGTCAGGTGCAGTGTCCTCTATCCATAAGTTATTATAGATGTCTAAGAGAGCATTTGTACCTGTCGGTCCGAGGTTTCTTAGCATATTGTACGTAATGCTGCCCGGCCCAGCAGCGAACTTTTGGCGACATGACGCAATTCCACATTGAAGCTCGCTTAATGTGAAAGTATGATCTAATTGAGGATGTTGGGCCCAGTAGCAAGCAGTAATTTTTCGCTGAGCCAACATTACTGAAATATCAAATTCTGCACATTGCGTTGAAAAAGTAGGTCTGGAAATAAGCTCACAAAATTCATCCGCAACTATTATTTCACACGTGTCCCGAGCTACAGCGAGAGCATGAAATGGGAAGCTCTGTGTTACAGGTCCGCTTAAAGAACGAATTACTAGAAAAATTCGTGGGACAGACGTGTGAGGAGACAGTGTGCCGCAGAAATCGTGCCAGAGCCATTTGCCTAAATTTTCCATTCGTCTGCGCATTACATTGTGTATTTTCTGAGTGTTTCTGTATACTTCTAAACTTCCGCTCCGTCGGTAAGCTCTTTCAGATCGGCGTCGGATGACTCTTAGATGTTCATACTCTCCGTCAACTGCAGCATAATCTTTTGGAATTGGGACCTTCTTTGTGCACATGTTCATATTATCCTGCAAAAATTCTGTAAATATTTCCACTGTTGCATGTTGATTAATTTGATCAGTTAGGCGGTACCGAAAAGCTTGCCAGTTGGTTAGTCTGCTGTAACGCCTGATATCATATTGCATGCCAGGGTGATTAACAAGGATGGGAAAATGATCACTTCCGCGCGTTTCCATATCTGTTGTCCATCCCACACCATTCACTAGATCATGTGAACACAGGGTAACATCTATGCAGCTTGAGTAATTATATCCACGAAGGAATGTTGCCGACCCATCGTTTAAAAGAGTCAAGTTGCATATATATATGGCGCACTCAATAACGTTACCCTGTGCATCACAATGATCATTACCCCAGATGATGTTGTGTGCATTGAAGTCGCCACATATAAATACATCAGAATGAGCTATTTTGAAGATATCCACTAGCCCTTCTATTGGAATCCGGTTTGAAGGTTGTAGATATAGATTAATCACTGTTATACAGAGCTTACCAAAGAATACTTTACATGCGATGAATTCGGGGAAGTCTGAATCACTGGACTGAATTTGATAAGATGGTAGGTCCTTTCTGACGCACAGGAACACTCTGCTAACAGCACCTTGACGAGAAGTCTTGTATATGACATAATTCGAGAGGCGAAAGTCATCATTCATTCCCGCCTCTTGAATTAAAAGTATTGGGAAGTTGTATTGCACAAACAGTTTACGAAAGTCAGCACACTTCCTTCGAAGACTGTTGGCATTCCACTGAAATATGGAGACATTTTTGTAGCGGTTATTCATGTACTGCCTGCCGCAGTTTCGGCCCGGATTGTTGACACAATAGTACTTCTAGACGCAACAAGGCTTTCACTTCTGGTAGGTTGTTTGCTTCCGGCAGAGCAGATAAGATAGCCTTAAGAGCTGCGAAAAGCGTTGGAAAAATCAGTTGTGTCACCGATGCTGTGGTATGTTCGCTATTAGCTGGTGTTACTTCTGCCGTAGATGTGTAAGGTCGCTGAGAGAAATGTGTGCGAATACTGGAGCTTTCTTGTGTATTACTTTCTGCCTGTTGTCGTCTGGGTTTCCGTAGCACTGATGCATAAGACTGGGCGCTTGACTGTGATCCTCTGGATTGGTCTCTTGATTGCACTGTTGGTTGTTCTCTGGAGGAGGGATAGCTTGTTGGTGCTCTTGGCTGTGGTGGTTCCGGTGCCCGCTGAGGTGGCTGATCTGGCACTGGATGAACAATCTCAAGGTTTCGTGCGGGTTCATTGCGTCGCGGTTCTCTTCCATGGATTAGTTCATGTCGACGCATTTGTGCCGCTGCCTTTTTCTGAGGGCAGCCTGAGAAGGAGGCGGCATGGTTCCCCGCACAGTTTGCACGTTTAGGTTTAAGAAGTGACTTGCACTGCTTGTGGTCATGATCTTCTGAGCAGATTTTGCATCGACGAGTGCTGCGGCAGGTTTTCGCCATGTGCCCAAATCTTTGGCAATTATAGCAGCGAAGTGCTGGTCCTAGGTATTCCTCGACAGGGTGACTGGTGAAACCCAAGTAAATTCTGCCTGGAATAGGGAGATCGTCTCGTAAAGTGAAAATTACCGTGTGAAGTGTACGTGACTTTACTTCTCCATCTTCTTGGCGGGAATACCTTATCTGTCTGCGTGCCGATATAACTCCTGCGTCTTTCAAGAAGTTTAGGAGTTGTTCGTCTGTATACAGCAGAGGCACATGTTTTACTTTCCCAACGTTTCGTGTGTATGACTCTGGGATGAAGGGCTTGACTTCCAGGCCGCTTACACTTGAGAACATCAAAAGGCGTTTCGCCGATGCTAAGGAAGCAACGCTGACACTGAAACTTCCATCTCTGGTCGTCTTGAAAGAGTGTACTTTTTTTTTTTTTTGGCAGCGGAAACTATTTCGGCAGACACTCGGTTTGGATTTAGTTGCCAAAAAGTAGTACCTTCACTTGTTGGGCGAAAGACAACCGGAATGCCTTCGGCTCGCTTTTTCTTATACGTGACCAAAGTAAATGGTGCATCTTCACCCATCTCTTCTTCATCACTTAGCTCATAATTCGATGTTCTATCATCGTACTTGCTGTCTTCTAGGCGAGGTTTCTTGCTCTCGGCTTCACCGTCAACCATTATTCCTGAATTCGCTGAAGTTGATTCCGAGTTGTGGAGAACCAAACGTGCCGGCTTTATGAAGCTTTGTGACGCTTGCAAGGCCCCAGGCTTTTCATTACGGCCCGTAGCATCATTCATATGGCTTGTTACGTTTGGACGAAAATAAGGCTTGTGACGATGTTCTCGGCTTCCGACCACCGTAGCGGCAGGGTAATAGCCAGGTCCTCAAAAAAGAAATAGCGTACCTGTAAGGCGCCTGGCTCGTTGAATCTTCACTCGACGTCTTCTTAATCAATCGTCGTCATTGGTAACCGTAAATGTCCAAAAAAACAGAGAACTCAGAGCACCACATAAAGAACAGCGACCGAACAGATACACTTTTTCTTCTTCTTCCTATTTTCAAGGTTTTCAAGGTTTTCAAGGTTTTTTGATAAGTACAGTGCCTGTTTCTTCATAACGACTGCAGAAAACGTGTGCTTACCTCTCGTCCGCTGCGAAACGGAAAAAGTTCGCTCTTGTGTTGCTCCCCGAGTTGTCACATCATACAGCCGCGCAGCAAGCATTGTATCCTTTCCTCAGTTTTTCCCACATGGCCGGAACATTCGCAGGCACAGAAAGTTTTTAACTGCAGAGATTACAATAACACGTGCGCGTGCACAGAAAGCGGCAGGAGCAGACGAAGCCAACGAGCCACCCGTTGGCGCAACGAATGAAGCAAATGAAGCTTATAAAGTAATAGGACGTTAAAAAAGGAAACAGCCAGAAACACGCTTTATTTCTACACATAATTGCATCACTTCGCTTTAATGCTATGTAGGTTGAAAAGATACGGCCACATATGTAAAAGTTATTGCATTTTCCTTTGGCTACCAGTGTCATGGCTATGCTTTACTTGCCGATACCGAAACTTGCGCCACTGTCCACCCACTGGTCTACCTCCTTCAATGCATCTTTCTTTCCTTATTTATTTATTTATTATAATAAAGAAATGGTTGGCTTTATGCACTTTTTTCTTAATAACTAAGACTTTTAAACAAAGCATGCTTTAGAAAATGACGCAAGAGTAGTACAGTAAAAGCAGGACCAAAGTTAGTACCAAGTTGGTACATAAAAAAGCAGTACCAAAGCTATCAAGTTGGCATACCAAGCCCGGGTGCAGGAGTCACTTTTTTTTTCTTGGCTAAGACACCGGCTCGTACGTAACGCCGGGGTTCGTGGCTACCTGCCATTTGACTTTATCTTTCATAGCACAAAGAGAGAGAGAGAGAAGAATGCAGAGAAAGGAAGGGAGGTTAACCAGAGGTATTTCCGGTTGGCTACCCTGCACGGGCGGAAGGGTTAAGGGGGATAAAAAGAGAAACAGAGTGGAAGGGGGAGATAAGCAGATATAGCAAGTGAAGGAACACATACACACAGCATTTGAAACGAATCTTTCGGAAACTCTGTAAAAAAAAAAAAAAGGAAAGAACGTGTAGCATTAACACAACCTGCATTTGTGCATGCCGGATTATTTGCCCAAGCAACCAGAATCTGCACGAGTGAGTTCGACGAAGCTGCTACTCTTAACAGCACAGTGTTACTTCCCGAATTCACTCATTCTATTGCAAAGTCAAGAGCGCTCGTTATTGGAGGCTAACCCGCTCTGTAGAGTTGCTCTAATGAGTGCGCGCTCTGATGTCAGGCGTCGAATTCGGTGCGCCTCGTTACCTGGCCAGGCCGCTTCCTCGTCACTTTGATCGACGTACGCGCCAGCCGGTGCCCTGTTCCAAATTTTCTATTGGTGAACGCCAGTATGAGCATCAGTGTTTCCGAATAGGGAGTCGCTCGCTGTCGTTATACGCCTACAGTGACGGGACGGGCTCCGCGCAGTTTTACGAATCGAGCCGATCGACCGCAAACGCCGCAAAATTATTCGTGCGCGACATTGCACGCACGAATAATCAATCGTCAGGAGAATCCTGCTAAATAGATTTGCCTCGAATAACGATCGTCTTCGCCTTTGTAACAAGAAGTCCGTAAACAAGAATTCTGTGACTATCTCTAAATGTGACACTTGGTCGCGGAAACTGCGTCCGCCCGACCTAGCTATACACAACTTGCGTACATGCTGTGGTATTAATGCGAACGGCATTCTTGGCATTGTCAGACCCCTTCTATTTTTGACTATATAAGTAACCGTTTTCGTGGGCCGATCCCAAACATAGTGCAGTCCAAAAATGTGGGCTGATCCCGTTGATTGCGCAATCCAGAAATGTGAGCCCATCGCGAAAGTAGTGCCGTCTTTATAAAAACGTTGGCCTAACCTCGTTGGAAAAAGTACCTTAAATATCTCCGAATTCATTTTTGTCACGAAATAATGCTGTTCATAGTCTTGAATATTCATCGTAGATTAGGTTTGCCCGAATTTTTTTCTTACGCTTCACGTTGAACCGCCTCTTTACCTCAATTTTAATATATTTCTTGCTACGCATTACCTACAGCGAAGGTCAGAAATGAAGGGCCTGCGGGGCAAGGAGTATCAAGTCGCCCAAGCAAACTATAGGCCACTCGCTGTGCCGTATAGATGCACAGGCTTTCCCATCGCTTGAAGGGACAATAAAGAGGAACGATACATTACCTAATCCTGACAAGATACATTTCGGAATTCTATTTTCGTTAATGTAGCGGTAAGAGGTTCATTACTATAAAAGAAAACGAAGGCCAAAGTTCATTATTCTCGTAAAAGTGACGTCGAGGATTTCAAAAACCCTGCGTATTTAAGCCAGTATGGCGAGTAAATGTTCTCTAAACACTCCGAGTTTAGTCTTTGGCTCCTTTATAATTCTATGCTGTCCATCTTTAGTGACGAACAATTAATTCGGCCTGTACAGGCGCAGTCAAAATCCGTGACGTCACGGCATGCTGGCGCGAGAACTTCAAAGGCGGCGTCGACAGCTTTGCGTGGCCGCCATTTCTGCGTCTTTTTTCGCTTATCATGCCTCCTCTCACGGTATAAGAACGGCTTCCTTTACTAATACATAACAACTTATTTTATAGTAATTTCCCCCCATTTACAGGCGCTGGCTGCTGTCTTGCACTACTGAGGGTCAAGGAAATGTGGTGGTGGTGGTGGTGGTGGTAGGACTCGGTTCAACGCAGCGCCACTCTTGAAGACAAGCTTCCTTTGACTCTCCCACCCAGTTTGCAGATGCTGGCTGCTATAGCTCGGGAGAAGCGTCAAGCGAGGCAGGAACGTCTTCAATACACAGCGAAGTGTGGTTTCGAATACGAGTGCATGTTGGCTCGTGAACGCCAAGTGGAGCAGCATCGAGGTGTGCCGATGAGCACACGGTGAGCACTTCGGCCAGAAACTCGAATTCGAGCCGCGTCAATACGCAGCAAAGGATAGCTTGGAACGCGAGCACAAACTTGCTCGTTAACGCGAAGTTGGGTGTCGTCGATGCGTAGTACAAAACAGCGGAACGCCACTGTGTCGTCCACGGGAGCAGTTCGGTAGGGTGTCTGCGACAGACTGTTTTCTGTCGGATACGTCTGCGGTTTCGGAACGCCACAAGTTTACGTTGAGCGAGAGGTTTCCCTGTGAAAACGGAAACAACGAATTCGTCGTGAGCTCTATGCTCGTGAATTGTCGGAAAACAAGAAAAGCATTCCTCGTCAACACTAAAAAAAAAAAAAGGAAGCTTTGTTTGAACGGATTCCCACAGCGCGTCATTTCCAATTCCGCCATTTTGGCTGGAGGTGTCTGGATAGTATTTCTACTGCCCTCTTCAGTCAATAGTGCGTATGACGTTTTCGCAGTGAGTGTGGCAAATGAAAAAAAATCGCTGGCTCTCCCGTGATTCAGAGTAGATGTAAGCATAAAATTTATTTCGGCAAAGCAGATTGGTTTGAGATGATACTAGCCGCAATCTTAAAATGGCTGTAGTGCATATTTTCAACTCCACACCCCACCACACCACATTGCACCACATGGCACTACTCCATACTCTGCACTGGTCCATATAAACGCTGCCCAGCTAGAAGAAGAAAACAGGCTGAAGGCGGCACGACAAGCAGCGAAAGACGCCAGGGGGACAGCGCGCGCCGCGCACTACCATAGAAAAGCGCCTGGAGGAGGCGCCAGAGGCGCCACGCCGCGTGGCGCCATCTCTCGAGGCGACGCAAAACCTTTGCCGCGGAACTCGCAGACCACTGGCGTTCAAAAGAGCACGGGCAACCTTGTCTCAGCGCTAAAAGATGACAATGATGTTTACGGTGCCCTGCATCTGCCTTTAGAACGTCGCCTATTGGAAATGACAAAGAAAACGTCAGCGTACTAGAATTTACAGCTTCAGTGATATTGTAAACAAGCGTTAGGAAGAGCAGGAAGCAATATTTTTGTAACATGTTTGGGCAATGACTAGCGTATATAATGCGGTCCTGTACAAATAGTTTGGAACCAGACACCGTATTTTCTTAAGTTTTGGCTGGTTGCCCCGATGAGTTCGTTCGCGATACGATGCCCGGATAACGGCTCTGGCTTTTGGCTCAAGGTCGCTTGAAGGTCGCCGGCAACGGGAGCTAAAAACATTCATGCTCTAAAAAAAGGCACGCATTGGAGGTGCTCCTTTAGCAGGCTTTCAGGTGCCCTTACATTGTATTCCTCACTTTCTGAGAATTTTCGCCCGTTGAGCAGGATCCACGGTTACACCAAGTTTTCTTGTGCCGGAACTGTTCAACCTGGCACACAGATGGCGCCAGTCTTTATGAACCAGCTTGTTTTGAATGTATAAGATTATAATTATATTCCGGCCTTTTACGTGCCAAAACCATACATAATCATGAAACACGCCATATTGTGGCATTCCGGGCAAATTCTGACCACCTGGGGCTCTTTAGCGTGCACCCAATGCACGTTATACGTTCGCGTTCCCCATCGAAATGCGGCCGCCGCGGCTTGGTTTTGAGGCCGCGCCCTCTGGCTTGGTAGAGCAACGGCGAAGCCACTACGCCACCACGATGGGTTCTATACGTTTCATGTAACCTATATACCTTTTGACAACCATGTATGCATATCGACACGCGTACCTGTTTATCTTTTCCGGGTGACCGCATTTCACCGTCTAACGAATGTTATCGCTCAGTGAGGGACGCACCCGCATGTATCGGAAGTTTCGCGAATGTTATCGATGGTTCTATGTGCTGTCTCTTGTCAACGAAGCTTGTGCAATCTGACTGCTTGTGCGACGCGAATTGTGCAGAACTTTCTGGAAGACACGCGGGCACCAGCGATTACTCGGAAACTTCGATGACTCATGTATAAAAAGCCGACGCGCTTGACCGACAGATTTCGACCATCGCCAACTGTTCGCCGCTGTCGTTCCTTGAGTGTAGCCTGCTTTTCAGGGCACAGGCATGCACAGGTGGCTCAAGAAAACGCGAGTTTCGTCACTCTCATTTTTGTTGCTTTCTTCACCGTCACTACTACGTGACAGTATATACCTAGACAACTGTGTGGGCGTACAGTGTGCGGAACTTTCACAAAAATGGCTGGAATACCTGAACGACAGCATCACCTGTGCGTACAGGTATTCTCTGTGGCATGTAATAATTCATGCCTTTTCTCCCTTTTTTTTTAACGCGAAAGTATTATATGCCCCATTAAGGCCAGAATACATGGAGCGAATATGCGACGAATAGTCGGCGTTCGACGACCGGCGGCGTACGCGCGACGCGCGGCGGCGGAGAAAACGTCGTTCGCCGCCGATCTAGCTGGCTCAGAAAAGTTCGTTGGGCGTCGACGATACCGGAAGCGGCAAACGAGCGGCGCCCCAAAGCGAGCCAATCAGGTCTCACTATCCGCCCCGACTTCCGACTAGGCTTCCCCGCTTGTCCGTGTATCTCGATCCCGCTCTATCGTTCACGCCGGTCTCTCGCTTTTCGTATTCGTGGCATCCAAAGCGGCGCGGCTGGAATTCAACGACAAGTTAATTTCGGCTGTTCAGAAGCGTGCCGCGCGCGCGTTGAGCCACAGAACAGAGCCGCGGAGTTGGAGGAGCCGAAAGTTGTTTACCCGCCCAGTATTGCCACAACGCATAGCATCGCCGCTTTCCTTAAACTACATCGGCACATGAATTTCTCAAACACATAAAGAACACTAGAAATCATTTCTAAACAAAATTTTACGCGTTTTTATAGTGTTCCGCAATTCAAAAGCAATAATAGTTGTCGTTAAAGTTTATTTTGTGTCATGTGTTTCACTACAGCGCATTTGCCTCGTCTAGCCACACTGATAACAACGCAGCGACTCGCCGGCGGCGGCCGGCCTGTCTTCGCTCCGTGTAGCGCAGCCCGACGAACATACGGCGTCGCGCCGCGGCAGATTTTCTGCCGCCCGAACTTCGTCGTGAAAGTTCGCTACATGTATTCTGGCCTCTACGCGAAAATCGGGCGGTGGCGTCGACGGCGTGACCGAGCGATGGCCGATGGCGCAAAGACTAAAAAAAGATCACAAAATGCTCGGATTAACGTCAAACTTCTTATTAGGATCCTGTAAACAAGGTAAGTTGACAGCTTTGGAAAGAAAATTTGGTACACTTCGTTCTGGCTACAAGACGAGCACGCTTCTCCGACGCCACGGCGGCTCCACGGTCCTGGCTGACAATGGAGTACCTGGTGCGTGCATATTACACACGCCACGTTACAGCCTTCCGGCTGTCTAAATTTGTGACCTAGTGCGTGCGTCATTGGGCACGTGACGGCTCAGCCGATAGGGAGGAGGCGGCGCCACGTCATGAGTGTATAAAGTGAGGGCGTTCATGACGTTCCGAGGTCAACAAACGGTTTAATGCTTTCGCATTTCACAACGTAAGCAGTCGTGAGTGTCCTTTGCCGAATATTTGTAGTTGTTGATGTTCGTTTTTTCCCATGGTCATCTTCCATTGCGTCTGAAAATTGTGTATTATATTGTTTAGTTTTGTTCACTTTTGCAGTTGCCATCGCTCCTTTTCACACATGCCTGATTATTGCGCCTCCGCGCCAAATTTGTAACCGTAGAATCACCTCAGCTGAAGTCAAGTACTTCTATTCATTTTCTGTTTCTCTATATGTGTTATCATAAAATTGCATTACCAGTGACCATGTGAGCAAACTTGACATTTCAACCAACCAGCCTTCAGCGTTTTGAGGATGCACTGTAGACTAAGTTGACTTCGTGAATACTGCGTGTTCACTTCAGTCTTATCCGCAAAAAGATCACGAAATTACCCACGATGTGTCAGCTATAAGCCTATTGTATTGTAAACCGAGACTCACTGGCTGCTCATCAGCTATCACAGCTTTTTTCCAACTAACACCAAACGCGACGTGTTAATTCAGCCGGGGCGCGGCTATCGCGATGTTTTTTCTTAATTTTCTTTATTTTGTCCTGGCTAACTCAGAGGGCGCTCGTTCGAGGTCGCTCCTTTATGATGCGGGGAGCGCAGTCACATGGTATTCTCTATATTTCGCAGACTTTATTTATCAATCGTAAAAAAATAGTACGCAATTAGTAAGTCACTGAAACTACCACAGTTAGATGCCCCTTGGCAACGACTACAAATACCTCATTGACACTTTTATAATTGGTATAGTACATCTCGAGTTAGGTAATTAATTGTAATGACCTAATTAAATATCAGTAACGACAAAATTACTGGTATACCTACTCCACTTTACTGGAAACAATATGCACTAGATTTTCATCGAGTAACGCATTGCTCTTTTTTTTAAATCTTGGTGAATGATAGTTCATTGGGACACCCTATATACAGGGTGTTCCAGCAAACACTCAAATTTTTTTAAAGGTTGCCTGTGGCAGATAGCTCAATTCTAGTTTGTGAGCCGGTCTACACGAAGCGGCGGACACTGCTTGCACAAAAAACTGAAATGCAAAATCGACTATTGAACAATAATTCACTAATTAACTTTTTAGCTAATTATATTATCACCCATATTGCAATTTAGTAACTCTAGCAGTGAACTTAGCAAGGGTGATCCACTTGGAACGAATTCTCAGGACGACACCAGTTTCGAGATATAAATTCCCGAACTTTGCGGAGAAATGCATTGGCGTTCCAGTTACTTGTGTGCGTCAGTGCATGAAACGACGCTTTGTTAACAAATTAACTGGAACGCCAATGCATTTCTTCCTAAACTTCGGGAATTTATATCCCGAAACTGGTGCCATCTTGAATATTTGTTCCAAGTGGATCCGCCTTACGAACTCCACGGCTATAATTTGTAAATTGCTATATGGGCCATAATGTAATTAGTTAAACTGAATTAGTGAATTCTTTAGTAATTAGACGATTTTGCATCTAATTTTTCGCGCAAGTATTGTCCGCCGCTTCGAGCAGACCCGCTCATCAACTAGAATGGCGATATCGGCCGCAGGCAACCTTTAAAGATTTTTGAAAGTGTTCGCGGAAACCCTGTATATTTAGTCAAGAGTTCGACGAAAGTTCGTCTGGTCAGGCAACATGATGATGATGCATTGTGCGAAAGCCGGACGCTTCACGCCTCCTACGTCTTCTGAACTCAGCAGACGCAGCCATACAATTTACCACAGAATACGAGTGTGGCAACAGCCTCCCCTTCCTTGACGTCCTCGTGCGGCGAAGTGGAACGAGGCTCTCATTTGCCGTGCACAGGAAGGCGACTCATACCGGCCAGTACTGAAACTTCAATTCATGTCACCCGGCTTGCCACAAGCAATCCGTTGTCTCATCTCTCGTGACGCGGGCCACACGCATCTGCTCAAGTGACCACGAAATGCAGAACGAACTGAAGAAAATTCGTCACAAATTATCCAGGAACGGGTACCCCAAGAAGTTTATTAACAAAATGGAAGCCCGCGTCCACCATCCAAAGCCGTCTCAAGGCAGGTCGTTCACGAAACTCGCTGGCGATGTGCCTGGCGTCAGCGAAGCTCTTAGCCGCGTATTCTCAAGATACGATCTCAGAATAGCCCACATGCCATCCAACAAGCTGAGAAATCAGCTTGTTAACGTAAAGGATCGGCTTGAAAGCAAGAATTATCCCGGTGTCATATATAAGGTACCATGCGCAGGCTGCAGCTGCAGCTACATCGGTGAAACCGGCAAAATCACGAGAAGATTAAAAGAGCACCAAAGGGACGTCTCCAACAAGAAAAAAGTCTCGAACGCCCTTGCCGAACACGCCGATAATCGCAGTCACCGCATCGATTGGGAAAACGCTGCTATAATAGCTAAGGAAAAGAATTCGATGACGCGACTCTTGTTAGAATCTTTATTTATTCAAACTACTGACAACAGTATCAACAGGACTGATGGAAATCTTCCTGCCAACTACACCCGTTGCCTACGTCACATTTTGCATTAAAAACGACTTGCGGCTCTTGCCCGCTTTTAGTGTGATCAAGGAACCCGTACGGGTCCCGAAACGTCTCTGTGTGTTTTTTCACCTTGACGTGGTCAGTGGCCGCAATTTCTTCATCACCCTGTATATTTATGACTTCTGCATACAAGTGCCGATGTTTCCATCCCTAATAAATGTTGTAAATTATTGGAAATTGTTTTTGTCCTGAGAAGTAAGCATTGTTTACTGGAAAGAGAAGCAATACGGAGACACATATTCACTCACATTTCACACGCCATTAACAAAATATTCTGCCGAACGGGTCACTGAAGTCTATAGGTTTTTTTGAAGGACAAAAAAAGCATGCAAAGCAATTTTAAGTGAGGTGAACATACATCAACATATTAGTTCTCATGGTATAGGCTACCGATACCTCTAGAAATAATTGTTAATTGGCTACCTCCTTCTCTTTCAAAAATTTATTGAAATTTGTCGTGTGTATATATTTAAATATATTGTTTATGTGCATAACGCTTACAGTGTAAATTTAAAACAATGTTCAAGTGAGAAAATACGGATGAGACAGCCGCCGCTGGTGCTTCTAATGCGCTTGTCCTCCGATTGTCAGGATTTGCAGAAATAAAGCGAAGGTATGAATTAAAATCCATGCACGTCTGCGGCAGCAGTGATGCAGTAAGCTATTAGCCACGATAAAGTTCTAAGTGAAAAGATCGAGGCAAGTCAAAAGTAACCTGAAATGATATGGGTGAAAATGCTCTAATAATGACACTTTAGGTGTGTGTGTGGGGGGGGGGGGGGGGGGAGGGGGAGGCTGTGGCATCGACGGGGGGGGGGATCAGCCCCCCTCCCTGGAAAACTCCGAAGGGGGCTCAGGAACCGGAGCCCTCCCTCCCCCCCCCCCCCCCCCGTAGTCGGCGCCTATGCATGGAATCACTGATATTTTTATTTTAGTGTGGAAAGTTGAGGTGCGAGTGTTTCGGCTAGAGGTTCCAATACGAAAGTCAATTAATTTGTCACCACGCAATTAATGTACAGTTCAGACTCGTGCAAAATGAAATTAACAATAACGTTCAATGTAAAAAAACCGGAGTGTACGACTGCAGCCCCTGCTCAACACAGCTGAGATGAGATGTTTGGTTTAGTCACACATAGATGGCAGTTTTAGCATTTGATGCTATGGGTGCAGCGCACACATCGGCAAGAACTACAGATATATTTTTTTAACTTCTTTAGCCAAATTTTGACATACGAAATTTCAGCTTCCAATATCGGCTTGATGGCTCCCCATATGTTTACTTTCCTTGTCTTGCTGAAGTCCATCTATTAAAATGCAACTTCGAATTGTTACCCTGGATAGAATTACTTCCCAACGACAGTGTCGCTTATGCCAGTCTTCCTAGTCATAAATTTTATAAGCTCTTGGAGATACGTGCCATAACAGAATATGAACATGAACGACGGCTCTTTCATGACCTCAGAATGCCTCAACGAGTCAGCGATACGATTCAACCAACCATTACACACTTACAGTATGCGTGATGCGTATGGCGTACGTTTCGCGACATCTGATTCATATGGTGTTTGAAAAGAGGGGACTAAACCACACGATAAATTGACTGTGGCTTATGACTAATGACTTGGGAAATATGGCACTAAAGAAAGTGAAATGGTGAGTACATTGACAGGACTAACTCACAAGAACCTATACTTCTATTTAGTTCTATTTTATCATCATCCGTTACACAAGAAGCTCAAGAGAGAATGAAGAGAGACAGACAAGAGCAAGGAATACGTCGTTTACAAAGTCCTTAAAGTCCATTAGATTTCGAACATACCAGAAGAGCCGGCACTCTTCTGTACCGCTTGCGCCTCGACAAAGCGTACTTAAGAGCTTCTACGGCATCAGGTAAGTACTCTCCTCACAGTTCTCCCCGGCATGATCGTGGAAACAGGAACGGACTCCGTGTAGCAGTTGAGTGCCTCAAGGACTCCAGCGCAAAAATTGCGCGGATCACCAGTGGGATGTTCTTGATTGTCACCGGCCTTTCTCACTTACCAAAGTGCAGTCTTACGATCATCGATAGGAGGAGAGCTCGAAGGTGTGCCCACGCTGCCACTTGGAGAACAGCACTGTGATGTACTCAAAACGTACCAACATACCACACCTATAAAGTGCTGCATTTAGTTGGTTGGGCATTATATTTTCTTTTGCCGACATTTTTTGCGTAAGCATACTTTGACGAGTACCCCCAGCAAAATCTATCCTTCACGAGAAAAGTAATACCTTGTATCTGCACAAAAATGTGTAATTTGCGAAGTTAAGACACTTAGTCGTTATAATAGTGCAACTGTAGATGATCGGTAGCTTTATAGGTGATAAGGAACAATTGAAACAAAAAACTTGATCAGAGGGAATACCCACATGACCAGATTTATGCATACCCACAGGGATATATATATATGGCTCCATAGAGAATGCATGGGGAAGCCTATAGTAGGGGTGGGCCAATGGAAATCTGGGGGTGGGCCAACTTGAAGTTTGGGGGTATGCTTACGCATACTTAGACAATTCCAGTGCAGTTTTTTCATAATTTACAGCCACTTCTTATACGCAATGAACTGGCTCTGATGTTGCTTTACAAATGCGCGTAAGTTCTTGTGTGCGGAGCCGCAATAGATTGCTATGATACTACTCGTGTCTGCATTAGATATTACCTGGTGCAGGTGTATATTAACATCTGTCAGATAGGACCCAGCGCTTCCTCTGCCTTTCTATTTTCCCTCTTTACCGTACGTACATTGCAAGTTCTGATGGACTAATTCACGCTTGACTTGATTTTCCAGATGCCGAGTAAAAAAAGATAACCTTCGTCCATAAGAAGCGACAAGCACTTCAAAAACTGCGTTCGAATCCCCCCTCCCCGCGAAAAAAAAGAGAAAGAATTAGTATGTGTTTATTTTCTCATTAGGGACAAGAGCGACGCAAGGAAGTTACGTGACGTTGTATCCCTCGAAAAGTAACGCCCCTGTGCCCTTCAGTCACGGTTCAAACACACAACCTCTGTACTTATTCCGGGCATTGGCGGTAACAGAAAAAAGAGTATAAGTGGAACCTCCTGCTAACGGAAAGCGGTTCCATGCGTCACCTAACTTTAGTGCGTGGAATACGAAACACGACTGTTTTAGGAGAAACACTATCGATTGGCGACAAGTTTGACGTGGTGACCTCGATCAATGCGACTTATTGGTGTTCCTTCCTGTGTTGAAGTGACCTAGGGTCATTGTCACCTCTCACATCAGCTCTTAACGAAGATTCTGGTTATCTTCGACAAACAGCGGAGCATTTGTCGCAGCGCAACATCCAGAAATATCTAAATGGAATCTTCAAAACAGACCAGCGAATTCATGTCACTTGCTTGCATCCTTTTCTATGCAGTCGGAACAATATTTCCATAGAAACATATATTAAGGAAAAATTTACCACCGCTTGGTCATGCAGTGCGACTGAATGGGGTTATTAACAATATCAGCACTTTAGTAATTAAATTTTCCTGCACCCCTTCTCCACACACCTCACTTTATATATTCCCATGATAAGTCGTTCATTCAGTATCAGTGGCCTGAAGTCCTTATTGCCACTAAAACGCTCTGCCTCCCTCAAGCGCTTCGAGAGGGATTTTTATGACTAGCTTCTTCTCGCACATTTGTTAGAGATTTTATTACCACAACGTGAAAGGCCACTGCGCTGTGCGTCATATCCTAGCGCACCTTAATTACTATTCAAAGAACGGGACAGAATTTTCCGACAACACTTTTCACAAGCATCGCTTTAGGTGTAGGGAATTGGCCCCCAGCAATCTCTGCTTTTTTTTTTTTTCTGTCCTTCTAAGCACCGCCTATTCTCCTCTGAAATTTCATCTCCTCAGGCAGTAATTCGTTTGGATATATCTTATTAATCCTTGAGCCGTGCAGACCATGACAACAAACTCTCGCACTTCCCCTCAAAGCGAGTATACACACGCGTGCACTTGCCTTCCAAAACTGCAACAGCCGGCAGTTATTTACCTCCCGGTTATTACGTCCCCTGTTCGCTTCACCAGGATGTTGGCCGGTACTCATGCCGTTCAAAACACGTTCTTTGGAATATTTCTCTTCTGGGTTTTCGCGTTGTTTTACCGCTGTACGCAGGCATGAAAGGCTGGGCCCAAGCTTATAGTCATCAAACGGGCACTGCCTCTCGGGATTAGAACGTTGACCTTGCAGGCGTTTTCAAGCCCTTCACCCCGCCATAAGATCTAGAGCTTTTACAGCCGCGGATTGTTTTGCTCGGGTATCGTTATTACGAAGTTGAACACGTATATAAAGCACGGGAGAGGCGTCCAATACGTACCTAGAGTTAAGCACCACTGGGGAAAGATAATATGACACGAGGATGCTTCTGAGTTTTTTCGAGGCGATCTAGCTCGAAAATAAGACGAATACTGCCTATCGCAAATTCTATGCCACGACGGAGCAAGGACTTGCAGCGTTAGAAAAGACGGGTATATAATATATAATATAAGCCTATGTCGTATAGACGCATCGTTTAAGTGCAACTCAAGTTTATGGCGAACCTTTTGGTGCGAGGGGCACCTATTTTGAAAAACAAAAATAAATGGCAGCTACGACTTCGTCGTATTGACTGGCATGTTAGCGTGGGCAGTGAACAATATTAGACGTGCAAGTGGCAATGACACTGACATTCTTTACTCTCTCATTTTTTTTTCATTTTGTAACAAATATGGCAACGTTTAGAGGCCTTTCTTTTTTCAATTCAGGCTCCACGGCGCCCTTTATTCTCCATATATGTCGAACAGTGCTCCTCCCACTTAGAACATTTTCTCACAAACGCAAGGAAATTGATTTTCTTTTCCAAGAGCTTGAGTGTGAAATACTAAAGAAAGGCTTCACGACATCGGCGCTTTCTGCTGTCGCTGCATGCCCGAGAACAAAGCGATCCGTGTTCAAACGTAATGAAAAGCACTCGCGTATACTGAATCACGCAAATCCAAAAGATTGAGGATTTAGAGGAAACTACAGAAAAGCTAACAAGAGAGCACGTAAGAGGAGTTAAGAACGGAGGAGTAGTAGAGAGGGGTTGGATATGTTCGAGAACACGCGCTTGCGCAGTGCGAGTAGAGATTGAAGAGGCAAATTTCGACAGTTACAAGAAAGTTGAAGGTCTTTAACAAGAAGACTAGTAGTTAAACGGTGAACTAAGTGCTTGGTTATATTGCGTCTCTTGTGTGAGTGTCGTATGCGCAATACACACTATCCTACGCCGGGCATAAGTTTTAAACGTATACGAGAAGAGCGCAACTACGATACATGTAGATGACGAACAACGCAAATGTGAGTAGCACAGCACACGACCAGGATTTCCAAGTCATTCGAACAGCAGGGCCCGTGTTCCCGCAAGCGGTTCACACGCCAGGGCACTACACATGAAAAGGTGCTGGCCAATGGCGATATATGGGAACATAGTGGCGAAAGTGGCAAGATGACGACGAAAGTTTTTCGGAACGAAAACAGAGAGAGAGAGCAGTGAGAGGCAAGGTTGTAGAGCATACTAGCAATTGTTTGATGGCGGCAAGCGGCCGGTTGGACTAGGGGAACCGATCCTGGAGAGAAGATGGAAGACTCCATCTGAAACCGCAAAAATCACTGCAAAATAGAGCAAATAAACGTTTTTCATCATCATCATCGGCGCATACTTTCGAGCGATGAGTGCAAGAACAAAAACTATGCAGACCCGATACCCACCTTGGAATCTACGTGAAGAGCTTTCGTGGAGCGGGTAATCAAATGCTCTAAATTTGGCCATTTCATTCCTGCGTCTTTGGCATAAAGGAAACTGGCGCGCGCGCATGCGCTCTCGGACAGCCGTGCTACGCAGTGGGACACACGCGGCGGTCAACACAAGGAGCTAGTGGGTGGTGAAAAAAATGTTGAAGTGCACGTGCGATTGTGGCCTAGCTCTATACGGACACATCAGATAATGCACTCTCTGCTCCACTGTACAGAGGGGCGGCCAGAGTAAATGGAGGCCAGAGTCCTAACGTACTACAATGAGTCAAAAGAATGTGGATGCTACCAGGAATGAAGACTTTCATTTTTAAATTACACACAGAAACGCTTCACACTGCTTCATATTGTTACGTAGGAAGACGCAGACGAAAAGCTATGTACAAGTATATTTACGAGAAAATACGCTTCGCTTGGCTAAGAGGCAACAGCCCACGCTAGCTTCTCATCGTCGTCGTCGTCTTCGCACTGCTCGCCTTTTCGTGATCGCACATATTGTTCCGTAGCACTACCCCCGGCTGCAAAAGCGCCGTCCCGGAGCGACTAAAGATCGGACTCGGAAGCAGTGTAGTAGGCCTTGAGCCTACTGACATGCACGACATCACTTGATGCCAGAAGAGAGGACGAGGTTGAACCCACAGGAGCAATTTCGTAAGTCGCAGGTGTCACCTGGCGCAGCACGCGGTAGGGCCCTGTGTAACGCGAAAGGAGCTTCTCTGAAAGTCCGACGTGACGGGAGGGCGACCACAGGAGCACGAGCGCACTAGGCGAAAACTGTACGTCACGATGGCGGGCGTTGTAATGACACTGCTGAGTGGCTTGTGAGGCCGTCAGTCGAGCACGGGCAAGCTGGCGTGCATGGTCGGCGAGGGCGATGGCGTCGCGCGCATACTTGCTTGTTGAGATCGCAGCAGGAGCAAGTGCCGTGTCTAGGGGCAAGGTAGGTTCGCGACCGTACAGTAGATAAAATGGAGAAAATCCGGCGATGTCGTGCCGGGAAGAATTGTACGCAAATGTTACGTAAGGAAGGACAATGTCCCAGTCGTGGTGGTCTTTGGAAAGGTACTTGGACAGCATATCGGTAAGAGTACGGTTTAACCGCTCTGTCAGGCCATTGGTTTGAGGATGGTATGAGGTAGTCAGTTTGTGTTGAATGGAGCAGGAACGCGCAATGTCAGCGATAACTTTCGAGAGGAAGTTTCGACCACGGTCAGTAAGCAGCTGTCGCGGGGCGCCATGAAGCAAGATAATTTCACACAAGAGAAAGTCCGCGATGTCAGTGGCGCAACTGGTAGGGAGAGCCCGAGTGATAGCGTATCGGGTGGCGTAATCAGTCGCGACGGCTACCCATTTGTTCCCAGAGGATGACGTGGGAAAGGGACCGAGCAGGTCTAATCCAATACGAAAGAACGGTTCTACGGGGACGGTGATCGGCTGGAGATGACCGGCAGGTAGCACCTGAGGTGTTTTCTGACGCTGGCAGGGATCACAGGCAGCAACATAGCGTCGAACGGAGCGAGCGAGACCAGGCCAATAGAAGCGGCGGCGGACGCGGTCGTACGTGCGGGTTACCCCAAGATGTCCTGCAGTGGGTGCGTCATGCATCTCAAAGAGCACAGTCTGTCGTAGCTGTTTTGGCACGATAAGAAGAAGATCTGAGCCGTCAGGCAGGAAGTTCCTTCGATACAGAATGCCGCCCCGGAGGACATATCGGCGAATGGATGCGTCGGTAGGTGTTGAGCGCAGACGCTCGATAAGTGCTCGTAGCGATAGGTCTCGGTACTGCTCATCGGCGATGTTAGCGAAGGCAGACACAGAGAAAATGCCGTTGGCGCTACTACTGTCGGCGTCGTCAGGCTCGTCGACCGGGTAGCGAGACAGGCAGTCAGCGTCCTTGTGTAGACGGCCAGATTTATAGGTGGCAGTATACGAATATTCTTGGAGGCGTAAGGCCCAGCGACTAAGTCTTCCTGTAGGATCTTTCAGTGAGCATAACCAGCAAAGCGCGTGATGGTCTGTGACAACGGAAAAGGGTCGGCCATATAAGTATGGGCGGAATTTCGCAACCGCCCAAACTAGGGCCAGACACTCACGCTCAGTGATGGAATAGTTGCGCTCCGCGGGTGAGAGGAGCCTGCTGGCGTAAGCGATAACACGGTCGTGGCCATGCTGGCGTTGTGCCAGTACTGCGCCAATTCCGTGACCGCTGGCATCAGTACGGACTTCGGTAGGCGCAGAAGGATCGAAATGGGCCAGAACGGGAGGCGTTGTGAGAATGTCGATTAGATGTGAGAATGCAGAGGCCTCGTTATCGCCCAACTGGAAAGGGGCGTCTTTTTTCAAAAGCTCGGTTAGTGGTCGTGTTATGGCGGCGAAATTTCTCACGAAACGGCGGAAGTACTAACAAAGGCCGATGAAACTTCGCACATCCTTGACACACTTCGGAACAGCGAAGTGCGCAACAGCATGGATCTTGCCTGGGTCTGGTTGCACTCCGTTCGCGTCAACGAGATGTCCAAGGACGGTAATCTGGCGACGACCGAATTGACACTTCGATGCGTTGAGTTGCAGACCTGCTCGACGAAAAACGTCCAGGACTGCTGAGAGGCGCTCGAGGTGCGTAGCGAACGTTGGGGAGAATATGATAACGTCATCCAAGTAGCACAGGCACGTGGACCATTTGAAACCGTGAAGAAGGGAGTCCATCATGCGTTCAAAAGTGGCAGGGGCGTTACATAGACCGAACGGCATCACTTTGAATTGATAAAGACCGTCGGGTGTTACAAAAGCAGTCTTCTCGCGGTCGAGATCGTCCACGGCAATCTGCCAGTAGCCGGAGCGAAGGTCAATAGAGGAGAAATAGCGAGCACCGTGGAGGCAGTCAAGGGCGTCATCAATCCGAGGTAGGAGATACACGTCCTTTTTGGTAAACCTGTTAAGGTGCCGATAGTCCACGCCAAAGCGCCATGAGCCATCCTTCTTTTTGACCAGTACAACAGGTGACGCCCATGGACTATATGATGGTTCAATAATGTTCTTGTCAAGCATTTTGCGAACTTCTGCGTGAATAACTTGACGCTCAGCTGGTGACACTCGATACGGGCGGCGATGAATAGGAGGGGCATCGCCGGCATTAATGTGATGTTTGACAGCTGTAGTTTGGGCCAAAGGACGATCGTTAAAGTCAAAAATATCGTGGTAGGAAAACAGAACGCGGTAGAGTTCACGAGCGTGCTCGGACGGCAAGTCGGGCGCAATCATTTTCTGTAAGTCAACGATGGTACAATTTGCCGACTGCGATGGTAGAGGAGCATCGGATGAAGTGTCGTCTACTGCAATTGATGCTACTGAGTGATCCGCGAATGAGCAAAGCTGGGCCAGAGACATCCCGCGTGGCAGCACTTGTGTCGTCAAGCTAAAGTTGACCACTGGCAGGCAGACGCAATTCGCCGTAATAGATAAAACTGTATGAGGTACTGTGATCCCGTGTGTAAGGAGGACGTCTTGCATAGGAGCCGCGATGTAGTGACCGTCGGGGACTGGTGGGGAAGACACTAGGTCAACGTAGGTCAGTGCCGAAGGTGGCAAGCGAACGAAGTCGACGGAACTGAGGCGACTGGGGTGTGGTTCAGCAGGATCCAGAACAGGCAGGTCAAGGCGGAGAGTACTGGCGGAACAATCGATGAGAGCAGAATGGGCGGAGAGGAAGTCTAAGCCGAGGATGATGTCATGGGGACAGTGGGCGATGACTGTGAATAGCACGATTGTTGAGCAATCGGCGAAGGAGACGCGGGCGGTACAAATACCAATTATACGGGGGAAGTTCCGCCATCAGCGACACGGACAACAGGCGTCGTGGCGGGCGTGATAATTTTCTTGAGCCGGTTACGAAGGTCAGCGCTCATTACGGACAAATGCGCCCCAGTGTCTATGAGTGCAGACACAGAAACACCATCGACTTGCACGTCAAGAAGGTTCAGATGAGTGGGCAACGTCAGTAGAGGATTTGGCGGCGTAGGGAGCAATGCAGAGTCACCTCGAGGCGCTGCATCGTCTAGTTTTCTGGCTGGGAGCGGCGTCCGAAGGGAGTCGGCGAATAGGAGCGACGGGGCTGGGGAGAGCGAGATTGTCGTTGTTGGGGCGAAGGCGAACGAGAATAGGAGCGGTTCGGTGCAGGAGAATCAGCGGCGGCGTTATCGGAGCGTGCGGCATAGGGACGAGAAGGGCCACCTGGGGGGCGAGAGTAGGCGGTATAAGTAGACCGGGTCGGGGAACTCCAGCGACTGCGACAGTGCCGAGAAATGTACCCGATTCGATGGCAGTGGAAACAAATGGGCTTGTCGTCAGCAGTGCGCCATTCAGATGGGTTGCGGAAACGTGGTGGGTAAGAAGGTGCGGGACGGGGCGGAATCGAAGAAGCCGGGCGGGTATCAGGACGATGGGCCGAGCAGATGGTGTGAAGACCCATGTTTTCGAACTCTTGGCGGACAACTGCCTGGATCAGTGAGACCGTCGCTGTAGATGTGTTGGTGGGACTGGAGTCGAAGGCAGCCGGATAGGCGGCCTCGATCTCACGCCGGACGATCCTGGTAACATCGGTAGTGTTGTTGGGACGAGGAGTGTCGGCACAGGAAGATGTCGCTGGGGTGTTGGGCAGGCGGGCAAACTGCTGGTCAATACGTCGGCTTTTAGCGAGTTCCAGGCGGCGGCACTCTTTTATAACAGCATTCACCGTCGCTACGTTGTTGCAAACGAGCAAGTTGAAGGCGTCATCGGCAATGCCTTTGAGGATGTGGGCAACCTTGTCTGACTCAGTCATGTGGGTGTCAACTTTGCGGCACAGAGCCAAGACGTCCTGAATGTACGTGACATAGGGCTCTGTTGACGTCTGCACATGGCCGGAAAGCGCCTTCTGCGCGGCAAGTTGGTGACCGTAGGGGTTGCCGAACAAGTCCCGAAGCTGTGTCTTAAGTGAATCCCAACTGGTGAGCTCATCTTCGTGCGTGCGATACCAAACTCTAGGTGTGCCACCGAGGTAAAAGACTACGTTGGCGAGCATAATAGTAGGGTCCCACCGGTTATTGTGGCTGACGTGTTCATACAGGCTGATCCAGTCATCGACGTCTTCCCCATCTTTGCCCGAGAATACGCCAGGATCACGGGGAGCGGGGAGAGTGATGTAGGTCGTCGAAGTGGCAGCAGGTGTCGGAGCCGGGGGAGTCCGGTTGTCGTCGCCGAGAGCCATGAAGGAAGGCTCGACGTACCGTCCACTGCGAAGCTCCGTGACGAGGGAACGTCCACCTCCACCAGATATGTTACGTAGGAAGACGCAGACGAAAAGCTATGTACAAGTATATTTACAAGAAAATACGCTGCGCTTGGCCAAGAGGCAACAGCCCGCGCTAGCTTCTCATCGTCGTCGTCGTCTTCGCACTGCTCGCCTTTTCGTGATCGCACATATTGTTCCGTTGCAATATGTAAGCAACCAAAAGCAATAGATCACGTTTTTCTTCATTGCTGGGAAGGTGTTTATTGCTGGGATGTATTACAACGTACAAAAGAGAAAGAAGTTCCTTTGAATCCTCGCGGTTACAAATATCAATCCGTGATGTGGCTTTTCAAAATTTACCTACTTCGACAGTAAGTGTTGAATTTGGAGATATATTTCCCAATAACGCTAAGCTCCTGCCTATTCGATACCTAAAAGGTTTATTAGATGACCACATTGAAAACCTCCAAATAAGAGCAGTAATAGCCACAGATGCTTCTGTCAGTGAAGAGAAAGCCGGAGTGGCCCTTTTTTCGACATCATTAAATTGGTCTTTCTCTCTTCGACTACCCGACGTTACGCTAGTATTTCAAGCAGAGTTATTGGCGATCATCCTAGCTCTACAGAAACTTCCCACATCTATTTCTTCAGCCGTAATCTTAACCGACTCCTTGTCTGTTTTCTCCGCTTTATCTGTGCCCAATTCAAGTATCATTCTCCGAGAATTTCATTCATTCATTCCCCAACATTTACGCCTCATCCAACTGGTATGGGTGCCAGGGCACGTGGGGCTCACTTTAAACGAGTCAGCAGACGCACTAGCAGCGGCATCTCTTAAATTCCCGGTACTGAGGATTCTAAGACCTTCGGCATACGTCACTTCTGCAAGATTTAAAAAATTTTCCATTCAAGAAGAACATGCCAAATCATGTGTATTAGATAACGCCGATTTTCAGCACCTCAGATTTCCTTGGCACAGCGGATGGTGTGCAACAAGAAAACTTGAAGTTTCATTTACGCGTATGCGTTGCCGAATACCAAGGCTTAATTTCTATTCCCATAGGTCTGGTTTGACACCTTCTCCTAAATGTTTTTATTGTAATGAACCCGAATCTATGGATCATTTCTTTATAGAGTGTCGTAGGTTCAACGTGCATAGAAAACGACTTCTTGAAGGTTCCTTCCGCCAACTTGGATTAGCCATTACGCTACCTATCATTCTGTCTCTGGGGGCATCGGCACTAGGACACTGTAATGGAACGTATGTGATGCCATATATAATTTTGTAATGGAAACAAGGAGACTTCCATGCTAATTTTACTGTTTTATTTTCCACAACAAGAAACAAAAAATATTAACTTCTAATTTTAATATACTATAGCATGAAAATTATTATTAACAATTAGAATTCATTTAATATCTCATTTTCAGTAAAAAAAAATCCTATTTAGACATTTATTCTTTTTCGACCCACTGCCGCCCGATTCATGGCCAATCCCCCGTAGTGGGTTGTGCTATATTTACAGGCACCGAACCAAGCCAAACCAAACCTCGCGGTATCAGGTATTTAGCAATACATCATGAAGATATAACACGATTTGACCTTATAAATCTAACTGGCCCCCATTGTATATAGAGCTCCCATATGACTGGCTACTATCGCGATCCAGATAGAAGACCATCTCTGATGTATCTTCTAAGCACATTAGTCGTTTTATAGACGTAATTAAAAAGAAGTATTTTCCTCATATGTGACGGACCAGGGTGGAGCCCCTGGCAAAATTAAAGGAGTTTTAGGTGACCGTGCCATTCGTGACGTCGCGGGTACTTTAGGCACTACCAGTCTGAGATGTTGCTTAGGTGGCGTTAAAGAACCCAGGTATCCCAAATTTCCGCAGTCCCCCACTACGGCGTGCCTCATAATCAGATTGTGGTTTTGGCACATAAAACGCCACAATTTTTTTTCTTATGTTGTCTTTATGTGGGGGGGGGGGGGGGGGGGTAAGTACTTTTGCATACGTTCTTCACTTTCTGACTTGCAGAAATCTGGCCATAAAGCAAAAATAAAGGTGGCCTTATGGTTAGAGCATCGGGTTGCTGTGCCGGGGGACTGTAGTTCGATCCCACCATGTGGCGCGTAATTATTTTTAAGCATGAGCAATCCGGCAAGAGAGCAGCAGCACCCAGCAGCCACGGTAAGGAGAGTCCTGAAGGGTTCACAAAGAAAGCTTCGCTTTAAAAGAATGTGTGCACATCCAGCGCACGGTGGGAAGCTATGTTATGCGAAGGATGGTACCAGGCTATCCAGCATTGTTTGGCGTTTCGCAAACCGTTACAAGATGAACCAACGTGTTTGTGTAAATTGAGTAGTTGTGTGTGTGGGCCGCGAGCGTACGTGTGTGTGACGACGACCACACGACTACGACTACGTCGAAGACGATCGCATGGCAGCCAGAGTCAGAGTGATAAGCGGTCTTATTTAGGCATTAAATGAATTACTAAATTTGTGTATACAGAAGGAGGTCCCATAGTAAGAGGGAGGGCTGGATCGGGACTTCCTATGATAGTGAACGTAGAAAAATTAGAGCAGCAAACACCAGTAGCGAACACAAACAATAAAATACGTCGCAGGCAAAAAAAAGAGAAAAAGAAAGAAAGGGAGGAAAAAACAGCAGTAGCGAAATCAAACAATCAAATACGTCGTAGGCAAAAAAAAGGAACAAAGAACAGCAAACAAAGAAACCAAAAGCCAGAATTAGACAGGATAAAAAACAAAGGTAATTCAACACTCCTAAGCAGTTATCGGATGGTTACAGGGTGAAAAATAGTAAAAATAAACGAAAAAAAAGAAAACAAAGAAGTCACATCTATTTTCAGCAATGTAAAACAACCCCTGATGAGCTGCTTCGTTAGCAAAAAGTTGCGGACAGGTAGGTATGATAGGTAGCAGGACAACAAAAAGAAGTAAAAAGAAGTAACCACAATTATGCAGAATATAGCACGGGTGTGAGGAAAGTTTTGAGTCCTTTCTTGATTTTGTCAATTGAGTGAGATTTTGATTGCCGGTGGTATGGTATTCCAGAGACTGATTCCGGTGAAGTAGGCTGTTTGTTTGCCATAATTGGCATGAACTGAAGGTAAAATAAAATTGTGATTATGTGCAAACGTTGCCAAGTTAGTATTCACAAAGTTGGATTGAGGGATGATGAACGGAGGAAGCTGATTGTTGATTAGCTTGAATATTAATAACCTAGCTTGCATTTGCAAATGTTATCAACTGTTAGGATGTTATCGGCATGCAAGAGTGATTTCGCGTCAGTGCGATAGGGACTACGGGTAAGTATTATAATGGATTGGTTTTGTAAAGTCTGAAGGCGGGCAATGTGGCTGCTATAGGTATTGCTCCAAGATGTGATGCAGTAATTAATATGGGAATTAATAAAAGCACAGTATAACGAAAGTAATGTAGGCTGAGAAAATATATCACGAGACTGAAATAAAACACGTATGCCGTAAGCCATTTTTCTTCGCAGGTAAGCGACATGCGAGTGAAATTTCAAGTGACGGTCCAGTTGAATTCCCAAAAACGTAGCCTTTTCTTATGCTTCAATTGCAAATTGATTTAAAAATACTGGTGGGATATAATTATGTACGCGTTGAGGAGAGTAAAACAAAACGAACCTCGTTTTAGTGGGATTAATTGGCCATTTATTATGGATGCACCAAGCCGCCAAGCTTGTCAGGTCATTATTTAGTTTATGTGTCAGAGATCGGAGGCATTTATCAATGTTAACAATTGTGTCATCTGCATAAAGCAGGCATTCTGAAGTCGTAAGAGAAGTTGGCAGATCATTTGTGTAAATTATGAAAAGAAGTGAGCCGAGAATAGAACCTTGGGTATTTCTTACTTTGTTGCTTTAGGTCTACATTTATAGCCCAACAGACTAACAACCCGACTTCTGTTGAGTAAGCAATGTTTTATTAATGAGAGTACGGGACCAGTTATGCCTATTGCTTTAAGCTTCATAAAAAGAATGTGGTGGTTGATAGTGTCGAATGCTTTGGCGAAATATACAAATACAGAACCTGAGTAGTAGCCCCCCATCAATTGCTTTCTTCAGCTTTTCGGTTAAAGATAACAAAGCGATATCAGTGGAATATCCTTACCGAAAACCAAATTCGGTAGGTGATAGAATCTGAAATTTATTGAGGTATTTCGTAAGGCGAATTTCGAGTATTTTTTTGAATATTTTACTGAAAAAAGGTAGTATCCAAATGGGTGGATAGTTGGATATTAGCGTGCAGTCGCATTTTTTTTTAAACGGGAACGACTTTACCACTTTTCAGTTCCACAGGAAAGATGCCATATTTGAAAGCTAGGTTGATGATGGTTGCCAGAATGTCAAAAACAGCATGCGCAATCAATATTGTGTGGATGGGGTGAATACCATCAAGACCAGCACTTGTTTTCAGGTTGCGAATTACATCGTGAACTTCATTAGATGTTATCGGAAATAAGAAGAAAAATTATGGCAAACGAGAAAGGGGAAAATGATAGTCAGCACTGGGGATGCCATCAGTGTGAAAAAAGTAGTTACTGAAGGCCTCAGCAATCTCTAACGGACTGTCATACGGATCGCTGTTATACTGAAAAGTAGTTTTGCTAGACTGCCTTTCGTTCCTCTTCGTGAATGAGTTAACGATTTCCTTTTTTTTTTTTGTTTAACATTTGAGCCAGCATCTTCCATTATTCGCTCATAATAGATCACATTGGCATTTTTCACTCGTAATGTGCGGGTGTTGCAAAACGTTTTGTAACGTGCACGTAGCGTTAAATTAAAATGCTTCCGTTTTGTTTTTCTATAAAGGTTCTCTTTGACTCTCAGCTCTTTCAATAATTTTTCAGTAATCGAATGGTTGTGAGGACTAGCCTATACTTTTTTTTTACATTTACGAACCTGCGTGTGACTTTGAATGAGGGACAAAAAAAGGGATGAAAACTCCAAATAGGCAATTTGTGGATCATGTATGAATATTGCTGAGGACCAATCAGTGCGTACAACAGTATCAGGGAACGTTCCTTTGTCTAAAATATGCCTGGTGAAGGATTTGCAGGTTGGAGTAGCACTGAAGTTGAAGCGCAAAAAAATCAGGTAACGATCAATTATATCGACATTAAGAACCCCTGCATCCGGTGCTGGTGATAGATTAGAATGTGCATGGTCAATTAGGGTGCTTCCACCATTAACGCAGCCAGTGGGAAGGGAAATTAAACATTCGTATCCAAACCTCTGAAAGGCACTGGAATAATTCAAAGAATTAGGTGAATAAAGGTCAAGTAAATTAATGTTGAAATCCCCCATAATCACATTTGTGCGATCAAGAGCTAACGTGTGTAATAGTTTGTGGAGGGCTTCGCAGAAATTAATGACCGACGAGGACGGGGAACGATAAATGCATCCAAAAAATGAAGCTTTTGTTGTCTAGTTTAAGAATATCCTGGTTCAATTGTACCCAGACATTTTCGCAGTCAGTTACACTTAACGCAATGTCATGTCGTCGTTTATAGTATGTGTTAAAATTGATATAAATAGCTACACCTCTACGATTTCTGCTTGCTGTATGCGAGTATTCAGACTTGTATGAAGGGAGATAAAACAGGTTCTTGTCGTTGTCGCAAAGCGAGGTTTCAGGGATACTGATAAGTGAAAAAAGTATTGTCAAGAGCCGAGAGAAGATGCTGTATGTCGTCAAAATGTTTACGGATGCTTCTTGCATTAATATGAATAGCAGAGCGGGACACCAGCGAAAGAAAGCTGTGGAGTTGGTCTATTGAGAAGTAGGTAGCCATATGTGGATGGACCTAATTACAACAAAGGGGATAATTTCAAATTGAATGAGGGCTCCTAACAGATTTTCGATAGGTCGGCTTCGCAAGTGATGCGGAGATCTTGCTCTCTTTAGTCCTTCTGGCTTTGATTTAACAGCTGTCAGTCAATAAGAACTTCCAGTTGTTCGTCTTTTGTTAGGGGGAGTGCCTGAGAAAAAAAAAGTACCTTGTTTTCGGGTGTGAGGTGGTCGTTAATGTAGACAGGGCTATTGGCGGCTCCAGGCAATCCGATGTCTTCTAGGCCCAGTTTAGCCTTCCGAGCCATGCTCACGAAATCAGCCTTTTCTCGTCCGGGAGCAGAAAGCAAAAATATTTTTTGCACCAACTTTCACGGTCGCAACACGGTGAACAACATCAAGATCACAGGGTTTCCAATTAATCCTATCACCTATAGTCTGCGTGATTGCTGCGCAGTCTTTTCCTTCCGTTAGCGAGATTCCCTTGATCTCGACGTTGTTACTCCATGAATATTGTTCCATTTCCGCAGCTTCAGGAGATAGCGCCGCATTGTGTGCCTTTAATACCTTGTTCTCCGCAGTCAGAGAGGCGTTATCCTGTCGTAAGCTTTCCACGAGGTCAAGGTCATTCATGTGCTCAGCGCTAGGAACCAGCTCATTCATTTGTTTTAACAGCGGAGCTGTTTGAGCTTTAGTTCCGCCGTGGAGTGTTACCAGAAAACTCAGCCCAGCTGTGGGCCGCCTCGCGTTGCCTAGCAACCACCTGTGAGAGCACCGAGCCACGTAGCCTCCTCGCACCCCACGCGCGTAGGGCGGAGTGGTGACGTTACAGGCGAGTAAAAGCTCGGATCGGCCTGCGCGGCGACACACCTCTCGCCTCCTACGTACCAACAGAGGTTGGTACGTGCTGCTGCCGTGGGAAGACTGAAGAAAGTCCAGAGGCCCGAAGAAGAAGCGGCTTACCAGGAAGAGCGCCGTACTGCCAAGCGTAATGCGACGCGTCGCCGCCGAGGTGATCCGGAACACCGCGCCGAAGCTGCGGCTCAGAAGGGGTGACGCTGAGTCGAGGATCCCGAGTTTCAGTCCAGGAAACGCGAGAGTCGGCGCTTGAACGCTCGACGGCACCGAGAAAGCGATCCTGGCCTGCGACTGCTCGAAAACTTCCAGAGTGAAGCCCCCGAGACAACTTAGCAAAACCTAGCATAACCTCGCAAAACCTGCAAATAACTTAGCCAAGCGTACCATAATCTCGCAAAACCTAGAAACGACTTACCCAAGCCTACCAACAACTTAGCAAAACCTAGCATAACGTCGCAAAACCTACAAGCAACTTTGGCAAGCCACGTAAACCTAGGTGGTCACAAACTCCGCTGTTGACTCCAGCCTTGCACTACTAGTGCAAGCTGCGCACGTTATTTGTTTTTTTACGTCAGAGAAGTTTCATTTCATTTATTTTCACTTTAAAGGCCCAGAGG
This sequence comes from Dermacentor andersoni, assembly GCF_023375885.2. Classification (NCBI taxonomy): domain Eukaryota; kingdom Metazoa; phylum Arthropoda; class Arachnida; order Ixodida; family Ixodidae; genus Dermacentor; species Dermacentor andersoni. Next base: position 220,898,855 of record NC_092814.1, on the reverse strand, counting down.
CATTACATGAGGGATTACATTCCATAAGTTCACACCAGATAGCTGTGCTTTGACAATGAACTTGTTCAAGATAGCGTCTACCAAATCATCAGGACACTCGTCGACTCTTGCTTCAAGATCAAGGAGTTTTTTTTTGTTCAGCTCAGCAACAGCAGGCATTGCACAGAATTCAGCTAAGCGGTACAGATATACGCAACCCGATCAGTCGCAGCAACGACAGTGCAAAGAAAACGCAAAGGGAACCTGTGAATTCGACTAACCTGCTCAGATAAAGAGTGGTACGTAAACCAAGGAACGATGCGCTGTTGCACTGCCGTCACTGCCAATTGTTCCCAGCCGTCGATCCCGGTGCCTTTATATGATGGTACCAGCCGAAGTGAAGCCAGCTATGTGATCACCAGTGCAACTACCCCGCAGTGCGATGACAGATGAATGACCGCAGCTGCCACACGTGTCGTCGATGACAGTGCAGCAGGCTTGCTTCCACGATAAAGCGGCTGGCGTCCACGGGTCCTTGTCGATGCGTCGAAACACGGATAACTGCGCAGTAAAGAGTCGCGCGTAAAGCCAGGAACGATGCGCTGTTGCACTGCTGCCACTGCTAGCCTAGATATGCCTTTGGCGTATCTAGGCTGGCAGTGGCGTATCTAGGTCGGCCGTTCAACGCGTGCTTATGGCATGACGTTGTTGGAAAAAAACGAGAAGAAAGGGCGTTAACCGAGGGGCCCGATTTTATTAGTCATATCATAAGAAGCCAACAAACACTGACACCAAGGACAACATAGGGGAAATTACTCGTGCTTAATAAATGAAATAGAGAAACGATAAATTAATGGAAACGAAAGTGGATGAAAAAACAACTTGCCGAAGGTGGGAAACGATCCCACAACCTTCGCATATCGCGTGCAATGCTCTACTAATTGAGCTACTGAGGCGCCGTTTCCCCATCCATTTTCTTGGGTATTTGTGTTTCCTAGTAGAACCCTGGGAGCGTTAGCCCACGCCACCACTCACAGACCTTGGTGGCGGATGTGGAACATCCGTTCTGCTGCAGGCGCCACGAGAACGTGATCTTTTTGGGTGAAGGCAACCGGTCAATAAACCCACACATGCTACCTGAAGGCATCAATGTTGCCAGATTCGATATCCTCGTTATGTAATAAACGAGAAGAAATGGGGTTAACCGAGGGGCCCGATTTTTATTAGCCATATCATAAGAAGCCAACAAACACTGACACGAAGGACAACATAGGGGGAATTACCTGTGCTTAATAAATTAAATAAAGAAACGATAAATTAATGGAAATGAAAGGGGATGATAAAACAACTTGCCGCAGGTTGGGAATTATCCCACAACCTTCGCATTTTGCGTGCGATGTTCTACAAATTGAGCTCACGTTATCTACCAAATATCAAACAGAGAGATACCTGGAAAATACGGGGCTTAGATGCTCCCGGAGCAAGTCTGAGCTCCTCCTCTACAGGCCAGTTTGGAGAGGTCCCAAACCTAGAGGCTGGAAATCGTTGTCGAAATAAACATAAAACTCTACACTAAAGGCGGCTGTACCGTCCCCAGACTAGACACCATTCGGGTCCTCGGCATGTTCATCGAGTCCAATGGCAGTAACAATACGACACTCAAAAAGCTCACAGCCAAGACTGAGAACATGATCAGGCTCATCAACAGAGTCTCGAATAGGCATAGATGCCTTCAGGAAGAAAACCTTCTCAGGTTGTTCCACGCCTTCCTCATGAGTCATATATTTTATGTGGCAGCCATGCACAATTGGTACGATTAAGCATGCTCATCTGAAAAAGTATAAAAAAAGTACTAGGCATTCCGTTACGGGCGAGCACGGCCCTCCTTATGCAACTAGGAGTGCACAACACATTGGACGAGATAATCGAGGCGCAGTAGTCAGCCCAACTGGCCCGTCTATACAGTACCCCGGCTGGAAAGAAGATTCTGGCGGTTCTTGGAATCAAACGTATCCTCATGGAAGAGCGGAAATATGAAATCTCAGGATATCAAAGGAACAACATGCGAGTCGCACCGTTTCCCCGTAATGTTCATCCTCAACACAACGTAGGCAGACGCAGGGCAAGAGCCCTCGCCCTCCTCAAGCATACCAAAGACGATCCCTACTCGGCATGTTTTGTCGACGCAGCCAAATATGGACAGTCGTCTAACTTCGCTATTGCCCTCGTTGATCACAACGGACAGATAGTGAATACGGCTTCCCTGAAGTGCTCAACACCAACCAGAGCGGAGCAGGTCGCAGTTGCTATAGCACTCCTAGATAACAGAAGATCACAAATCTTCACTGATTCGAGATAGGGCGGTCAGGGCTTTCGCTTCAGGTTCTATCGCTGAGGAGGCTCACAAGATTCTCAAGAACAAGACAATCTCTCCGCACACCATCACGTGGTTTTAGGCGCACCTCCGACCCCCAACTTGACTCCTTTCCCAATCTCAATGACATCGCCCACTCCCAAGCGCGCGCACTAACCCACCGCGCGGGAGCAGGGTCGAGCTCAGACTCCGGGGTTCTCGAGTTTCGGGACACTCTGACTACTTTCAGCGAAATCACTACACACTATCACCTGGCCAAGAGGACTCCTCCTCCCCCTCATAGCTAACTGCTAGACCTCTGGGATTCACTTTACGCATACTTCAGATTAAGTCCTATCCAAACCTGGCCCTTTTCCATACGATCACTTCAGAGGCTTTTAGCTCTACTTGCCCCGACTGTGGGGCTGTTAGCAATCTCGCACACATGCTGTGGCGATGCCCCTCGTTACAGGGACCCAAACGCATCACGGAAGAAGAATGGAGCTCTGTCATCCAGAGCTCAGAAGTTTCACTGCAAACTTGGGCTGTCCAGAGAGCCCACGATGCGGCGCCGGTAAGGCTCGGCTTACCAGTCCCCACGTGGAAGCGGCCCGCAGCTCTGCCCTAGGGCAGAGCTTCTCAGGACCTTGTAAATAAAGTTCTCTGTCTGTCTGTCTGTCTGTCTGTCTGTCTGTCTGTCTGTCTGTCTGTCTGTCTGTCTGTCTGTCTGTCTGTCTGTCTGTCTGTCTGTCTGTCTGTCTGTCTGTCTGTCTGTCTGTCTGTCTGTCTGTCTGTCTGTCGTTTCCTTATTTCATTTATTAAGCACAAGTAATTGCCCCTATGTTGTCCTTGGTGTCAGTGTTTCTTCACTTCTTATGATATGACGTTGTTGGGTTATACATGGGTAGTGGACACGCGTAAGCGTGAGAAACACGGATTGTGACGTCATCAACAAATACGAGTTATACAATCGTATGTACTTAAGGCTATGTCCTGTGCTGTATGTTAAAATGATGATCACATTTTAACTACGCCGAAGAAATGTTAAAACATGATTAACTTGGGCGATCATGAAGTTGGTACAACGTTGCACAATTTCTACGTAGCGTGAATTGCTACGAGGAGAGTACTGAGGAAAGTGGGCTAGTCCCGAAGGTAGTGCAGTCTAACACGGTGCATCAAAGCACGAGCTGTCACAAAGAAAGAAGACGAGAAAGTGGCAGGTGGTACACGCGCCGAGGGTTTGAAAGAGCTGACTGCCTTTGGAACGAGAGAAGAATGTGCGCGACCATAGCCTATAATAGAGCACCGAGGTGCTGTGCCCAACGGCAGAGGTTCGATTCCCCTACCGTCGGTCCCACATTCCACCTACCTACTTACCGCAAAGTGCTAAGAATGAAGCAGAGAATTATTCGCGTTGTAATAAGATGATTTATTATAAGGCACTAGGCACAATCTAGTCGCACTGGCAGTAGGCGAACGCTGATCGCGCGCACAGCCGACACAAGAGCGCCTTCTTCGTCTTCCTCTTCACCACAATGGCCCCCGGGAGAGAAGAGGAGCCATCCTGGCGGCTTACGGCGTAGGTAGGATGAGGGGGTCATAGTACGGCTTAAGTCGGTTGACATGAACCGTGTCACGCCCGCTATGCCTATGGTCGGGTGAAGGTGTCACAGGTTCTACAATGTAGGTGACAGCGGAGGTACGGTCTACGACGCGGTAGGGGCCATCATAGCGTGCAAGGAGTTTGGTCGAAAGGCCAGGGCTGTGAGGCGGGACCCACAACCAAACAAGGGAACCAGTCGGGAAAACTGGTGTAAGCGCGCCACTGTCACGCCGCAGCTTTTGACGACCTTGAGCAGCGGTCGTAAGGGTTCGCGCGAGCTGCCTACAGTCCTCGGCGTATTTGGCGGCTTCAGACACAGGCGTGCATTCGGAAGCGTCGGGTCGGTATGGGAGCATTGTGTCCATAGTACACGAGGGCTCTCGTGCATACAGCAGAAAAAAGGGCGAAAAGCCAGTGGTAGCTTGTGTGGCCGTATTATAGGCATACGTGACGAACGGCAAAACAGTGTCCCAGTTACTGTGATCCGAGGCGACGTACAGAGTCAACATGTCACCGAGTGTGCGGTTGAACCTCTCTGTCAAGCCGTTCGTTTGCGGGTGGTAGGCTGTAGACTTGCGGTGAACGATGCTGCATGCAGCGAGAAGGACTTGGATGACTTCGGACAAGAAGACACGTCCCCTGTCGCTGAGCAGTTCGCGTGGTGCGCCATGTCGAAGAACGAAGTTCCGCAAGATGAAGAACGCAACTTCGCGCGCAGAGGCCGCCGGGAGTGCGGCAGTCTCGGCGTAGCGCGTCAAGTGGTCGACACCTACAATTATCCATCGGTTACCCGAGGAGCTGCAGGGAAGTGGCCCGTATAGGTCTATGCCGACGCGATCGAAGGGCCGAGCCGGGCAGGGCAGCGGCTGTAGCTCACCAGGAGGGCGCTGTGGAATTTTACGCCGTTGGCACGCCGTGCAAGCGCGTACGTACTGGCGCACGAAGTGATACATGCCGTGCCAGTAGAAACGCTGCCTTAGCCGAGTATACGTTTTCAGAACACCGGCGTGACCATTATGAGGAGCAGCATGAAAATAAGCGCATATGTCAGAACGCATGTGTCGTGGTATCACCAGGAGCCATTTGCGACCCTCAGGCAAATAATTTCTGCGGTAAAGAACGTTGTCGCGGACAGTAAAGTGAGCGGCTTGGCGACGAAGTGTTCGAGAAGAGGGTGTGGCGGATGGGTCGTGGAGGAAATTCAGCATAGCTGAAAGCAGGGGATCCTTACGCTGCTCGTCCGGCATATCAGCGACGTTGAAGGCTGACATGGATGCGAAGAGCGGAGACACTGAAGCCACATCACAAGGTAGCGGTGATCGGGAAAGCGCATCGGCGTCAGAGTGCTTTCTGCCCGATCGGTAGACGACGCGGATATCATATTCTTGTAAGCGGAGTGCCCATCGGCCTAGGCGACCTGACGGATCCTTCAACGAGGACAGCCAGCAAAGTGAATGGTGGTCGGTGACAATGTCAAAAGGGCGACCATATAGGTATGGACGAAATTTGACGAGCGCCCAAATAATGGCCAAGCACTCCTTTTCTGTTACTGAGTAGTTGGCTTCGGCCTTCTTTAAAGTGCGGCTCGCATATGCGACGACGTACTCGTCATAGCCGTCTTTCCGTTGTGCGAGGACTGCACCAAGTCCGATACCGCTGGCGTCCGTATGTACCTCTGTAGGCGCTGTGGGATCGTAGTGTCGAAGAATCGGTGGCGAAGTAAGTAGGCGATGTAGTTGCTGGAAGGCTTCGTCACAGGAAGTTGACCACGCGGAGATGCCGTTGGTAGCGGTAAGCAAATTGGTCAGTGGTGCGATGATAGTCGCAAAATTGCGCACGAAACGCCGAAAGTAAGAGCAGAGCCCTATAAAGCTGCGGAGCGCCTTAAGAGTAGTGGGCGTCGGAAACTCTGCGACCGCGCGAAGCTTGGCTGGGTCAGGAAGCACACCGTCCTTCGATACAACGTGACCCAATATTGTTAACTTGCGAGCAGCAAAACGGCACTTTTTGATGTTAAGTTGGAGGCCAGCAGAGGTAAGGCTGGTCAGTATCTCACGCAAGCGAACGAGGTGCGTCGGGAAATCTGGCGAAAACACCACGATATCATCAAGGTAGCACAAACATGTTTTCCACTTGTAGTTGCGAAGGATGGTGTCCATCATACGTTCGAAAGTAGCGGGCGCGTTGCAGAGCCCGAATGGCATTACGGTAAATTCGTACAAGCCATCGGGCGTGATGAAAGCTGTCTTCTCACAGTCATCATCTGCCATCGGCACTTGCCAATAGCCGGAGCGAAGATCCAAAGATGAGAAGTACTCCGCGCCTTGCAAGGAGTCGAGGGCGTCATCTATCCGAGGCAGCGGATAAACATCTTTACGAGTGATCTTATTGAGTCGACGGTAATCCACACAGAAGCGTATTGACCCGTCCTTCTTGCGTACTAATACTACAGGAGACGCCCAAGGACTGTGGGAAGGGCGAATGACGCCACGGTGCAGCATGTCGTCGCCCTGCTCGTTAATGATCTGTCGCTCGGCTGTCGACACGCGGTATGGTCGCTGGCGTAAAGGAGGATGGGAACCAGTGTGTACGCTGTGAGTGACGGTTGCCGTACGCCCCAGAGATAGTTGGTCACAGTCAAACGACGAGCGAAAATTCTGAAGAAGCGCGAGGACTTGCTGGCGATATGGAGGCGGCAGATCGGCGTCTACGACAGATTCAAGAACGTCTGACGACGACGACGACAATGATGATGATGATGTGCACGGCACGGGAGAGGTGAGGGCGTCGAGTTCATAACAGGCCATGTCGTCGGAAACATCGAGAATGTGAAGCGAGTCAAGGGTCTGAACACGACCGAGTGATTCGCCGCGTAGTAACGTCACATGGTAGTGAGACGGGTTACACACAAGCATTGAGGATAATCCAGACACAGTGGTGAGGACGGCAAATGGGAGAGGTAGGGCCTTGCGACGTAGAAAAATCGGCGACGGTGTAAAAAGTACTGTAGCGTCTGGCGCGGTAGAGCAAGAGACGGGCACAAGCACACACATGTCGGGTGGTATGTCCGTATCGGACACAATAGTGAGCTTGGAGGCTTTTTGTTCAGAGGGGTCAGGCAGCGGGGCATCGGCAAGCGGGAAGAGCGCCACTTCGGCCCGGGCACAGTCGATGATGGCACGATGGTGAGACAAGAAGTCCCAGCCGAGAATAATGTCATGTGAACATGATGACAACATGAGAAATTCAACAACATAGACAATGCCGTCGATGACCACCCTTGCAGTACATTGAGCATGCGGGGCTATATGCTGTGCAGTCGCGGTGCTTAGAAGCATACCAGCTAACGGCGTTGTGACCTTATGGAGGCTGCGACAAAGCTTTTCGTCGATAACAGAAACTGCAGCCCCAGTATCAATAAGCGCAATTGCGGCGGTTCCTTCGACCAAAACGTCCAATAAGTTGCGTGGCGACTGTGCAGGCCTTGTAGAAGTCGCGAAGCTTGCAGTTCGTGCCTGCGGAACTGCAGCAACTAGTTTCCCTCGCTAGGTGACTGGCGGCGACGTAAGGGGGAAAGTGAGCGACGACGTGGTGATGGCGAACGATGGGCGCCGACAGGGCGTCGAGGAGGCGGCGAAACCTCGTGGTCGGGAAGCATCGCATGCCCGGTAGTATCGTGGGAATATGTATATCCAGGCGGTGCGACAGTAGCGTTAGCAGGTGGCATGCGACGATGGCAGAAGCGCGCAACGTGGCCGGCGACACCGCAAGCAAAGCATATGGGTCGGTTGTCGCGTGTGCGCCAAGGGGTTTGAACTGGGCGTCGAGATGGAATGGGGGGCGACGCGGGAGGAGGTGCAGCTTGAAGTCGCATTGGCGCCGGAAACGAGAACGTCGGCGGCGCAGGTCGCGTGGCGACTTCTGCATAGGTCAGAGGTGCAGCCACGGGAGGGCAGGGTTGGGCGAAAGGTAAAGACCCAGCAAGTTCCTCGCGAATGGCCCGCCTAATGGGAGCAGCCAGAGATGTGTCAGGCTGGGGAGGTCCATCGTTGAGAGGCAGCATAGAGAATCGGCGCGCCACCTCCTCACGAATGAAATCCTTAATCTCAACAGAGAGCGATGCTGCTGGCGTGGTGTTTGAGCAAAGCGTGAGGCCCGCGAGAGAGTCGCCAGGTGCGAGAGCGCTGCGCGCAAGGACCCTTTGTCGACGCAGCTCATCGAAGCTCTGGCAAAGAGTGACGACAGCTGCGACAGAAGTAGGCTTCCGCGCCAGGAGCATTTGAAAAGCGTCGTCCTCGATGCCCTTGAGGATGTGCTTCACCTTGTCCTCTTCAGTCATGGTGGAATCGACACGGGCGCAAATATCAACGACATCCTCTATGTAACTAGTATAAGTCTCGCCGGGCTGTTGAGCGCGCTGGCGGAGGCGCTGTTCAGCACGGAGTTTTCGCAAGGCTGGGCGACCGAAGACTTCCGCGAATGCAGTTTTGAAAGCGGACCAGGTTTGCAGTTCCCGTTCGTGATTGTGGAACCAGAGGTTCGCAACGTCAGCAAGATAGAAGATGACGCTACGGAGCTTCGTCGGGTCATCCCACTTGTTGTGTTCACTGACGCGCTCGTAGGTAGAGAGCCAATCTTCTACGTCAGTCTCACCTGATCCGCTAAAAACAGGGGGGTCCCGCTGCCGTTGCACGGCGCCGCACATGACAGGAGCCACAGATGCGCCAAGCGGATTGTTGGTAGCGTCGTTCATAGTAGCGGCTGGAGCAGATGTTAAAGTTCGGCTGCGAAGCTCCAGGGTGAGGTCGGGGAGTGCAGCACCTTCCACCAAATGTAATAAGATGATTTATTATAAGGCACTAGGCACAGTCTAGTCGCACTGGCAGTAGGCGAACGCTGATCGCGCGCACAGCCGACACAAGAGCGCCTTCTTCGTCTTCCTCTTCACCACAGCGTTAAGAACGCTGCAACGCCGCTACGATCGAAGTGGATTGGTGTGCACCGACGGGAACTGCTGGCCGTCGTACCCAGCTACAAGGGCAACGTAACCCACGAAGCTGTTCTCGAAGCTCCTGGGGCTGCAGAACTCTGAGGCGACGTTCTTGCGGTAGGTTAGGATTGGATTGGAAAAACTTTAATAAAAGTCCTGCAGGACGCACGTCAGCGCGCAGTGAGCGTCCCCCACGCAGGGACCGACAGGGAGTACCTGGCGGCCGCTGCGCGAGCCTGCTGGACGGCCCATTGCTGGTCTTGTAGGAGCGGGATTTGTATATTCTTCTCCCACTTGTCGGAAGTAGAGTCGGGCGGAGCGTTTCTGCACTCCCAGAGCACGTGTGCGAGTGTCGCCGTGACCCCGCACGAGGGGCACGCATCGTCGGGGTAGACGGCCGGGTAGATGATGTGTAAGGTGGCGGGGTTTGGATAAGTATGTGTCTGTAACAAGCGTAGCGTTAGCGCGTGCGGTCTGTTCAGTTTGGGGTGCGGGGGCGCAAAAAGACGTCGTCCCAAGTAAAAATGTTTGGTGATTTCGTTATACGTTACTGGGGCGTCCCTGTTGACCTCTAACTCTTCGAGACGCGGTTGCCCGGGGGTGACGGCGCGGTCGGTAAGCGCGCCCGCCGCGTCGTGGGTTGTCTCGTTGAGGTTGGGCGGGGTGCCCGGGATCTGACCCAGGTGGGCGGGAAACCAGATGACGGCGTGGTGTTTGAGGGTGCTCGGATCAGCGCCGCGGAGGACGCGTAACGCTTGGTTGGAGACGACTCGTCTTTCAAACGCTTTGATGGCCGGTCTCGAGTCGCTGAATATTGTCTTTCGCTTATCGTTGAGCATTGCCAGGGCTATGGCCACTTGCTCCGCCACCTCGGGGTCATGTGTGAGCACCGTGGCGACGTTTAAAGTCCGTTGCGACGACGAGACCATTACCGCGGCGAATGTTCAGTTGCATCGGTAGGCGGCGGCGTCCACGAAAGCAACGTCGTCCGCTTTCTTCTTTATGCGTTTGCGGAATGCGGTGGCCCGGGCTAGGCGCCTGCCTCGATTGTGTTCCGCATGTACGTTTCGTGGAATGGGTGCGATCGTGATCAGGTTGCGAAGCTTGCGGGGAACCGGCGTAAACTCCGGTGGATCCTGGGTGTTCGGTGGGAAGTAGCCGAGCTCGCGCATGATGTGATGGCCGGTCTTGGTCATCGTCAGTCGTATCATCTGCGCTCTCTCCTGAGCCTCAGGGATCTATTCGAGCGTATTGTGCACCCCGAGCTCGAGGAGTCGATAAGTCGGCGTGGTGACTGGGAGCCCAAGGGCCCGCTTCACTACATTTCGAATGAGTGTATTCAGCTTGTCACGCTCCGATTGTTTCCACTTGTGTATTGCTGCGACGTATTTAAAGTGATATAGGACGAACGCGTGTACGAGACGCATCGTATTGTCTTCTTTGAGGCCATGGTGATGGTTGGCCACTCTGCGTACGAGTCTCATTGCGTTGCCCGTCTTTGTCGTCAGCATGTGGACTGTTTGGATGCTTAATCCGCCCGCCTCGATAATCATTCCCAGTACTCGGATGGAGTCGACCCTGGGGATTGGGCGACCGTCTCTGGTGCGGACGGTGATGTTGCGCTCGATCGGTGGTTTCCATCCCTTAGACCTTTTGCCTTGTCGTTTTGGGCAGTACAACAGCTCCGATTTGGCGGAGGAGCACTTGAAGCCCGTGCGGTCGAGGTAGGACTCGCCGGTTTCGACTGCCTCCTGCAGAGCGGATTCGACAAAGCTGTCCGACCCCGCGGAGCACCAGATGGTGATGTCGTCCGCGTATACCGTATGGTTGAGGCCTTGTATCTTCGAGAGGCCTTCGGAGAGCCTAATCACCAGGTTGAACCGCGTCGGCGAGAGGACGGAGCCCTGGGGGGTGCCACGCTGTCCGAGCTCGACTTCTTCCGGCGTGAAGTCTTCGGCACAGAGCATGGCCTTGCGACGGGTTAGGAAGGAGCGGACGAACTCGTAGAACCAGCGCCCGAGCCCTAGGTCCGCGATGTCTTAAGTATTGCCGAGTGCTCGATGTTGTCGAATGCCTCCTCCAGGTCGAGGCCGAGTATGGCGCGGGTGCCCCAAGTGGCCCCGGCGCCTATGATCTGGTGTTTCAGGAGAAGCATCGTATCCTGCGTTGAGAGCCCGGGTCGGAAGCCGATCATGTGGTGTGTGAAACAGTCCTGGTCTTCGAGATACCGGCCGACTCTGTTGAGTACGACATGTTCGGCCACCTTACCCACGCACGACGTGAGCGAGATGGAGCGAAGGTTATCGACGCCAGGCGCCCTGCCCGGTTTCGGATTGAGGATCGTCTGGGCGAGTTTCCAAGCGTCAGGTAACTCGCCCCTACCCCCCACGTCATTGATGGCGCCCGTGACGTACACGACCGAGGGGTCGTCTAAGTTTCGGAGGAGCTTGTTGGTTATGCCATCGGGGCCCGGGGCGGAACGGCCGTTTAGTTCGTGGAGAGCCCGGCATACCTCTTCGATGGAAAATTCTGCGTCGAGGAGGGTGTTGTCGGTACCTGTGTAATAGGAATGTAGGGTTGGGGGGCCTGTGAGTATTGGCAGGTACTTATGAACAAGGGTCTTGACTACGTAATCCGGTGAAGGGGTGCTTTTGGCCTAGTGAAGGACTTTGGTGAGCGAGTGGCGCTGGTTCGCCCGGGTGTTGGTGTCGTCGAGCAGGTGTTTGAGGAGGTTCCACGGGTTCCCGTTGCGGACCTGTCCGTCGACCGAGTTACACACCTCGTCCCATTGCTGTTTGGATAGGGTGCTGCAGTGTTCTGTTATGGTCTTGTTCAGTTCTGCAATGCGTTTGCGGAGCCTGCGGTTGAGACGCTGGCTCTTCCATCGTGTCAGTAGAGACTGTTTGGCCTGGAGCAAGTGGGCGAGGCGGCTGTCGATCTTCTCGGTTGCATATCCGTGCTGAATGTTTTCGTGGCCTTACCGACGTCGGCCTTGAGCTGAGCCGTCCACGTCTCGAGGTTTGGGGCAGTGTCGGGAGGGAGTCGTGAGGCGCGAGTCTTGCGAAAGAGGTCCCAGTCGACCCCCGTGTACGACTTGGGCTTCCTGACTATTCTGGGTAAGTGCACGGCCAGTATGAGATGGTCGCTGCCGAGATCCTCCGCAAGATTGGACCAGCGGGCATCGGCTGTGTCCTTCACGAAGCAGAGATCCGCGGTGGTGTCTATGTGCTTGGACGTGCCGATGTGGGTAGGGAACGTCTTGTCTGTCACTAAGGTGAGATCTAGCTCGTTCGCATGCTGCCACAGCGCGGTGCCCTTAGAGGTGTCATATACGTAACCCTAGGTGCAATGCGCCGCGTTAAAGTCGCCAGCTATCAGGAGAGGGTTTCAGCCTGCAAGACGGATGGCTCTCTGGAATAGGCGTCGGAAACGTTCACTCTTTTGGCTGGGGCTGCTGTACACGTTGAGGATGTACGCACTTTGTCGGGAAGCGTCGCTTGGGAGAATCTCCTTCATGGCGTTGTCCACCTCGGACGTGCTGAGGTATGCGCGAGGCAGGTGAGCTTTTTAGAGACCAGCGTGGCGGTACCACGTCTTCCCGCGAAGCCTGGTAACCACTGGTAACCGGTGAACGTGGCAGTGTGTGTTGGAGGTTCTTGCAGTAGGATTACGTGGGGCTTGGCGTCGTGGCTGCGTAGCTTTTGCTGCAAGGAGGCTTTCCGCGCAGTGAAACTCCTGCAGTTCCACAGCCAGATGCGGAACACTTCATCTCGCCTTGCCCCGGGACCCGGACTTGGAGTGAGAAACGGAGTGGTCCCGAAATGCGCCGCGCGGCGCACCACGGGAGCGGGCCCGGGGTCGGGTCCGGGATGTCGATGCCCGCCTAGAGCGGCTCCGGGATCGGCCCCTGCATCTGGAGTGGGATCGGTTGTTATCAGTGACGCGGGCACCTCCAGGGAGGTGCGGGTAGTCGTCATCGGTGGTAGCGATGGAAGACTTGGGCATTATAGTACGATCGTCACCGTTCCTCGTCGAGCGCGCTCTCTCCCATTGCCGTCGTCGCACCACGTATGGAATGTGGTAGCGTTCCTTGCAGGCTTTGTCGGCGGTGAGATGGGGGGCCACCGCATAGCTTACATTTGGGTGCACAGTGGTGCTCCCGAGTGGGGTTTGAGGCACCAGAGCCTCGGCAGATATCCTCCCCGGGGTTTGGGCACACGTCCGCATGGTGGCCGAGCCGACCGCAGGCGTAACATATATCGACCTGCAGTGCATGAGAACTGAACCGTAGCGCACGAAATTCGGCACTTGATGGCCGTCGAATGCCACAATTACTGCGGTGGTGGTGCCTATGCGCTTGGCGGCCAATGCCAGTGGATTTCTGTCATTGACGATTTCCGAGTCGATGTCCGTCGGCCCGTCTTGCACGGGGACCCCACGGATGACTCCCTTGCAAGTGGACTGTGGTGCCGCTTCGTAGGCGCTGATCTCGTGGGTAACGCCTTGGATGCAAATTTGCTTTGCTCGCATGTAGCGGTTAGCATTTTCTCTGAGCGGAGTGCGTGCCACTAAGATATTCTGTTTGTTGTTGGGGCATAGCGTGCCCGAGTGTTGTTGTGCCGGGCCGAGGCAGGCCGAAGCGGCAATGGCGTCGGCAACCGCCGCAGGGCCAACCTTTGCTATGTTAAGTCCCCCACGAGGCCTTATAATAATACGGATGTCATCTTTTGGCAATGGCGGCATTCTGCTCGCGCGGACGTTTTCACGGCCGCGGGTCTCAGTTCCTCCCCGTTTCAACACGCCATATGGCGGAGTAGGGTTAACGCTCTCACGTCAGTCTGCCAGCCTTGATCCGGGGTGATTTCCTCCACGGCAGTGTCCTCCCCGGCCACTTGGTATTCCATATCTGAGCACAAAAACCGCAGCCCAAGCGGCGGCGGCGACGACGTGGAAGAGAGAGCAACGCGCCAGGAGCGGCGCCGCGCTAGCGTGCGCTCGCCACGTCGGATTAGCGGCTCCCCTCGTTAGGGCTAGCGAGGCGGCGGCCGAGCGACGATGGTAAAACCGCTGTAGAAGGTAGAGATAAACATTCACAGTGTTTAGGAAAGTGTCCACAAAGTCCGTGCAACTTCACGAAGCCGTCGTGCACAAATATTCCTGTGAAATCCTGAAAAATCGCCACGAAAACATTAGTAGAAACAAGAGCCGAATTGAATTCGTCCGCACACTCCCGCGCCTTGTGGGACACCATGATTAGAAAAATGTCCCTATTGTCGGAGCCAACACCTAATTGAGAAGCAGTAGGTTAGGAGCTATTTCCCAATTAGGTGTTCGCTCTCGCCGAAGGAGTTCCGACAATATGGGCATTTTTCTAATCATGGTGTCCCACAAGGCGGTGTGTCGACCCCTACTCTTTTAAATACGCCCAAACGCTGCCACGAATGACTAATATCTCCCTTTACGCCGACGATATCTGCATCTGTCCTTCCGGCATGACACGGTTTCAAGTGCACGACAAAAATCCTCAAAGTGGCAACACCAATGTCTGCATACGTTTTTCGACAAGGTTTGATACATCTGTAGGGGGGAATGCACACATTGGTGGCATTTACATGCAAACTGATGTCTTTCGACTCTGCGCGCATATAGAGGGCCAGTCGGTTGCCTATAGGAAGGTCCACAAGGTAGGTATTATTGTTCATCGCGATCTTAGTTGGAGTCCACAGGTTTCTTAGCTGAATAAAAAACTTATTAGCATCGATCATATGCTTGAATTTGTCGCTTGAAAATCATGGGGTCCATCCTTGCACTTGCGCTCAATGTTACGGCTATACATACACAGCGCTTTTTCTCGGATTTCTGCTCACACAAGGCTAATCTCGGAAGACTACAAATCATACAAGCCCCAGCAGCTTGGACGTGCGTGTTTTGGCCTCCCGAAATGTTATTCGACATCTGCAACGATTTTCATTGCTCATGCGCCCCCAGTCACCACATATGTCGCAGCTTTGACACCCAGAGCACACTTTAGACATTTTTCACGGCAACCATCACATCATTTAGCTTGTTTGCCGGAGCGGAGGCCAGAGGCTTCCTTCTGCGGTATTGGGAGTAGTCACGATGACTGAATACCATCTGGCTTCAAGCCTGCGATGCTTCTAATATATTTATTGTGGTGTCTGCGACAACCTCACATGGTGCCTTTGAGTCCCTCGGTTCGTTAGGAAGGCAGATCTAGCCCTGAAGCAGCTGCCCCTACGCCTCCTGAACGAGTCCTATTTTGACCACGTACAAATTTACACGAACGGTTCCATCAGTTCCAGCAGGTCTGGTATAGTTGGTGGAGCCGAGTAAGAACGTTTAAAGGAATAGTTTAATGTTGGCTAATTAATTATTGTTCATTAATTTCCTAATCTTGCAATTAAAGTACTCCGAGTTGCTCAAGAGGACAGTGAACAATACCAAGTTGGTTGCATTCTCGTAACGCACACGTTGATTTCTTAAGGCTTGGCAAGAGTTTGCTGAAACACCCGGTATATCTGTTCGTAAAAGCACGTGCCAACCCCTTACGAACTAAAGGCTTGGTGAATTTGGCTTAAGGTGTTCTAACCACAGCACTACGGCAGTTACGTTGCTGTGGCGGGTTATACAACCCCTTCCTGGATTTATCTCAAGAGAAAAAAGCTGACTGCCGCAAAAGTGGAAGCTATGAATGTTGAACGATGGCGTCAGAATGCGGAAGCGCATGCAGTATACAAATCAGCGTTCAAGAACTACGAACTGCTTGTTTAAACCGTGCTGGTAAAGCTCAGCGTGTGTCGGACAAATGTCTCATTGCGCAACCTGATCCTCTAACGTACAACGACAGATATTGAGTTTTCTCTTTTTACAACTGGTAAAAAAATATCATGATTTGATCATGAATTTGATCATGAATTACCAACTAGCCCAAGCAACCACCCTTGTACAACTTGATTTCGCGATTTCATTTATACATCCAAACTACGTGTTCTCATCATTCAACCACAATCCTCGCTCTCATTCTCGAACTAAATTTAGCAATTTCGTCCTTGCGTTTTCGTAGCGCAAATGCACTTTGCGACATCTCCGCTCCGCTCCCCCCCCCCCCCCCCCCCCAACCATTACACCTTGTTCCTGTCTTATACGCAAAGAGTCCCGTCGCCGTTTCTGTGACGTCAGAGACTGCATCGTCTTTCATCTGTGCAAGATATCGATAGAATCACGGAGAACGGATGACAAAGGGTGACGCAGGCATTGATTACTCATTCACCTGCCATCCACAGCACTCAATGACTGCTCAAAAGTGTTTTATATCAACGGAGTAGCACACCACCGTGGTAAAAAAAAACGTGTAATAACGATTAAAATAGCTCCCGTATCGAATACATCTTTATAGTGGTCCCGAGTGTTGACGAAAGCGACGTTAGAATCATAGGTTTCCGGAGTCAAAACTCGTCGTCCGTGTACCCGCTTTCTTTGAGCACGCGACATACATGCATGTTGCGTGGAGTCGTGTACCTGGCTGGCTTGTCTGTTTACCAGACGCGAGAGCTACTACCTGCGATGAGGATCGATATCGATTTCTACATGTACATGGAACGAACTAAACTCAAGCTGAACTCTCTAGGTGCATCACTCTCTGTTCGCAAACACTAGACTGTCTAAACATCCCCATTCCATTTCCTCGTATCCGCAGGTATACGGCGTCGCGTCACCAAGCAACAGCTGCATTTAAAGCAAACCACTCCATGACGGTCGCAAAAAAGTAGTGAACCGCTTTTCACAGAGTGCGCTTTTTTATACATACAGTAGCTCGGCGGGAGGGTTCTATTTTGTTGAGAACATCCGCTTACGCAGATTTCTCTCGTAGGGAACCCACGCGAAGTCGTTTTCTTGTCTCAGCATTGCCAGTTCGCGACTTTCCGTCGCTTTCTTTTGCGCCAATGCCCAGTTATTTCTATTCCTTCCACATCCATGGCTGAGCTAAGGGCGGACGCTCGTTTGTCGACGCGTTTTGGCAAAGGAAATTCATGCCGGTTAAGTGCACCTAGGAAACCAAAACCCCTTTTTAACACATTTTAATCCATTTAGGCTAGCAATAGATTTCACCTTGTCACGCTACACTAGGTTTCCGCACCGCTAATGCTTTTATGTCCGTTCCTCGGGCTTTGCATTTCATGTTGCGCGAGATGCACCGTTCCCAGCTCTCTGAAAGCGTCGAACGGCGTCGCAAACTTCTTGTGCTGTCAGCTTTCGTCTTCTCTCTGATCATCCTTGAAACACAGTGCCATCTGCTGGGACCCACAGGCTTAAACTTTGCCTCAAAGAAATCAAGATGACAGGCAAGCATGTGCCGAGAGGCATATGTCAATACGGGGGGAGAAACACGCAGCGCGATGTTGTCACTGGGCATTATACCATACGCTTTAACCCTCATCGCTGGCCATGGAAAGAGAATGAACACGCGATTTTACAGGGAGGAATGCCGAGAGGTCAGTTTAATACGTCAGTGGTTCTTATATTAAGGCAGCGAATGACGATAGGAAAGCTAGCGGAAGCCTGGCAAGGAGCCCCCGCATAGTTTGAAGTTGTGACCCATCTGTTAGGTGACCATGATGCGGCTATTGGGATGGACAACACGGCAAAGAAAAGCAGATGCGACGCTAAGTGCCTTGTTTGCTGGGCAGTGGCGCTTCAGAGTTTTTTTTTTTTTATCATTGCAATTTAGTTCTGTCAACTGGGCGCTTTCGTCAAAAGCAAGGGTTGCAACTGATAAAAAACCGAAGCACATTTCGCAAATCTTTCCTCTCGTAAGAATTTCATCGGCGTAAACTCACTATTCACGCACTCAATAAACTCTTTAGAACTGTTTTCAATATTATATTACCGTTTATCCGAAAGGCAGCAGCGGGGCACCGTCATATTGGCTGCGTAAAAGTAAAACTGAAAGGAAACTTCACCATTATCCGTGTTCTGTGGTGCCGCTTAATCGATAAATTTGGCAGCAGAGCGGGGGCTACGTTCCGCTTGCCGCTGCTGGCATGAAGGGCCTGCGCACATTGTAAGGTCTGTGGTCGGAGTTGTAGGAAGGACCAGGGTCTTCGTCAGGAACTAGGCATACATGATTTATTTACATATTTTTACATTCAAACAGGGGATACATTCGACAGTCTAGCGTAGCTCCCAAATGGAGCACGGAAGACGAAGCACAGCTTACGAGCACATCGCTTCTCCAGCACGAGCACACTGCTCACGAGCACACTCAGCAGCCGCACAACAGCTGCTTATAAACACTCTGTCCTCCCTAGATCCCTAGGTGAGGGAAAAACGGCCGGTCAACCTGCTACCGATTCGGAGCGTTGAAAGTCATCGTAGCCGACCCCGCCTTTGAAGGGAAGGAAGGTTACACACAATTCCGCACAGCTTTCACCGACCACGCCGAGGTGAGTGGGTTCTCGGAGACATGGTGCTTTTCCCCGAGCAGCCGCCTCTTCATCCCAGTGTTGACTCTGCAGACAATGGCCTCCGTGTCCGTCCATGACTTCTAAGTCCCGTGAGACGGCTGCCAGACGTCTTCTCCCAGGATTTCCACCGCTTCTATACAAGCCGTGGCGATCACAGCGACTCCACGAACACTTGGTCCGCCGACCACGTTTAACCATAGCGGCGGCACTCGCTTGGGGACGCGGCGTATTGTTGTTTTCCCAGAACGAGTCATCGCAGCGGGCCGGCCGCGTTCCAATGCCTGGTTCTCCGAATATCGCTAACCCCACCGCTGCGGCTGGCAGGGAATATTTTGTAGGTTGGTACCCTTGCAGGCCGTTCGTAACAGCTCCTCCATGGCCCGGAAAATCTCGACTGGCCAGTGCTGACAACCGCTGGGCAGGAAGAGAATGGCTGGCAAGCAAGAATATGGCTTTGCTCTGTCCAATCCCTGCGCACTTGGAATGCCTTAAACCATCTCACAACAACCGGCACAGAAGAGTCGATCCCGGCAACACAATACCACTCAGCGTGCAAACGCCCGGAATCAGCAGTTAACCCACCAGGCTTCTTATCAAAATTTCAATGTAAGCCTCTCAACTAGGAACCCAAAATTTTGACCCCAAAATTTTGTGCCGCCAAAGCGAGCGTTCACGTTCCCCCTGAGTTTAACCAGATCTGACTCTCGTGCTGCACAAGAGCAAAGGTTTACGCAGAACCATGGGAGAACTAAACGGAAGGCTCTCAACCACCAATACCCGTACATAAGTTAAGCAGCTTAACTTCACTAACAGCCTGTTCTTACCCTATCACAGTGGCGTACTTGTCGCACGTAGTGTTGCCACTGAACAGTCTGGTCAACTCCACAGGTACGTAATCACAATCGCGCTAGCTTTGTGGTCATTACTGAGAACACGTACTTATTTATTTACTTTTTTATTTATTTACATACCTACTTCGCCCATTGGGCATTACAGTAGGGAGGACAGATAATCAATATAAAATACAAGATTGCACATTCTTAAAAGGTTAAACACTTCAGACCATGGGTACAATACTAATCATACATGGGTTACATTTTGAGACAGCACAAAGAACAAGTTTCGCCCAGGTAACAAGATACACTTATTTTCACAGCACGTTGGCTAACATTGCAAAACAAACATCAAAGAAGATTACAAATGGCGAGTGCATTTTTATCTGCAAACATATGCTTGGAGAGCAGTGGGGAACGCGACATCAGAAGCAACTTCAATTAGTTCAGGAGGCAGCATGTTCCATTCGTGGATTGTACGGGGAATGAAGGAGTTTTGGTATGTTGTTGTGCGCGCGCATATTTCTTTTATCTTAAGTAAGTGGTCGCGGCGCCCAGATATGTATGTTGGTGGTTGTAGATAAGTCTCTTTGTTTAGTGGTGTGCGATTGAAGACGATATCTCGAAGGAAAGAGAGGCGGGAAACAACACGGCGTAGCGAAAGATCTTCTAAACATATGTGCCGTTTTATTTCTGTGATGCTGCTTGGAAATGAGTAAATGCCGGTTATGAAACGGGCCGCACGTTTCTGTATCGCTTCTAAGCTATTCACAAGAATTTGTGTATGCGGGTCCCACACAACAGACGCGTATTCGAGAATCGGGCGAACGTTGCTTAGATAAAGTGTTCTCTTGACATCTAGTGGCGCGTGCCTAAAGTTCCGTTTGATAAAATTAAGTACTCGCCCTGCTTTTAAAGTGATGGTTTGAATGTGACGATTCCATGTCAGATCGGCGGAAAATGTGACACCTAAGTATTTAGCTTCGCGTGTTTCTGATAAAGGGGAGCCGTTCAAGTAATACTGTGTACGGATTGGTTGCCGCTTGCGGGTGAAACAAATATGCTTACATTTTGAGACGTTGAGGGACATAAGCCACCTGTCACACCATGAAGAAATTTTATTTAGGTCTGTCTGTAATGCTACTCGGTCGGAATCATTATTAATTTCTCTGTAAAGGACGCAATCGTCTGCGTACAGCCGGATTTTCGAAGTGATTCCTGTGCCAATGCCATTTATATATATAAGAAATAAAAGAGGACCTAAGACGGAACCCTGCGGAACGCCTGAAGATACGCATGCATATTCTGATTCTGTGCCATTAATTACCACTCTTTGTAAACGACCTGTCAAGTAGTTTTTGAGCCAATAAAGTATTTTTTCTGGTAAACCAAGAAGTGAAAGCTTATGAAGTAAGAGAACATGGGACACTTTGTCAAACCCTTTCTGGAAATCTAATAGTATGCCGTCTGTTTGTAAACCTTTGTCAAATGATGTGAATATGTCATGGGTAAATTCCACTAACTGAGTTACGCATGAGTGACCAGCTCTAAATCCGTGTTGGTAAGGACGTACTTGCTTCGTACGCAAACGTTTCATCACGCTAACTTTCGTTTCTTTATCTAGTCCATACAGGACACGTACCTTCAACGAACTACTAAACTTGCGTAACTTACGCACTCCGCAGAAACCTTAAAAAATGCATCGTCTAACAACTGGTTCCACGCACGCTCACTAGAGAATTCAGAACACGGCCGCTCTAAACATACACGAGCTACCCAGTCATAAACCTTCTGCTTCCTTCCGTCCGCACAGGACACCCGCTAATGGAACTAAGAACGCTTTTGAGTGCAAATTACGCACTTACTGAAAACCTACGCGCTTAACCTTCGAAAATTCAAAAACACTTATATAAAAAAAGGTTAACTAATACACACACGCGTTACCATAGGCCTCTCACGGACAACCTTAACCTTCAGGTTACTCACTCATTAATTGACACCTCGCGAAACTAAAGGTTTACATAAAACGCGTCTTTCAAATCTCGGACCTTCTCGAACGAAACATAAACAAAGCTCATGCCTTACATACTGAAAGAAACCAATCTTAAATCGCGAAATTTTCATATGCTAAAAAAACACAACACGTTTCACCTCTATAGAAGCTGTCTTCGCCTCCCGTTCCAAACGTTTACGTCTGACTCATACTTTTGAGCCGTACTCGAGGTGGTCAAGGTTCGAAAGCTATTCTGGCTACCGAGGAACAACAAAAGAGATGACACATCATCAGCTCCTTCAAGACATTACAGTATCCTGCCAATTTGCGTCCTGGCGCCACGCTTTCATCACGAACTCGAATGACCGCGTCGCGACTCCCTACCACCTCGTCTCGCCTTGTCACTTTGCGCTCCTTCGCACTGCATGCTGCACTCCCAAAAGAACGGCGGAACGACGAGGAACATAACTGCCCCGTGCCCTTTGTCCGCGTCCGTGCATAACATGCTTCTCGGTCTCTTTTCGACCGGTGGCTCGAACTTGCTTGATGCGCACACGTCGTCAACGACGACCGCACCTTTCTTTTCCTCACGCCTTGCCTTTTTGCGACTGTTGCCTTCTTTGGCTGCGCTACATTATTCACCGCATTCTGATCTTTACGGCGCTTCTTTCTGCGGCGTTTCTCTTGGAATTCCCTTTCCTGCCGCCTTCTCGCGCCTCGTGCTGGCCGCTACACATCTCGTCGGCCCGCATCGCTATCCTACCCACACAGTCTGAGTGATTTTCATTTAAACCAACACTCTCTCTCCTTCGGCTGGCGGACAGCTCAACCGACTCTGGAACAATGCAGCAGTCTTTACTCGAGCTATGCAACTCGCGCTCTTGCGAACTGCCCGCTACTGCATTGCCCAGCTCACGCTGTGCATCGACACACAGCTCGTCGGTCTCGATCGCTGTCTCACCCGCACAGTCCGAATGATTCCCAACTAAATCATCGCTCTCGTGGCTACCTAGACTGGCGGATAGTTGCACCGATCCCTGAACAATGCAGTTGTCTTCCCTTGAGCTACGCAGCTAGCAATCCTTCGAACTGCCCTCAACTGCATCGTCGAGCTGGCACTGCACTTCGGCACGCAGATCCGACTCGACATGGGTGCTCGCGTCTGTCGGGTCAGCAGTACTCTGTACTTCGTTAACAACCTTGGTAACATTACAAGCGACGCACACGCGCGGTGTCTGTGCCAATTCTTTCACAGCTGGCCTAGCTGTCTCTACAGTGTTCTGTTGGCACAGCACCTCGTCGCTCTCAATACGGCCTCAACGGCCTCTGCTGCCACTAAGGCATCGTTAGCTGCTAGCACTTCGAGTTCACCTATGAAGGTGCTGCTAATCTCGCAGGTTCTACTACTTCTGTCGGCTTTCGACCAAAATCTGCTATCTACTTCCTCCCACTTTCTCTGCGTCCAGCCTACTGATTTCTCAAGCCGCTGTTGACTTCGTTCGATTGACTGCTCCAAACCTTGAATCTCTTTGTTCAATGCAGCAACGTACTGCCTCATTACTACTGTTAGGCCTTCTTCCTGTGAAATTCTTTTTAGTTCCTGCCTAGCTTTTTCCTGTTTTTGCCTCATTTCTTCCTGTTCTTGCCTAATTGCTTCCTGTTCCCGTTTTTTTTTTTTTTGCTTAGAATTCGTTTACCTAGTTGTTCGATGAATTTTAAATCATTGCCACTTTGCAGAATGGTCTTACGAATTTCTGCTTCTGTCAAATCCTCCTCTACGTCTACGTCGATCTCTTCACACAACCACAACAGGTCAGCTCTCGTCAAACACAATAGGACCATGGTCACTACTTTAAGCTTTGGCTCTGCTGTCACACAACACTTGCTGTGATACCCACGCAAATCAGAATACAAGGAAAAGATCCCCAGCGATTCAAATCTACAAACACAGAGAAATTGAAGTCTGGTAAATCTTACAGCCAAAATCAAACGCTTACCCTCTCAAGCAGCACAATATCACCAGTCCTTCTTCTCCTCCGTATCCAGTCAGTTGCAAGAGGTGGTCAATCCCAAGTCGCCTCCAACTTGATCGGGATACCGGTTGGTCATCATGTCTTAAAGTCCGTGAGCTCTCATTGCTGTCTACGAGTCGTAGGCCGATCTCACCGCTGTCACCCGATGTAAGAGTTGTGTTCGGGGTCGTGGTTGTAGGGAGAAACTTGACTCTTGGTCAGGAACTAGGCGTACAGAATGCATTTACATATTTTTACATTCAAACAGGGGATGCATTCGACAGTCTAGCGTGGCTCCCAAATGGAGCACGCAAGACGAAGCATACAGCACACAGCCTACGAGCGTACCGCTTCTCTAGCACGAGCACACTGCTCACGAGCACACTCAGCAGCCTCACAACAGCTGTTTATAAAAACTCTGTCCTCTCTAGATCCCTAGGTGAGGGAAAAACGGCCGTTCAACCTGCTACCAATTCGGAGCGTTGAAAGTCATCATAGCCGACCCGCCTTTGAAGGTTAGACACAATTCCGCACAGGTTTCACCGACTACGCCGAGGTGAGTGGGTTCTCGGAGACATGGTGCTTTTCCCCGAGCAGGCGCCTCTTCATCCCAGTGTTGACTCTGCAGACAATAGCCTCCGTGTCTGTCCATGACTTCTAAGTCCCGTGAGACGGCTGCCAGACGTCTTCTCCCAGGATTTCCACGGTTTCTAAACAAGCCGTGGCGATCACGGCGAATCCACGAACAACACTTGGTCTGCCTACCGCGTTTAACCATAGCGGCGGCGCTCGCTTGGGGATGCGGCGTATTGTTGCTTTCCCAGAACGAGTCATCGCAGCGGGCCGGCCGCGTTCCAATGTCTGGTTCTCCGAATATCGCTAACCCCACCGCTGCGGCTGGCAGGGAATATATTGTAGGTCGGTACCCTTGCAGGCCGTTCGTAACAACATGCATTTTCTTTCTTAGCGCACGACATTGGCGCCCGTGTGCCTGCAAGGAGAGCCTCAAGTGTGTCAAGTGGAAGTTGGGTGTCTCTCTAAGGAATCGCTTGCTTATATACGTAGTCGGAGCGTCTCAAAAGGGGTAGCTACCTACGCCGCCAGAGAGCGTCACACAAAGTAAGCTAAGCGGCCCCATGCCGTCGTCCATCACTCCATGCCGGATGTTGCTCGCAGGTGAAGAGCTATGGGTAGGGAGGTCGATGGAACAATAAAAGCTTGGTTTACATTTTTACATTAGGTATTAGAGCACACACGTTGACGGAATTAAGAAGTAGACATGGTGCCATGAATATGTGGCTCTCGTATCACACTGAATGTCGCGTATATAAACTGTTGTTCCTCCCCAGATCCTTACACCAGGGAAACCTGCAATGTCATGTACGTCCAATCAGGTGGTTCGAAGCCGTCGTAGAACTTCGCCTTCGACACGAGGAAGCTCCATACAACAGCACACGCGCAGCCCCTGAGTAAAAACGTGGAAACGAGAAGCGAGTACGCAAGACACATTCTCCCAGCGATGAGACACATTCTGGAAGCACTAACGGTTCACCATAGGGAGTGGCACCTCTCGTTAGGGTACCTCCAAAGGTTGAAGTATACCTATACCTCTCCCAATAATGACACCTTGGCTTGCTGAATAGGTTTGCAAGACGAACGTCGTCCGGATCTTTTGGGCAACGGCAAACAGATGGGTTTCCCTTGGGCTTGGCTTGGGCTGCTTGCAGAAATTATTGAACACTTTTTGTGAATGTGCTGCATGCTTATAGAGTACTTCGCACATTTTCCGGGTGTATATATATATATATATAATTGTTTGCCACTAACCCTTTTCACGCCGACATGGGTCACTGTAGATGCGGGATTGTGTAGTACGGCTGTTCAATGAAACTCTTTGACGCCTAATTGGAGCACCAGGTATGTGCCACTCGGTCTGTGCTGGTCTTCAATGAACCACCTTGATTCCAAATTGGGTCACTGGGCTTTCGCCGGTAGGTGTGTGCTGCTCTTCAATGAACGTCTTTCACGCCATCTTCAGTAACTAGGTATGTGCCACTGGGAATATGCCACTCTACAATGACAATGACTCTACAATGACCGCCTGTCGTCGAGGTAGGCCGCCGCTCTGCGCAACTCAGACCTCGGAATCCAGATGTGGGCAGTCCAGCAAGCCCGTGAGGCGGCGTTGAGGCAGGGCCTTGACGTTCCTCCGTGGGAGACCTGAGCCCGGGTCGCGTTAAACCTTGCCGGACGTACAAGAAAGTTGTATCCATCCATCTACAATGACAGAAAAGAGCCTTTGAAGGCTCCCTGAAATTATTTGTATTGTACGCCTAGAAAAAGAGGTCTTTCAAGGAATAAGTTTTCAAAGGAGTTTTGTGCCAGCGCACTATAATAAAACAGGTCATCATCATCATCATCATCATCCGCCTATTTTATGTCCACTGCAGGACGAAGGCCTCTCCCTGCGATCTCCAATTACTCCTGTCCTGCGCCAACCGATTGGGGTAAACATTACCCTCCTCTCAAGCCGCGGCACTCCCCCTCAACCTTTAAGTAGGGCGATCATCGCTATGTCCCGCTTCCTTCATGCGGTTACGCAAGTATTGTCTACTACGGATTAATCTGAACCGAGTGTGTTCCCGCGTCTCTTCCCTGCGTAGTTTTTCTCGTTAAGCCTGTGCTACAAGGAGCAAATATTCATGGCGAACTTCGCGCAGCGAATGGAGACGCGGCAGCACGATGCGCTATGTTCACTGGCTTGTGCTGCATCAAGATAAAAAAAGAGGCGAACGACGTCGGGCGTTCTCCGCGTTGCTGCGAGAGTATATCAAATGTACTAAGCAGCTGTTTGTCGTATTATTTCGGCTTGATATTAGTCTGATAGCATGTAAACATACACGTACATTTGCGATTTTCTTTATATCACGCTCATAAGATTTCGTTGTAGCCATCAGCGGTACAAACAGTGCTGCCACAGTTAAGCTATGGCTGCTGTTAACTTGTGAATGTGGTGAAATAGTCTATCTATGGCCTTTTATTCGACTGTAAAATTAAAAAAAAGGAATTAGGAAAAAAAATAAACAATATCGAGAAACAAACCAGCACCTTTCAAGGGTAAGAAAGAGACGGTATCACTCGGCTTTCTGGCGGATGTTCTGACACGTTCTAAGTAAGGCACGTTAACTTGCCTTAAGTTTTTTTCTTCCGGATCTCTGTTTATTAGGATATTTTTCTGCAACTATCATAGGCAAGAAACACAGAAAACCTGGCGCTCTGACGAATGCGGATCCTGTGGTTGCCACTAAAAGCGCATTTCATTTCAAAACAGCGCGGGATCGCTGTGTTGACTAAGGAGGTTGGCGTTGGCATTGACGTGCAGCGCTCGCGTCTTCTACAGCGTGTAGTCGCTGCAATTTACTCCCTGCACACACCTGCAGTAAAAGAAGAACAAAACACAGCGCTGGTACCCTTCATGTTCCTGCCGCGAAAGGAGGCATCGATTCACCTATTTTCATTGAGAACCCCCTCCGCCCCCCATTGCCAGAGGCGGAAGTGGTCATTGGTTTGAAGAAACGCATTTATATTTTGTACATTTGTATATTTATTTTTTAGGGCGCGAAAATTTCTAGCATAGATATGCTATTAAAGATAAGCTTCATGAAGCGATATGTTTGCATGGGTTGATGACGTTGCATGGGTTGAAATTTCCGGAGTCCTCCACTACGGCGTGCCTCATAATCAGAAAGTCGTTTTGGCACGTAAAACCCCATAATCTTTAACGTTGCATGCGTAGCCGATTCGACAGGCTTGCCCGTCTGTCTCTCTCTGAAAGAAAGATCTCACCTACCGACTTAGTACGTTTTACACAAGCCTTAAAAGCGTTTCAAGGTCCCTTTAAATTTATCCGTTGCTTGGCAGAATCAAACCACGTCCCAAGGGTTCCTCAAGCCCAGCGACCCGAACGTCATTGACGCCAACGCTTTAGCGAGCTGCGCCATGAATGCGCTGAGTATGTGCCGCTGGGTGTGCGGCAAGAGATGGAACTATTCCAAGCGTTCCCATGCACCGGCGCGCCCCGCTTCTTGTCGCGGCGGCCACGTGTAGACTTCTCGGTAGCGCCATTGTATGGCGCCGCGTGTCCAGACAGAAGGTCGAGAAAGGAGCCCGGTCACCGCATGACGCGTTCCTCAGCGTACGCACGCACCGGCACGCCATGCATTCCGCAGGCCACGCGCAGGCTTCGCGACGGCGCCGCTAGATGGCACCGTCAATCCTTAGCGGAGCGCGAAAGAGGAGTTCCGCTCCAGTACGCGCTCCGTACATAACTCGTTTCCATGGTGGCAATACTTTGTGTCGTTATGTTGATTCAGTGCTAAGCATATTACTGTAGATAGTCGTCGTAAGATAAGTTCTGCCGATTCTTTTTTTTTTCAGTTTTCTCGAAGTCGTGAACAGCGGCAGAACGGCGCCAATTAAACCACGCTTGTTACACACCGTCCTGCGCTGCGAGTTCCTCGAGAGGTATGCAATAGTGGCGCTGGCTAGTTGATTGAGTAGGATCGCTCTTCACAGCTTTCCTGTGATGACGCGCCCTTCTTATGAGCATTCGCCCCACCGCTCGAACGCCATTTGTAACGGCGCCTAAGTGGGGCGTAATGTAAGCGCCTGGCTAAACATTCCTGCCGGTCGGCAGGCTTCAGCACATTATGTCAGGTATCATAGTTTTTGTCTCTTTTGGCGCCTGTTTTACGAGTTGTTCTTGCGTACCGATTATCTTGTAAATATGCATGAAATTAGTGTGCCATAAACTGAAAGAAAAATGGCAGTCCGCATGGAACAATCAAACGAACAATAAGCTACGCCTTGTAAAACCCATCATAGAAGAGTGGAAGTCATGTTCACACCAAGAACGTTTTATTGAAGTTGTCTTATGTCGCCTCCGTATTGGACACACACACATTACCCATAATTACTTGCTGACAAAAAAAGACAAGCCAGTTTGTGAAAAATGCGGAGACGAACTTACAGTGACCCACATTTTACTCTCCTGCAGACAACTTGAGACATTGAGAAAAAAACATTTTACGCCATTTTACAGCGAACGCATTCCTTTTCATCCTTCACTGATTTTAAGTGAAGATGCGCTGGTTGGGACAATTCATCTATTTAGCTTTTTAAAAGAAGCCGGTTTTCTTGAAAAATTGTAAAGCGTGACCTTGTTCTCTTTTACATCCAGTGACACACCTCATCCACCTTCTCATGTCTGAGAAGAAGGCTGAGGTGTCTATTTAATTTGTTCGAATCCTCGGGATCCTCTATCAGAAAAGGATCTTTTGAGGTTACCCATCTTTTTCCTACATTATACCTTGCGATAGGCGCATGATAGCCTTAGTTGCTTATGCGCCATTAAACTCAACATCAACAACATATCTTGTAAATATGCAAGGACATCTTTCACAGAGATGCCTTTATTTTTTAACGTACACTTGTGATAAGAAGCGGAACTAGCTCTCACAAGTTGACACCGCTGACGAAGTATGTCTAGTGACACGAACTAATGCTGTTTACTGAATTCCTTAGAAGAGCATGGATGTAGACCGAACGAAGTAACTTTGACTTAAAAACAACTTTAACGTTGTAGGTTCACTTGCAGGGTACGGTAGCGGGTCAAAAACGAATGCGATGGCAATTGACGTCATTCAGAGTCAAAGGAAGAAGTAGCACGATGGGGACATTTTCAAGACGCACCGAAGGTAAAACGCCCGTTAGACATGTGCAAAATGTTGCCGTGGAAATGAACAAAGGCATGCTAAGGTGTTTTTATGTATTTCAGTAAGAACTGGCACTTTCGGCACTTCCAGAATCCTGCCCATACTTCGGTTTTTCAGTTTGGCAATGGCCCCGTTACATAGCTCTTTCATCCATGCCCTTTTACATGCCCCCAGTAAAAAACATTGAATACATCCCGCAAACGACGATGGATACTTTTGGCTCTGAAAATCATCTCGTACTGAATCGATACTGCAACGACAAACAGGTGAGCGCGAAAAGGGAGGATGAGGCTGAAGCCGGCACGAGTGCCGCTCCATCCCTGATATTTGTCCCTTGTCGAGTGCGTGCTGTTTTATTCATGAGCCATGAGCAACAAACTGCGCCTTCATTGAGATCCCAAATTCTTGTACTCCTCAGCGTCACCCAAACGCATAAAAAATGCAGGCTGTTTGTTGTTGTTGTACTTTTTTCTTATTTAATCAGAACTAAAAGCGAAAAAGCTTTTGTGTAGGCCATCTTGAGCATTTTCAATCTTTATAACCGTAAGTGCAGACACCGTTGAGTTTCCTTCGTCGTGTAATCTATCTTACACTATTTCCTTATTTTTTATTATTTTTTTTTACCCTTTACCTACCGTAGCCAAGTTAAATAATGCATGATCATTGTTTACTTTGGCTCCTGTTGGCAAGTTCGCTTGGTTATTTATTTATTTATTTATTTTATTTATTTATTTATTTATTTATTTATTTATTTATTTATTTATTTATTTATTTGCTTCTCCAGTATAGTTTGTGTTCCCACGCTAGCTTGCATTTGCCTTTCATTTCTTCGTTTCATTATATGTTTAAATTTTCAGTTTACTCGTTTGCTCAAACGAACACTTTCTGTTATGTTGAAGAAAAGAAACCACTGCAAATATATAACCGCTCATGTGATAACTACTCTGCTTCGCTGCTTTAGTCTTCCTCCATTTATCAACTTTTGTATAGCGGCTTTTATGACACCGGCTTTAGCAAGAAACTTTAGCAACACACAGACCTCCTCGACGTGCAGCATTTTCGGCGGTCTCATATAGCAGTGAGAGTGTGTTGGTTGCAGTGCACAGGGTCTTGTGTATGTTGGAGGATCGGAAATAAAGGAAGCAGAGGTTGGACAAATCTTAAAGGGCCCCTGAAACGGTTCGGACAAATTTTGTATACGCGTAGGGTACAGCTTAAGTACAACATTCACACCACAATTAAAGTGAAGCGTTACGTATTAATGGAGTTACAAGCGATTAGAAGTTACCCTCCTCCCTAGCCATGATTTTCCTCCTCAACTCGTTCGCCGAGCGAGCGGGGCTAAGCTCCGCCTTCACTGGTTCTGCATCACGATGCTACGTCAAATCATCCACTTCCTGTTGTTTTGGAGCACGGCCCCGCCCGCGCGAGACCTCTCCGCTAGCCGCTTGGCCGTCGACCCCAAGCGACAGCTATCGAAGCAGCGTGCGTTGCGAGCATTCTGTCGTAGCGCTGAGCGTGTCTGGTATTCCGGTAACCACAGGCAAGCTGGTCATTTCGGCGAATGACTGAAGGCATAAACTCAAGCTGATGAAGGAACCAAGAAAAAACTGCGCAAAAAAGGACAAGACAAGGAAAGAACCACACGACACGGGCGCAGACTCTCAACTTCTTGTGGAATGACCGCCCCTCCGAGGTATAACACCGGAACTTTAGCGTAGACGTACGTGAGCGGCCTGATCGGTCGCGCAGTCCAGACACTTGTTGGCGCAGCGCTTAACCAGTCAAACAAAGCGCTAATACTGCTCTAACCAAGTGTTAAACATATTAAACATTTATAAAAACGTGTTGATGATTACACTCCTGCGAAAAATACACACCAGCAGCAAAGAAGAATACACTTCGTTGCTGCTACTGTGTATGGTTGAGCTCTGTGCCACCAGGTGGCTGCACCAAGCAGACCATTCACATTTGCCCTTCTGCTCATCTCATGGCTTATCCCGTTACGGCACAGTCAAGCGGCCAGACCCTGTCCTCTTGCGCTTGCGTTTGCCCTAATACCGGACTCGCGAAACGCTATTGCGTTAGTAATCTTCCGGTGTAAAGTGACGGCCACAAACGCGCAAATCCTGGCGCCGATTGGATAGCGGCAGTCCGATGCGCCGCAGCCAGTTCGCTCGTACGCTGCCTTGCAGAGGGACACGATGTCGCAGCTTGACATATTGCCAGTCGCTACGTTTTCAGTCCACAAGGCAACAAAGTCGAATCATAGTGCTCGCAAAAAGACTGAGACCGACTCTGACCGCGGAGCTCTCGTCAAAGTGGAGTACGTCGTAACACAAGCAGACGATACTTGCTGTGTGCCGGAAGTGCTTAAGTGTACTGAAAAATTTTTCTTGTGCATTCTCTTTATGTTACTTTCTTTTTATAAAAACAAATTAACTAACATTCCAACTATTGCGAAGATCATTTGTTTACCATAAAGTTGGAAAAATTATCGATCACGCGCCCTGGTCAGCCAATCGGATAGCTCGCCCCACTGACGTCATATGGGTGATTTCGGTCATATGGGTAGGGGCGGCTTAAAATTCCACCGAGCAGTGCGCTGCGATCGGCAGCGATGTGCATTTTTAAAACCTTATAATAAATTGCACGCTTTACGCGGAGCACTTAGATGTATCAATTATCAGAAGGACCTACTCTAACGACTCAGTACGTTTGTAGAAAATCGTCAAAAGCGTTTCAGGGTCCCTTTAAAACTATCTGTTGGCAAAGTTTTCGTCTTTGCGCAAATCATGATGTCGGTGACTGTGACTCGCATAATAGCAGCTGAGAGATTTTTCTTCTGCGTAACAAATGAGACTAGTATACTACGCCAGAAATGATAATGTGGGATGGATCCCAGAATAAGAAATACGGTGTCCTGTTTCTCATTCCACACTTATCTTTTTTATTATTATCCTGTGGCGACAGAATAATACGAGTGTGCTTTCTGAGCTTTCGTTCTCTGTGCCTCTCTCCTTCCCTTCCCTATCTGTCATGCCATAGTGAGTGCAGTTTGTTTCCGAAATTCTTGATTATCGTAGTTAAGATCTTCGTCAGCAGAGTCATCATTCAACTTTCAGTGACAAAGTTAAATGGAAGGAACATTAGAAGTTTCAAACTACAAAACAGAGTCGCGCGAAACCAACGTCACTTGAAAAGACAGCAATGAAGTGTTTGTAATTGAAACGTAGAACATAAATCCCTGAAACAGAACTTGAACTTGTTTACTTGGACGGTGGACAGATAAACATCGGTTCGGAGGAGCGGGCACAGAGTTCATTTGGGGAGGTTTAACATAATACTAGAAAAATGTAAGGCGCTGGCGTAATTCTGTGGCTATATCTCATGAAGCCATGCGGTGTCAAACAGCTTCATGTTCATTCATTCATTCATTCATTCATTCATCACAAATTTAGTGTTCTTATAGTCATTGGTTACAGGGGACAATTTACAGGGGACAATTACAGGGGTTTCTTCAATTTGTCCCCCCCTGCAATAATGCCCTTGTGGCGCTGCAGGTACTTGTATAAATAAATAAATAAAAAAATAGCTGGACTAATAGACATAGAGGTAATAACGTCCCTGTGCAAAATATTCAACTAGTCAGCTGCAGTCATCAATCGTACGTATAAGGGAGAGAGAGAGAGAGAATCGATCATGGAAAGGCAGGAAGCTTAACCAGGCTGAGTCCGGTTGCCTACCTTACACTGGGGAAAAGGGAAATGAGAGGGAAAGATGAGAATAAGTAGAGAAGAAATGTTTACAATATGCACGCGCACACAGGCAATGAAGTGTTCATCGTTCAATTACTCACAAGTGGTATATAGCCCGGTGCATCTACCGAAACGAAGCAGTGCTTTGTGGCATAGCACATCGCAGACGCAAGAAGCCACGGTGCTAGGATCTTCTCTTCGGTAAAAGTTCTGTCATGAAATATTTCTAAAGCGGTCCGAAGGACAATCACACAGGCGATGCTTCATCCGTACCACAAATGTGTGACGATTGGCACTGTCTGCGATTCTAATTAGGGAATGAGCAGGCGTTCGTAACACCTATTCTCAGGCAATAGAGTGGACTACCTTCACGTCGAGCGAGACCCGGTACGAGTTGTAATTTTATATATGGGTCCAATCACCCGTGTCACTGGGACACTAATAAGCACAGAACAATGTTAGATTTTCAGACTAACAACATCAAACAGCAGGTCAAATGTGAAACATTTCAGATAACTTCTTGATTGTCAATGAAGCCCCGTTTACATGCTTACTTGACATTTCTTGCATGTTTTAGCTACGGGAATATTCCAGGGTTTGCCACATGACAACTCAATTAATCATTCGCCAAAGATATTAGAATAGCGTTCGGTGTGTCTTTTTTATGTTCCTGTCCGTGTCCCTTTTTACGCGCTAGTACGATGTCCCCTTATACGAATAACCACCAACTAGCCCAGCTTTCTGCCTTAAATAAGAATAGTCAGACAGATTGAAATTTGCATTCCATACGCGTCTTGTGTTACACACGAGAAAAGAGGATAAACTAAAGAGAAGGGAAAGTTGGAATGCATAGTACTGCTTATTAAGACAGATATTTAGATTGACCCAGAAAGATGCAGCTACGAGAGACGTTTATAGGTAGCTCCTGAAGAACGGTAACCTGGACGTTTTTCAGATATTTTTTATTACTATTATTTGCAAATACTGCGGTCTCATTGTGACACATTGCAGGGGAACACTAAGGGACGGGAAACACTTAGGTGACGATATTGTAACCTCTGTATATAATTTAGGTAGTTTATGTACGTTACACTCCATGATTCAAAGCAATTACTTAACTGAGAGAATAATATACAGCGACGGGAGTATATTGCCTGGTTACGACATTTAAAATCTGTGGCCTAATTTTGCGCTCACCTTTTTAATTTGATCTTGCTATAATACATGTTCGCCAAAAACAACTCTTATTCAAAAAAGGAACTAATGGAACTATAGTCCCATCTAGTCCCAGCTACGCGAAGTGCACTTTTTAGGTCATGAAACTTTTAAGAGGAAGCTTTAGCTCGGACCCAACTCCAATGCCGCCTATTCAAATACATGTAAAACGGAAAAAAAAATATTTTCTGAAACAACCCCATGGCAGATTTTAATGAAATGTCTTGCATTTTAGTGAGAACGTTAAACTGTAGTGACTGTTCGAATCAAATTTTAGTTTGAGGCCTGACGGTTTTAAGAGAATTGCCGAAAATCGGTAATCTAGAAAAAATAGAACGATCCCATAACCTTCGCCTTTCGCGTGAGATGCTCTACCAATTGAGCTACCGCGGTGCCGTTCTTCCATCCACTTTCTGGGGTACTTAAGCCTTACTAATATAAGTAGCTTAGCTAATTAATATAAGTAGATCTTAGCTAACTACCATCGCACTGCTAGTGTTACATTAATGAAGAGAACCCTTCAAATTCCATTATTATCTCTTCGCAGAAAAGAATCACGCATTTCCCTTTTTCATAAAATCTACTACCACAACGCATCTCTTCGCCCTCTTTGGATCCAACCTGCGCCTTGTTATTCGGCTCGTCGTGACCACTTACATAAAGTTAACGTACCCCGTCATAACACCGTCGCGTGCTCACAATCATTCCTTCCTAGGACTTCAGTCGACTGGAATAATCTACCAACATCATTAGTAAGCATCAGTGACCCCACTCGTTTTAAGAATGCACTAATCAACATAAGATAATGTATGGTAGCAAATGGCATGATTATGTGCTTATGCGTGAACATTGTCTGCTTGCTGCTTGCTTATGTAAGCCTCTGATATTTGTTATGAATGTATTACTACTTTTTTCATATTGCTTTTGTTCGTTGGAAATTCCTTGAACTAATCCTGCATTTTTTACTCTTCGAATGCATTCTCGCCCCTCCCCTCTGCAATGTACAATTATGTACCTTGAGGGTATCACAAATAAATAAACCGTAGGAGTGTTGTAGTAGTAGCTCATAGTACCTTTCTCTTTGTTTTCTTTTTTTTTTTAGCTTTCAGTAAAAGGTCGTTGATTGCAAGCCCACGCGAGGACTTATAAAAAACTTCTTTTCCCCAAAACCTGTGCCAGATCTCTTACACAGGTCAAAAGAAGCACATGAAATTCCACACTCTTCTACATCAAAATTTGCCGTCTGCGGTGCATATGGGATCCGATTTCTCTTTTTTTCTTTTTTGGACCTGCAATGAAGTGCCTAAAAGCATATTGTTGATACATTTCGATCCTAACCAAAATTCAGACAAGCGTTCGTCGAAATCCAAGCCGGGGCATGCTTCTTTTTGTCGACTATGATCTTGTTTATCGCTCCCTTCTTATGTTTATCTATATGTGCCTCTATTTGATTACCTTTTTGTTGTATACACAAGAGAAATTGAGTTGCAGGTGTACTTTCTACGACAATCTCTACATCAACCTATATTTAAAACAGAACGTATTGTTTGATGGGAACAAACGCTCATTTACATAAGCCAGACGGTTCTCTGCGAAGACCAACTGAATAGTATTCAAACTTTTTGATGCTTTCTTTTTAACTTTATCTCAAGTTGCCTTGCATAAAATTTATTGTCTCTAGCTTCCCGGAAGAAAAATGGCTGCGTTTCATTTGACAGTGGGAAGAGGCTTTCACTGAAAAAAAAAACGATGCTTTACTTTGCGCTAAAAAAGAACCTTCGTTGTCAGTGTTATTTCCCAACGACTGTATCACTGCAATTCGATTACCCGTTTCTTTCGTGTTTTTTTTTTAGGCATCTTGACTAGCGGTTTCTTTCTCTCTTGACTTCTGCATTTTCTGTTTTAGCTGAAGACAACTCTTTTTTAGTTGAATTCTTTTTCACATTTTTTGCTACTGAGCTTCATCGAGTCTGATACCCGTTCAAGTTTCTTTCGATACCCTTTTAGAGGTTTGTTTTTAGCCTGTCCTGTTTTCTTTCAAGATTTTCTATAAAATCTGCTTATACCTTTAACAGTTCATTCATAGATCACTATTGCTTGGAACAAATTACAATTTCAAAACACGGATACACGGAGCAGTTCAGGAGCAGAAATTAACCTGACGCTGTTAAATAGTTCGTTCACGCGATTGCCTGCGTAACGTAGACATTCACGACGATAAGGGGAATCGAGGGGCTAGATTTTTTTTTTTAGTTGCATGAAGTGAACGGACAATAAAGCCAAGTAAAGCATAGCTGAAAGTAACTGTCCTTTTTTTTTAATTGACATGTAAAAATAAAAGTCAACTGAGAAATGAAAGTAGCCAACTTGCCGCCGGTGGTAGACGAACCAATATCTTCCAAATTACGCGTGCAGAGCTTTACCATGGAGCTTAAGGGGCGACCGTCCTCCCGTCCAATTTCTTGAGTAATTGTGTAAAAAATAAAACTTAAATTCTGGGGTTTTACGAGCCAAAACTGCTATCTGAATATGAGGCACGCCCCAGTGAGCGACTCCGGATTCATTTTCACCACCTGGGTTTTTTTAACGCGTGCTAATTCTAAGTACGCGAGCGTGTATTTCTTTTTCCGCCCCCATCGAAATGCGGCCGCCGAGATCGAACATGTGACCTCGAGCTTATCAGCGCAGCTCCATAGCCACTAAGCTACCGCGGTGGGTGTGTGCGTGTGTACGTGCAGCAGATCTAGCCCTGGCAGCCAGGGCAACTCACGGCCCTTGCGGCGATGTGAACCATCCTTTAACCGCATGTGTCACGTACGACAAACTTAGCAAAAGTTAAGTGCATGGATAATAAAACCTCGTAAGCTCTACACCTCATGACACCAAGGCTTCCAAAGTCGAGAGCCTCGCTATGTAATGAGCGAGAACAATAAGGGGAAGCCTGTTGACGTCATATGTAAACAGCAAAAAAAAAATTGCCCTTGGTTATCTTTATTGTTGCTTCTGTTGACACGTGCAGATCACGGGAATGTGAAGGTTGCCGCTTCAGCTAAATATAGTAACATCGGGTAAGACAGCAAAAACAAAATGAATGAACGCGCGAAGCGCGTTCTTTCCGTTTGTTCCGTCCTAACCCGATGCTGCTCTATTTATCTAGAGCATGTACCAAGCAGTCCATATTATAACTACCCTGCTGCTTCAGAAAACGTAAAGTTCGGAGTTTTTCTGTCGTCTATGTAAAATCACGTAGGCGGTTAATCGTTGCTCAGCCTTAGGGCCTCCTGGAGCGCTCAGAAAATTAGTTTAGTTGTTTGTGTTGTTTCTTTATCACCAGTTCTTCCCAGTCCACTGCAGAAGGATTGAAAAAGCGGGCGAGTTGGAACCTATCCATTCTTTGGCAGCGCGTACACAAACGAAAGACGAGAACGAAGACAGGACAAGCGCTGGTCTAACAAATGAGTTTTTCTTTTGTTTCGAAGAAAAAGCTTAAATACCCAGTAGTTCTAACAACTGAAAGCTTTTATTTGAAGAAAACAGATTATATACCCAGTAATTACAGGGTAAATAATCTTTTTCTTAAAATAAATACTTTCATTCGTTAGACCAGCGCTTGTCCTGTCTTCTTCCTCGCGTTTCGTTTGTGTGTGCGCTGCCCAAGAATGTCGAATCTGCTGCTACCGCAAAACTTTCCTCTTTCCGTTTATTTTTTGTACTCAAGGCCGTCGCTTAACACCATCGTTCCGCAGCCTCAACCCATTCAAGACTGGCCTTGAACCTGTCTGCGAAGGTCTCGTGAGTTCCAAATCTTGAAGTTGCAGTCGCGCCGGCACAACACTAGCCAACGTGCAGACGGGAGCAGTGTATTCAACGAAGGCATCATTACCTCCATATCGGAAGGCGGAATCACCCAGGCACAACGCTTACCGACATCGAGAAGCAACAACGCACTGAAGCGAGGACTCACAACCCCCTATCAGGAAGGTGTAATCACCCAGGCACAACACTAACCAATGCCCTTGCTACATTGTGAAGCGTCGCCAGCCCGGGACGTCCGGGCCGGTTTTCTAGACGCTCACTTGCACAATGGCCACCGGTGAACTATGGCGTGCCGCCGGCAGTTGCCGCGTATACGCGCTTCAGCTGCAGTAACGGCCGTGTTGCTTTTATTGGGTTCGGCATCGATCAAGTTGCCTGTGGGCGCCGGTCACGATCAATGTGCCCGGCGAGACAGGAATCACCATAAGGGCTATAACATCGCGCTAATGACAGGATACCCGCCTCTCATATGACAACGCATTGCCAAATGACTCGTGCTGATCGTTTCCCATAAATTTTTTAGGAGAATTTGACATTTTTTTCTTAACGTAAACACGCGCTACCCCGCCTGCCTTTTGGTGACGGAGACGAACGGTGAGCTCAGTGTTTCGTAGTTGCGCTGTGTTATAGCTATCGGCCTTCATGGACTTTTAAATTTGTTGCTTTCGGTTATGTTATACAAAAGCCACTTTCCAAATCAGGTAAGTACCGGGACGAAACAAAAGACGAAGATGGCAGTCCGGCAGACCCCGAAAGATGCATTACGTTTCCTGCGTCTGTTCTTGCCCCATTTGCTGATCCTGGCTGCTACGCTTTTCGACTAACGAAGCGTGGCGCTCATTTGATGGCGACGAAGCGTTTTAATATAATTAGACATCGCACCTCTAAAATTTCGCTCCACAAAGAGAGGTTTAGTTTTGGAGTGTAAGAATGCTTTCTGTATGTCACGATCAAACTTTCATCTATATCCACGTAGCACCTTTCGGTGGCGCTGTAGTCTCTTCGTCGATGCTGCATGCAGTATCTTAGATAGTGTTCCATCTCAGCATATTATTGAGTTTACTTTAAACGCAACTGCTGTCATTCTGGATATTCATTTTAAGTGGATACGTCTTGCGAGCTCACCCGCTACAATTCGTAAGTTGCAATATCTGCCGTAGAGTAACTAATTAAAAAGCGAATTACTGTTTTTTTTTCTTTATTAGTAGCATATGCGTTTCGATTTCTCGTACAAGTAATGTAAGCCTCTTCGAATAATCCTGCTCAAGGACATGAATGATCGTATCTGCCACAGGTGATTTTGTAAGGTTTCGTAAAACTTCAAAATGATCACCCCCTATATATTTACGTGCGTGTGTGCGTATGTGTGCGTAACTCGATACAAGAGTGCAGAAGACTTCGTGGTTGCCGTGCAGACACAGCACGCCCAAATCGGCAGTCCTGTCAAGTCAGGTAGGCTAAACCGCAAGTGCAACATCTACACGTCCTCTTTCCCGTGCACATCAAGCGAATATTTGATCCGAAAGCTCTATGTTGCTATACAGGCAACAAGAAAGTACAACCTTGCGTTTCCATGCACATGTTTTTTTGCAGAGGCTAATTATTCACTACCCGTGTACAGTTTTTCGTCATTCTTGTCTGTGAAGCTATCTTCAAAGGTATGCATACCAACGTCATCTCGGAAATACGCTTCGTGCATCGAAAAGTATTTTTAGCGGCACGAGCATCGAGTGGCACGCAGCGCTTCCGGTTCACTTCCTGAGACGACCTGGCAGGAAATTCAAAACAAATCAGAAAAAAAATATAAAAAGTAGTACGGTAGAAAATTCATGGGTTTCGTTATAGATATAATATCAGAGCATAAGTTTAGTTACAAGTTGAGTTGCTCAATTGTCTGGACTAATTAGAATTAACTAGAAATCACTGAGGCGACCGGGGACGAGATTCGAAATAAATCATAAAAAAAAAGAAAGAAATAGTACGGTACAGAATTCAGGGTTTTATTATAGATATGATATCAGAGCATAAGTTTGGTTACAAATTGAGTTACTGAACTGCCTGGAATAGTTCGAATTAATTAGAAATCACTCATTACCGCACACCAAAGCACAAAACCGTAGACTTTAGCGACTCGCCACATGAGCACGACTTTGGCGAAATTCCTGGAAACCCGGAAGTAGAAAGCAGAAGTAATGACTTCACTAATGACGTCGCACAGAAGACGGTGGCCTTATATTCAACCGGCTAATTAATGGAAAATGGATGCCTTCGACTTCGGTTCGTGCGTTGCGTTCGCCGAAAGTTAACCTAAAAACACCAACGCCGAGGTGCGAGCAAGACTAAGAGACACCTAAGTCGAAGATTATGGTCGCCTACCTTTTTTTTTTTTCAATTCATAACACTGATCACTTCGAAATAAAGAAAATAAAAGAACGCCTGTTCGTTGCTGTGATCCCTACCCGCTGCCTATCAATGAACTGATTTGCCGTTCTTATTGATACAAAAGCATGATATATCCCATGAGGAAGAAACGTCGGCGTTGTCCGCAACGAGTTGCTGAAAAAAATAATCTTCTTGTATGTCTGTGTGTCAATATTACAGTTAGAACAATTTAGAGTGATGTGACTTAAGGTGGAGTAAAGCGAATTAAGGTGAAGTGAAGTGACTGAAGGTGAATCAGAGTGGATTAAGGTGGATCAAGGTGGGCTAAGGTGGATTAAGCTAGGCTAAGGTGGATTAAAGTAGACTAAGGTGAATTAAGGTGGTATAAAGTGGAATAAGGTGGATCAAGGTGGCTTCGCATTCAAGTGACGTAAGTATACACAAGTGAATGTGAATTTTTCGTTTCAGTTTCAAAACTGAAGTCTAAGAAGAGCTACCTGTCACTTACTTCACTGAGCTGTAGTGAGCTGTTTCTTGATGGAATACGTTCTGCCGTGAATAAAGCTTCAATTCATTTGGTAGCGACTTTTTGATCTTGGAATAAACCGTGGACAAATGGAACTTGAATAACTTATGTCTAACATGGCGTTCTTTAATTTCCGCTTTCGCCCCATTTCGTGAAGGCGTGACTTCGGCTAGTATGCTAAGTTTTGGGCTAACACCTTCTTGGGCGCCCGAATACGTACCAGTTAGAAACCGAACACTCTAATTGCTATCCATTGCTAACCAAAGGTTACTTACACCTTGTAGTCAAGAGTTCGACGAAAGTTCGTCTGGTCAGGTAACATGATGATGAAGAAATTGCGGCCACTGACCAAGTCAAGGTGAAAAAACACACAGAGACGTTTCGGGACCCGTACGGGTTCCTTGATCACACTAAAAGCGGGCAAGAACCGCGAGTCGTTTTGTACAAGCCATAAGTCCCATAATAATCAAACCGCAAAAATGAAGTTTAGCTAAGCTCAAGGGGCTGTAATTTGACGCTCCAAACTTCATTTAATTCTCGCCCTCCCCCCCCCCCCCCCCCCCCCCCAGGAGTTTCAAACAAATTACTTTCTTCCAACATGTCCATTTTAGAAAGTTCAGCGGACACAGATCGATACCGACCAAAAAGCTAGATATGGTAAACAAACTATAAACGCAGGCAGTGGCCGTTTTCGGTGAATTCCACAGTGCCGCGTCCCTCGCGAAATATACACATAGTTGAAATACAGCTGCATAAGAAAAAATTATAAATCCCGAATGAAAAAGGAAAACTCCACTTTAAAGGCAACCAGCTAGGACTGAATGGTTGCACAGCTCTGATTCATATCCCGCGAATTTCCGCGTCCTTCTGAAAGTAATGGCATGACCTCTCGCCAGGCGATGCTGTTTCCACATTCTTAAAGGGCCCCTCACTCGGTCTGGACATTTTGAGCTCACAAGCGCAGTGCATACAATGCGCGCTCACGATCGTGTCTGCTAAATATTACATCCCTACGCGCCACCAAGGGAGCTCAAATCTCAAACCAAACGCCGTTTGCCGTTCTTCCTCGCGGGCGCCGCGCTCCCGGCCGGAGAGTCGACGTCGATCGCGCAGGTATGCATATGTACATGGTAGTGTGGTGGCGTCACTCATAGTTACACGAAACTTCGAGAATTATTCAATGCAACAATAAATGAATTAAAGTTTAGAAAAGTAATGAAACATAGAAATCGAATGTTTGTTTGTTTGTTTGTTTGTTTGTTTGTTTGTTTGTTTGTTTGTTTGTTTGTTTGTTTGTTTGTTTGTTTGTTTGTTTTCTAATATGAATACAGCACAAGAGAGCAGCAGGCAGCGTGTCTCAACCAGAGCAGCTCAGGCAATCTCGAGCTCTCGCCTCCCGGGCGACTGGCGATGTGGCTGCGGCGCCGGGCATTCCTCTTCACTACAATTGCCCCCCATACGAAAAAGAGCCATCCTGGCGACTCATGGTGAACATAGAATCATGGGGTCGTAATAGGGCTTCAGGCGTTGTACGTGGACGGTTTCACGACCACGACAGCGTTGGTCCGCAGGTGGCGTGACAGGCTCGACAACATAGTTCCCAGGCGATGTTTGCGCTACAACACGGTAGGGTCCTTGATATTTGGAGACAAGCTTGGATGAGAGTCCGACAGGAACGGCGGGAACCCAAAGCCACACAAGGGAGTCCGGAAGAAAGTGACAATGCGGGTGATCATCATCAAGTCTAGATTTTTGTTTCCATTGGTCGACGGCTGTAAAGGAACGGGCGAGCTGACGGCATTCCTCTGCGCGGCGAGCAGCTTCAGAGAGGGGCGTACATTCGGATGAGTCGGGTCTGTACGGAAGAATGGTGTCGAGAGTATTCGAAGGTTCGCGGCCATACAAGAGAAAGAATGGGGAGAAGTTTGTGGTCGCCTGTGGTGCAGTGTTGTAGGCGAACGTGATGAATGGCGAAATGAGGTGTGATCAAAGGCGACGTATTTGGAGAGCATGTCGCCAAGGGTGTGGTTAAATCTTTCCGTCAAACCATTAGTTTCAGGATGGTAGGCGGTGATGGGGCGATGAACGATGCGACATTCAGCAAGGAGCGCGTTTACGACTTCGGAGAGGAAGACACGTCCTCTATCACTTAAAAGTTCGCGAGGTGCACCATGGAGAATAAAGTTTTTCAGGAGGAAGGATGCTATATCGCGAGCGGTGGCAGCAGGCAGAGCGGCTGTTTCTGCGTATCGCGTCAAATGGTCGATGGCAACGACTATCCAGCGGTTCCCGGAAGCCGTGCTCGGAAGGACTCATTATAGGTCAATGCCAATGCGATCGAAGGGCCTGGCAGGACACGGGATTGGTTGGAGTGGACCAGAGACATGCTGAGCAGGAACCTTGCGGCGTTGGCACTGAGGGCACGACCGAATGTACTTGCACACAAAGGTGTATACGTGCCACGCCAATAAAACCTGGAGCGACGCCGGGTGTAGTAGGTCTTGGAGACACCCGCATGTGCACACTGCGAGTCAGTGTGCAAGGCGGAACATATTTCACCACGAAGATGTCGAGGTATGACCAGCAACCACTTGCGGACATCAGAGACGTGATTCCGGCGAACGAGAAGTCCATCCCGAATTTCGAAGTGAGATGCTTGACCGCGCAAAGCTCGAGAAGGTGAAGGAACAGTCGACGGGTTTGAAAGGAAGCGGATAAGAGTACTAATCCAGGCATCCTTGCGTTGCTCCGAAGCCATGTCGCAGCCTGCTGGGAACGAAAGTACTTGGTCAACGGCAGAGAGGCAGGCATCGCTTTCGGTTGACACGGGCGAACGGGAAAGTGCGTCAGCATCGGTGTGGCTGCGGCCAGACCTGTAGACAACGCGCACGTTGAAATCTT
This sequence comes from Dermacentor andersoni, assembly GCF_023375885.2. Taxonomy (NCBI): domain Eukaryota; kingdom Metazoa; phylum Arthropoda; class Arachnida; order Ixodida; family Ixodidae; genus Dermacentor; species Dermacentor andersoni. The sequence continues at coordinate 220,855,232 of NC_092814.1, read as the reverse complement.
GCAAACGCAAAGCCCAGCGAGCTAATCGACCTGAGGGGTCCTTCAACGTGGACAGCCAACAAAGTGCATGGTGGTCTGTAATCACGTCGAAGGGGCGGCCATAGAGGTAGGGTGGAAATTTACCAAGTGCCCAGATTACGGCCAAACATTCCTTCTCCGTAACGGAATAATTCTTCTCGGCTTTGGTGAGGGTGCGGCTTGCGTATGCAACGACGTACTCGTCGAATCCAGATTTGCGCTGCACGAGCACAGCGCCGAGTCCAACACCACTGGCGTCGGTGTGTACTTCGGTCGGAGCTGTCGGGTCGAAGTGACGCAGTATAGGCGGCAAGGTCAGTAGACGACGCAACTCTTGGATGGCATCGTCACAAGCGGGCGACCAGGCGTAGTCATTCAAGTTGCTCCGTAGAAGCTGATTCAAGGTAGCGGTGATGGACGCGAAATTCCGAATGAAGCGGCGAAAGTAAGAACAAAGGCCAAGGAAGCTATGAAGTTCTCTTACGGAGGAAGGTTTGGGAAAATCAGCAACTGCACGGAGCTTGGCGGCGTCAGGAAGAATACCGTGTTTATATACTACATGGCCAAGGATGGTGAGCTGACTTGCGTCAAAGTGGCATTTCTTCAGGTTCAACTGAAGGCCGGCAGCAGTTAGGCACTGCAACACTTCCTCCAGCCTACAGAGATGGGTAGGAAAATCGGGCGAAAAAATAACCACATTACCTAAGTAGCACATGCACGTTTTCCACTTGAGACCACGCAAAAGATTGTCCATCATACGCTCAAATGTTGCGGGAGCGTTGCAAAGCCCGAAAGGCATGACACAAAATTCATATAGGCCATCTGGTGTTACAAAGGCCGTTTTAGGTTGGTCTTTGGGTGCCATGGGGACTTGCTAATAGCCGCAGCGTAAGTCGATACAAGAGAAGAACTCCGTACCTTGGAGACCGTCAACGGCGTCGTCAATTCTCGGAAGAGGGTAAACATCTTTACGAGTTACTTTGTTAAGACGACGGTAATCGACACAGAATCGTATCGATCTATCCTTCTTATTAACAAGAACAACGGGAGATGTCCAGGGGCTGTCCGAAGGCTGAATGACGCCGCGCTTGAGCATGTCAGCTACTTGGTCGTCGATAACAGGACGCTCTGTCGCGGATACGCGATATCGTCTTTGTCGCAGTGGCGCACTGGTACCCGTGTCGATGCGATGACAAACAGTTGACGTGCGGCCCAAGGGAACATGCTGGCAGTCGAAAGACGAACGGAACTTGTCTGGAAGGCGTAGAAGCTGGGCGCGTTGAGAAACAGTCAACGTGTCGGCGATGGCGCTATGTAAAATATCAGGCGAAGTTGGCTCCTGCGCGGGGTTACAGGTCACTCCGGCGACCTCATGAGTGGCGATGGGACCAGTTGGCATGTCAATGACGGCAGCAGGGTCGGCACACTGGGCACGGCCAACGCACTCCCCACGAAGCAAAGTGAGAGGACAGGATAATCGGTTGGCGACGAGCAATCTGCTGACGCCGGCATGAACGTCCAAAAGAGCGAAAGGCAGCGGGGAACATTTGCGACGAGCGAAAATTTCAGATGGCGTAGAAAGTGCGCTGGCATCAGCAACAATGTTGCATGACACTGTGGCAAGGGCAGATGAGTCCTGTGGAATTGTAACGTCTTCGGCAACAAATAGGTTTCCGGTTCACGAGCGTCAGGGAGTGGGGCATTACAAAGCGTTTGAAATTCCACTTCAGCACGACAACAGTTGATGACGGCCTTATTAGCGGAAAGGAAGTCCCAGCCCAAAATAAGATCGTGTGAACAAGAACACAGCACCAAAAATTCGACGATGTAGAGGATGCCGTTGATCACAACGCGAGCAGTACATGCAGCTGCAGGCGTGATGCGGTCTGCGCTGGCAGTACGAAGTGACACCTTGGACAGTGGCGTCGTGACTTTTCTGAGCTAACGGCAAAGTTTGACCCTAATAACGGAAATTGCGGCACCAGTGTCAACGAGGGCGAGTGCAGCGACGCCGTCCACATATACGTCAATAACATTAGTCGGAGAAAGGCCTTGGTCTGTTCGTGGGTGACGGAGTTCTTGCCTCTGGAACTGCGACGATTAGTTTTCCCGTTCCGGCGAAGGACGATGGCGCAACGGCGAAAGCGAGCGGCGTCAAGGCGATGGCGAACGGCGGTCAACAAGAGGGCGATGGTCGGAGTAGGAAGACATCTGGACGGGGTTCTGAGACGCGGAGGATGACGGGTATGGGGAGACGTATGGTGTGGCGTCGAAGCTACGGCGGTAGGCCGTTGCGCGGCGACGACAAAATCGTGCAACGTGGTCAGGTACACCACACGCAAAACATATTGGCCGGTTGTCAGGAGTGCTCCATTGTTTACTGCTGTACCGCGGCTGAACGAAGTGAGGAGCTGGACGCAGTGGCACAACCGATGGGGATGGCGCAAAGGTCGGAGGTGGTGGCCGCGCGAGAGCCTCGACATAGCTGAGAGGTGCAGTCACCTCGGGAAAAGTAACGGGAGTCGGCACAGGCGGAGTCTCACGGGCAGGAGGGAGAGCTGCGCACACTTGCTCGTGGATGACCTGGCGAAGGTTGGCCGGCAAAGGCGAAGGTGGTGGGGTGGCTGAGCACAGCAGCGAAAGCTGACGAGCGACCTCAGCAGGGACGAACTCTTTTATCTAGCCAAGCAGGGAGTCCATCTCAGGAGCCGCGGTCATGCTCGAGAGGGTTTCGTCGGACGCAGGTGGGCGCCGCGCGAGACGGCGCTGTCTGCAGAGCTCGTCGAAACTCTGGCAAAGCTCAATGACCCGTGAGACAGTGCCTGGTTTTTTGGAGAGGAGCATATGAAAGGCATCGTCGGAAATGCCCTTCATGATGTGACGTACCTTGTCCGCCTCCGCCATCGTTGGGTTGACATGCCGGCAGAGTTAGACGATGTCCTCTATGTAACTGGTGAACGTTTCACCAGTTTGCTGGGATCGGCTTCGTAGGCGTTGTTCAGCGCGAAATTTGCGCACGCCAGGGCGGCCGAAAGCTTCTGCGATGGCGGTTTTGAAGCTAGCCCACGTGCGGAGATCGGCTTCGTGGTTTTTGAACCACAGCTTGGCGACGCCCGATAAATAGAAGATCGCGTTGCCGAGCTTATAGAGGATCGTCCCACTTGTTGGTGTTGCTGGCGCGTTCATACGATTCCAGCCAATCTTCAACGTCTTTCTAATAGGTGCCGCTGAACATATCAGGATCCCGCTGACGCTGGGCACCGGCACATACGATGGCTGGAGTAACCGGTGGGGATGTCGGGCTGGGGTCGTCAGGCATGACGGATGGCAGAGTTCGGGTGCGTAATTCCAGGTTGGGGAAAACCGTAGCACCTCCACCAGAATTTAATATGAATACAGCACAAGAGAGCAGCAGGCAGCGTGTCTCAACCAGAGCAGCTCAGGCAGTCTCGAGCTCTCGCCTCCCGGGTGACTGGCGATGTGGCTGCAGCGCCGGGCATTCCTCTTCACTACAGTTCGTTTGTTTTACTTCGCACCCTAGCAAAGAGTGGTATACAGGGGTGGCCAAAAGTCCCCAGGCCACAGCGTGTTCGACAAAGTTCACTGTCAAGCATGTTTCGGAGCTCTTGGAGTAATTTTGGCACTCAGAAGCTTTAGGTGGTGAGAAACAGTGTCCCTTACCCTCCTCACAAAAACATTGGGGCTCCTATAATCCGATACATGGCACGCCATATCGGCACGAAGCCAACGTGTTCGCGCAAGATGTGTCCTGGAAACTTTTGATACCACCCTTGTACTTCCGTTTCGTCTGCTTGTTCCCACGAAGTGGGAACAAGCATGCATTTCTACCCTGTTCCAGTGCCACGATCATGTTCTTTCATCCTCTCGTGCCTGCCTCAGTGCTCGTGATTGTGGCACTGACTTATACTGCTAGTCGGGTGTTCTCGTGCCGAGCGCGCAGTGGGGCAGTGCACCAGTCAGCAAAAACGCGAGAGAGAGAAAAAATGCGAGGCCTGTGACGTATTCATCACGCGATCTTCCGGCTCCGGTATGAGAGAACGCAAAGAAGGAATTTCGTTGGCGGAAGCTAGACGTGGCAAGTGGAGAAGTGTCTGTGTTGGCGGTGACTCTCGCGTCCTGAAATCATGGGTTCGTTGCACTTCAAATATATAAAACTTAGCTACTGGTGAGCAAATCTGAAAAATCCTTGCGGTAGAACACTCCTTATAGGACAGGTGATAACCAAAATCCAGCGTATAACCAAAATCTGTCAATAACCAAATGTGGCATTTCGCGCTGCGTTCGTTATTTTGTGTACCATGGCACAAAGGTAGAACGAGTAGACGAAGCACGCAGAAGTAGCGCTTGGCGGAAAACTTCACGAGAGACCCCTGCTATAGAGAGAGTGAGTCGCCCAAGCAGTTCATGCTCGTTAATGACGATGAACAGCAACCGCCGCTGTGGCTTAGCGGCTATGGTGCTGCGTGGCTAAGCACGAGGTTGGGGGATGAAATTCCAGCCGTGGCGGCCGCATTTCGATTGGAGCGAAATGCAAGAACGCCAGTGTCCCGTGCATTAGAGGAACGTTAAAGATCCCCTAGTGCTCAGAATTAATCCAGAGTCCCCCACTACGACATGCCTCATAATCAAATCGTAGTTTTCGCACGTAACATTCCGGAATTCATTTCAACGGTGAACAACCATGGGTCGTATTTTATAACGATCCGTTTCATTTTCAATTCTTTTCTCCTTATCATTCGTGGTGCCGAGGGGGGCCGATCTCGGTGATAACGTCGGCTTGACGACGTCCCGGCCAGACTCAATGGACAGAAAGAATGGAAGGTGAAATGCGATTGTTACAAAATACGGCCCCTGATGGGTGTCAATTCCGTCAGATGGAGTTGACGGCATTGCTGCTTACCACCAGGTGCTCCTATTTGTGGAAAAATGCATAAATCACTGCCTGCTTCAGAGTAGAACTGACGCTGGACTCAATTTTCGTAATGTACGAGATTTGGTTCGCGGCAAATATCTCGGAGGCAACATTTCTACTCAGTATGCCTTTAAAAGTAAGCAGTTGAGTTTGCCTTCGGTTCTAGAGGATCTTGCAACATTTGAAACGCGCAAAACTTCTCGAGCGTTTCTTAATTCATGGCAACGATAATCAGTCTGCGAAAGCAATGCTTTCACAAACTGATATACCTGCTTCGCAGCTACACACGAGGCTAGCCAATGATGCAAGTGCAGTTACCACAACCGTAACCGAAGCGAAATATACTAAAACCACGATGTGCCAGAGCCAGATGAAAGTATAAGGCTCTTTTCTTTGAAACGCGCTTTATATCATTATACTCCGTTCCATACATAGCAGTAGACACTGTGGAGGCTAGAGCGACTTCTTGCAGCGGATTCGTTCGCACTTGGGTATAGTTCGATATTTTTGTACCGCAGTTGTGCGCAACAGTTTTTTATATAGGCTCAGTATTGAATGAAACAAGTTTTAATCCTTAGAAACGAACACACTGTGGTATACGGCTGCTAATGCGTTGTTCTAGATAATTTTTTTTATTTTCGTTGTTCTTTTCGGGTTTTTTATTTGCAACCCGTTGCCATGAGCCTCATGTGCATGCTCGCTCGAGCGGACGCTGTTGGCGCGCAGCAAAGCATGGACGGATCGCGCGGAGTGATAACTTTTCTTGACCGAACTTCTTGCGTGGCTTCCACGGCGTTGACTGCTATGTATGGAACGGATTATAGTGTATCAGCATGCAAGCTGGCGCTCGTTTCACATTTTGCCAGCTTAATTTTCAACATAGCAGACAACAACGAAATTCACCCGGAAACTCCACTAGAGTTGTCTAAGTATGCGTAAGTATTGTGCCACTTGCTCATTTGTAAGCAGCCCGGTGTCATTACCACACTTATAAAACTTGATCCGACCAGTATAAAGACTTATGAACCCTTATCGGTTGTTATAAACCTTATCGAACTCGATCTGACCCTTACCATACCTTTTCCGTAGTTATCAACCTTATGGAAATCTATCCGATTCTTATGAGCATTTATCTGTTCTTATCAACCTTATCGGACATAACCCGACCCTTAGCAACTATTATCTCTAGTTATCAACCTTAACGGCCTCGATCCGACCCTTATCATACCTTATCCGTAGTTATCAACCTTATGGCAATCTATCCGATTCTTATCAGCATTTATCTGTTCTTATCAACCTTATCGGACATAACCCGACCCTTAGCAACTATTATCTCTAGTTATCAACCTTAACGGACTTGATCCGATCCGACCCTTACCATACCTTATCCGTAGTTATCAACCTTATGGCAATCTATCCGGTTCTTATGAACATTTATCTGTTCTTATCAACCTTATCGGACATAACCCGACTCTTATCAACCTTATCGGACATAACCCGACCCTTAGCAACAATTTTCTCTCGTTATCAACCTTATTGCACTCGATCCAACCCTTATCAACCCCTCTTGGTTCTTATCAACCTTATCGGTATTGCTATGATCAATATAAGCCCTCATCGCTCTTTAGCCCCTTATCCATGCGCGTTTAACCGTTATCAAAACCGTGATGAGACCCACATAATCCATCATCACTCCTTATCAACTCATTGACTGCTTATCTGCCAGGTTTGTGCAACGCGAAGCGCGTGAGCCCACAGAGATCGGTGGCATTTCGGCCAGTCAAGGAACGCCCCAACGGAAGGCGCATCCCGCGACCATCGAAACGCATCGGGGATGGGCCGTATTTGGTATTTGGTATGTATTTGGTATGTTCGCAAAGTCGGAATTCTGATGTCTACAATGCTCCAAGACGGCTCTACGTGTGCTCCTAGAGAGGCCTTTTAATCCACAATCACGGAATCTTTCAACAAAGCCTTCATAGAAATTGTTCTCCTTCGACATTTGTTTTGCAGTGCCGGTACAGCCCATTCATGTGGTTCAGATATATCCACCTACTGCAAGCTTGTTTCTTTAATCCGGTAATATCTAACGCAAAGCTGCGCAACAAGTGTAACAACTGACCCTGCCGTCTGACTTCAACAAAAGCTGAATCCGATGACGACACAGCGGTTGGTGTAGCTCCATTTCTTTTGGAGTATGAAGTATGTGCCACATGAAGTATAGCCTCGCAATCTTGAAACATCGTTATGTTTTCGCCTTTGTCCTCATATAAGCCAAGTGTCAGTGTCATTTTCCCTGTGTAATTTACTTTTGTAGATTTTCTTGTATGCCGTCGATTGCGCGACATTTGGTTGTATGCCTCTTTTTTTTTTGTCTTGTAGTAAAATTCGTGTCTATTTTTTTTTTTGCACTCCTTTTATAATCCCTATTGTGATTCACAGTATGTATAAATAACATCTTAAAAACATTTAAATATACACACAGGACAAAGTTTACCATATTTTTGAAGGTGGTAGCCAATTAAAAATTACTTCTAAAAGTGTGGATAGCCTATGCCTAGATAATGAATATGTTGCTGTATGTTCACCTCACTTCAAATTGTTTTGCGTGCTCTTTCGACCACGAAAATAACCTATAGACTTCAGTGACCCCTTCGACACAGTCTTTTATCAACGCTGTGTGAAATGCACGTGAACGATGTGTGTCTCAGTATTGCTTCTCTTTCCAGTAAGCAATGCCAACGACTCATGGAAAAACGAAAATTTTTAATAATTTACAACATTTATTAGGGATGGAAACATCGTCACTTGCAATGCAAAGGCCATAAATATATACAGAGAGTCCCAATTACCCGCATTCACCAAGATTATAAAGAAGAGTAATGCGTTACTCGAAGAAACCCCAGTGTATATTGTTTCCAGTACAGTAGTGGCTCCTAGTAATTTTTTCGTTACTGATATTTTATTAGGTAATTGTAATTAATTATCAAACTCGAGACATACTATCGTAATTATCGAAGTGTCACTGAGGCTTTGTAGGCACAACCAAGGGACATCTAACTACGATGTTTTCAGCGACGTACTAATTACGTAGTAATTTTTTTCCGACTGATAAATAAAACCCGCGAAACATGGCGACTACCACGTGACTGCGCTCCCACCGGATGGATGGATGGATGGATAAATGTTATGAGCGTCCCCTACGGAACGGGGCGGTGGGTTGTGCCACCAAGCTCTTGCTGTTATACCGCGTAATGTCCAACCTGGCTTAAAAAAGAAAGAAAAAAATAATAATGCACGATGAATCCCCATAACCAAATTTTATGATCCTCTATTGTGAACTTTGTTTTTGTACGTCTCCGCTTTTTGTCATTTCCATATTTTTGTTCCATCAATCTTCCAATCGCTTCTAACTAATCTCTATTGCGGGCATGTTTACTTCCCACCTGCTCTCGCTGAACCCAAGGGCTCCAAGGAGTCCAGTGGTGCCTAAATAAACCGCCGGGCAGATATCTTCACATTCTAACATAACATGCTCAATTGTTTCCCTAGCTTTACCGCAGCAAGCACATGATTCTTCTTCCTTCAAATATCTCGATTTATAGGTGCGTATTCAAAGGCATACTGATCTCGCTTCGAAAAGTAATGAGCTTTCCTTCGAGTTATAATAAATAGTTTATTTCCTGATTTCGTTTTTTTTCTTCCTTTTAAGTAGTTACTCATGGCAGGTTTCTTTTCCATTGCCGCCGCCCATGAGATTAATTCAGCCTCTCTGACTTTCCGCTTGACGTTCTTTGTTGCTGTGTTGCTCACACTACAGGCCGCATACTTGCTGGTAAGCTTCCTAGTTTTTTTCCTCTACTGTGAAACAATGTTTTTCCTGTACAAATACCTCAACGCTCTCCCAGCCCATTTACTTTCTTCCATATTCCTCAGTCGTTCTTCATAATCAACTTTACTGTGAGCTTCCCTCACTTCAAAACTTGTCCCGCTCATATCACCCTGCACAGCTTCATTTGTAGTCTTCCCTTGAGCGCCCGGTGCGAAGCGTCCCACTGACATTTGGTTGCCATCGAGTCCTGATTGTATCCCTCCTTTCAAGCAAACAACCACATTTCCAAAAGTAAGTCCTGGAACCATTACACCTTTCCACATACCCCGGAGTACCTCGTACCTATTGAATCCCCATAGCGCTCTGTGCTTCATTATGGCTGCATTTCTCTTCCCCTTTACTGTTATTGTTTTGTCTATGTTTCCATATATCTATTGCCTTCGCTTATCCATATACCAAGATATTTATATTCTTTTACCAGAGGTATTTCCTGGTGCTGTATTTATTTATTCATTTATTCATTTCCTCAAAGGTCTCTGTTGAGACATTACATGAGGGAGTGGGGAGTTAGTGACAAAGATAGATACTACAAATTACAAAGGGATATTTTCTATGAGTCGCTTGAATGCAAGTGGGTCGATGATAGTGGCAACTTCGGCAGGCAGGCCATTCCAGTCTCGTGTTGAGCGCAGAAAAAATGATTGCTGAAAAGTAACGGTATGGGCTTGTGGGGGATATACTGTATTAGAGTGACTGGTGCGGGCAATGCGATGTGCTCTTTTTATCTACGGGTTGTCAAAAGGCAAGGAATGAAAGAATTTATGAAAAAGCTTAAGACGGGCTATTCTACGGCGTGAGGCTAGAGAGGGTAGGTTTATTTGGGCTTTCAGTGCCGAGATACTTGAATTGTATGAATAAGTTGACAGGATAAATCGTGTCGCGCGGTTCTGAACCGACTCGAGGGCTTTAATAAGGTTATTGTGGTGGGGGTCAAAAATAGCTTCGGCATACTCAAGCTTGGGCCGCACAAAGGTTAGAAAAGCAAGTTGTTTAATAGAGGGAGGAGCGAGGAAAAGGTTACGGCGTAGATAACCTAGAGTACGATTAGCAGAGTTTATTATGTGGTTAACATGACAGGTCCAAGTTAAGTCACGCGAGATGTACACACCAAGATATTTGAATGAATCCGTTGTTGCAATCTGCGTGTTATTGATGCTATAATTAGGGATATCGTAATTACGACGACGATGAATAGACATTAACACGGTTTTAGCTACTTTTAATGACATGAGCCAAGTGGTACACCAGTTTTGTATGCGCGATAGGTCATTTTGTAACGCCAAATGGTCGCTGGGGTTAGTAACTGCTCGGTAAACCACACAATCATCAGCGAAGAGTCGGATATGAGAAGAAATATTACAAGGTAGGTCATTGATGTATATTAAGAAAAGGAGGGGACCAAGTACGGTACCTTGAGGTACGCCTGAAAGCACGGGTGTGCGCCTGAAAGCATGGGTGCACAGTATTGCCACTGTCTCTCCACTGTTTTTATTGAATACCATAACACCTGATTTTCTAACGCTAAATTTAAAACCTACATTCTCGCCTTGGTGTCCACAAATATTAGCCAGACGTTGCATATCAATTTGTTTGTTAGCTAGCAACACAATGTCGTCCGCACAAAATAAACCTCGAAGCTGCTGCTCTACTATTGTACCCGCCTGTTCGTATGAGAGAATAAACCCGATATTACTTCCTTCTAGCGCCATCTCTATCCTCACCCTGCACATCATAAAGAGCAGTGAGGATAAAGGGCACCCCTGCCTCAGTTCCTTGTTGATATCAACTTTCTCCTCGCTCCTCATCCATTCTCATTCAACGTAAAGTGTATTTCCTAGGTAAATATCTCTCAAAAGCTGTAGACAATCGTCACCTAAGCCTTCCCCTTCCAGAATATCCCACAAAATGTTCCGCTCTACGTTGTGATAGGCTCCTGTAATGTCTAAAAAGGCCACATATAGCGGTCTGCCTTCTGCTCCGGATATTTCAATCCACTGAGTAAGAACAACTAAGTTACCATCCAAAGGCCTACCTATTCTCAAGCCATTCTTAAGTTCTCCCAAAATTCCATCATTCTCTGTCCATGCTGACAGTTTTAATTTGATTGCCTGCATTGTTAACAAGTTTATTACCGATGTAATGGTGAACGCTCTATACGAGTGAATTATATCTTTGTCCCCCCTTTACCTTTATAAATTAAATTCAATCTACTCTACTTATTATTCAATCTACTCTATACTACTAATTAAATTCAATCTACGTCGACGACCACAAGACCGCAAGGGGTAATTAAGGCCGTCTTGGTCCCTGTGTTAATCAGAACCGCTCGAGACTTGGATGAGAGTCCCAACCATGTACCAATGAAGTGTGCCATACCCAGGTACCAATTTCCAAGTACTTCGGAGGATTCTAAATGACGGTCTTTCACTCGTACCACCTTAACCAACACCAATGGTTGGAAGATAGGCACCTGTCTAGTCGTCTAGATTCTCGAATCGGGTCCTCACAAAAGCCGATGAGTCACCGGACTTTTTGAGCAACATTATGTGCACAGATGAAGCCAATTTTCGCAGAAACGCCTAAATAAATTTGGAGGGACTCCAATCCACACTGGATAAAGCGCACTCGGCACTAGTACCACTGGTCGTTCAATGTGTGGTTCGAAATTTACGCCGGTGCTATAATCGGTCCCATCTTCTTCAATCACAGTGACTGGCCAGCGTTACGTGTACGAAATGCTTGAAGTAGTGGTGGAGGAGTTTCTCACCAAAGTCCCGCTATCACGTCTTCCACTTCTGTGGTATCAGCAAGAAGGGGCATCTGCACACAGCAGCAGCCTAGCACGAAATTGGCTGGATGCGACTTTTCATGCGCAATAGATTGGAAGGCAGGAGGCTGTAGATTGGTTGGCTAGCGGTAACCTGACCTCTCTCCACTCTATTTCTTTATTTGGGGTAATGTGAAAGATCGTGCTTACATGATCGTGACGGACGTCAAATTAATTCAAGGCAAAGATAACGGATGCCTGCCGTAAAATTCCGGCGTCGGCCATGAAGAAAGCCACTGAAGAGGTGATAAAGCGGACTCAGTTTACTGCGAAGCTGCAAAAGGAGACCTATTCGAACACGTCCTCTAGGCAGCAGCTGGTGTTCAACGGAGCTTACGAATCCATAGATAATAAAGGCACACTGAATTTTTTTTTTTTTTTTTTTTGTGTGCAGAGATCCTGATCGCCAATTCAGCTCATTAAGAAGTGGTATATTTACTATCTAGAACGCATCAGTTTTGCTTTTTTCTCTACACGTTGGTCGCTTCCCAGTCTGTTTATTTCGCTTTTATTTTTTCACTCTAACCTATTTTTGCAGCACGTATACACTTTCATGAAAAATAAAACCGTCACCTTAAGTTGGCCAAGTGCGTACTTCGCGCGCGCGACCGAACGCCGTGTCTTGAAATTAATCTGCAGACGGCTCATGCCTTTGTCCGCGCTGTGTCAGCTGTGTTCTCGACGCTCGTGCGTTGAACTTGCTCACACCAGCGTTTTGACAGCGAGTGTCTGCGCTCATCGAGTGTGATGTGTTAACGCTTGCTTGTGCGCGCTGACACCATGCTTGTTAATTCAGTTAGTAAGCGAATGTTTTCCAAGTTTATACTGCCGATAAAACTAGTATCCTTACTACGTATAGCTGTCAACTCATTTCCTATCGCAATCGAAGCTTCGCGTTTCGGGCAAAAGTGGGACTTTTTTTAAGTTCGAAAAATAAAAAAAGCGCATGGAGCATATAGCACAATTCGACCTATTGATACGGATTGGATCAAGCAGTGGACTTTACATGAGCGACAAATTGCAATGTTCAGGTTGATAATTAAAACGTTTCACTGAACAACTTCATAAGTATTCTATTTGACGCATATGCACAAATTCCGAAATTAAGGCCAAGAAGTAATCAAGTCATTGCATCACTTCTCCACTGATTCAACTGCACAGTTTCAACAGGTGCCCTCAAGTTAATGGTAAGATTAGTTTAGAAGAGTTATAGAAGAAGAAGTCATGAGCATGAGAGAATGTGCATATGCGTTTTTGAAATCGCGTTCTAACTGACGGCATGGTTTAAAAAAAATTTTCAGCCATAGTTTCTTTCTGTAAAGGAACAGAAACAGGAGCAACAGCAAAAGGCTTAGTAGCCTGACAAAGGCCTTTGCTCCAGATACAATGCGGCACGCAGGCTAGCATGCAGACTATGAGGAAGAAACAAACACATACGCGAACATATACGAACATACGCGAACACAGGAGAAAAAAAACTGCTTAAGAAGAACAAATATTTTTGGAAGCTTGCACTTCTTTCGTAAACGTGAAAATGATGAAATGTACACAATATAGCGACCTTAATTACAGATACACATACTTTTACAATACGACGTGCACTTGTGCTGTCAAACCATTCATGTCAAGCTATAGTTGCTCAACACATGTAAATTCAATAAAAACAACAATATACGTGAAGCATGCAAGATAATAAAGAAGATATATGTAAGTATGGTGTCACGTATTGCTTTCGTGTTAGACATTTCGAAGGAAAACATAAGCGCGTGGAAAAAATATTCACGAAAATTCAATGTTATTTTCTATCTAAGCCTTTGTAAACCTTCATTTCGAAGTTGTGCTTTCTATGTCTAAAAAGCAGTCGATTTTATTGAGCAGTGTGGGCACCTGATATGTAGTGGGTTGCCGTCCATAAATAGTTTGTATCTTTGGAGTCCTTCTAACATGGTTGCCGAAAGGATACGGAGAACCCTGAAAAACTTGCAAGCAAAAAAGCCTATTGCACTTTATATACTGCAACAATTTGAGATAGTATACTTGATTGGCATTTAACATATGATGCTATAAAAAAAGCGGCTTTGTCCGCAGCTCAGATAAGGGGGCATATTAGCCTTCGAAAATTCTCAGCACCCTTTTTTTTTTTTTTTGCAGAATAACGAGTTTGGTATAGCTTGTCAACGTCGTTGTTCCCCACACAAGCGCACAATAAGAAAGTCGAGAGTAGAACAGAGAATAGTAGAGCGTCTTTTTGAGCCACAACGGTATTAATGAATTTAATTTGTACATGCATCCACTGCTTCTACTTAATTGGGCCGTTAACTTTGTTATTTGTTCATTCCAAGATTGTTCCTCCTGAAACCACACTCCCAGGAATTTTTGAGGCGTAACCTGTTCTAACATATGCCCTCGGTAGGAAATGCTCATGCTGAAATTTCATGGCTTGTTCACAGGAGCAAATATCGTGTGCTTTGTTTTTTTTTGCGTTCAAGCATAGCTTGTTAAGTTTTAACCATGAAGACAACTGATTGAGAAAATGATTCACATTTCCTTCAAGATCGACCAGCGAAGCACCTGCAAAAAAGATATTTGTGTCGTCTGCGTACATTACTAGTTTGGGGCAATCTGGTATGCGGCATAGGTCATTTGCGTATATTATGAATAGGAGGGGACCCAATATGGAGCCCTCCGGCATTCCTTTCTTCACTACAAGGCACGCTGATGGCTCGTCATTGATTACCACATATTGGTAGCGACTGGTTAAGTAGCTTTTCCACAAGTCACCTGTGATGCCTCGTATACCACATGTGCTCAGTTCACCTAAAAGGACGTCATGACAAACAGTATCAAACGCTTTGCGTAGGTCAATAAAGAGCCCAACTGTGATAATTTTTTCTCAACGTTATCTATTGTATGATCCTTTATATTGAGTAAAGCTAGCTCGGCAGATTAGTTTTTTTCTGAAAGCCAAATTGGACATCCTTCATAGCATTATACTTATCAAAAACATTTTGCAGCCGGACATTTATTGCGCTTTCATATACTTTTGACAAAACAGGCAGAACTGATTTGGACGATAATTCGACATTTGTTTCGGGTTGCCTCCTTTAAAGATAGGACATACTCGAGCAATTTTCAAATTATCTGAAAAAATTGCCGTAGTAAAGGACAAGTTATTAATATAGGCAAGAGTAGCTGATACTACGTCGGCTTCGTACTTTACCGGTGCAGGTTTTACTCCGTCATATCCAGCAGCACAGTTGTTCTTAATTTTGTTAACTATTTCCTCAATTTCATGACATGTGACAGAGTTTAGTAGAATAGTGCTGGGAATATTGTAATTATTTAACACCAGATGAGGTTTATCTCCGTCACAGACATCATAGGAATCACAGCTAGTCACAAAATAATTGTTCATTGCTGTTGCTGCAGTGTAGCCATTGAGGACATCCGTTTCTGTCTCTATAATGGTTACACCGCCGTGCGTTGTACAAACGGTATGTTAATATTTTCATTAATAGGTGACACGCATAAAAACAACAAACAAAACGACCAAGATAGTGGGAGGGTGGTAATTACACTTGTAGCTGAACCAGTGGAGACCAGCCTGAGATCTTTTTCTTTCTTTGTCTTCATTGACTCTTGTTCCTTTAAAATGAAGCAACAGTCATACTGAATGTGACGCCTTTTGTATGCTTAACTGTGCTTAAAGAAGAAAACCACAGACGCCTCTATTAACCTGAGGTTCACACATGCTCCAGCTTAGTGCATTAATACAAACATTAACGCACGTAGCATCGTGAATAAGACAATTCAACTTGAATCAATTCTTTTGTCGCACTCGCCACACGTTGTAATTATAACGGAAAGCTGGCTTCTAGCGAAATTAGCGGCAAGGACATAATCCCGCCTGCGTACAGGATAATTCATAGAGATAGGACTTCTAGGGGCAGTGGGGTGGCTGTTGTTGTGAAGTCGTCCGTGGAGGCCATTCTGTTATCAGAGTCAAGCAACACGGTAAGTCTGTTCGTAAAACTGAATATTTATGGTCATGTTTTTGTTTTATGTGCGGTGTACAGACCACCTGACTCTGCCCCCGATTATTACTTTAGGATAAGTGAACAGATGGCACAGTTGAATAGAAATAAGCTATTAGTGGTTGGTGATTTTAACTTGCCGGGCATTTACTGGGATCGTATTATGTCAGGTGCCGGTTCTGCTCTCGACGCAAATGTGCTTTTTGACATGATGCTCGACCACAACCTTGTACAAGTAGTTCGTGAACCTACTATATTTGGCAATGGTCCTGGTTCGCTCCTTGACCTTGTCTTTCTTGAACGCTCCTTTTCCGATTATTCTGTATCTATCGAACCTGGGCTGTCTGACCATGAACTTATTGTTGTATCGTTCCCGTTGAATGTTACCCGCGCGCATGACACGCATGCGCCTACGATTGTGAAAAATTTTGCGCAGGCTGATGATGTGCAAATAGCAGATTATCTTAATTCTTGTCTTTCTGAATTTTGCCAGAATGACGTTCTGCAGCTTTGGGAAAAGTTTAAAGCAATGTGTTTATTCTGCATTGATCAATTTATACCTAATGAACTTAAAAAGCCAGCTAAACATTGTGGGGAGCACACGCGCCCATCTTCCCCCGCGCCGTCGCGTCGAGAGCCGGCATAGACGGGGGAGAGGCGCACTATGCCCTCTCCCGATTCTCCCTCGGGACGCGCGTGCGCCCTTCCTCCCCGACTCGCGGGCAGATAGCTACGGGCGAGGAGGACATTCCCCTCGCCCAGGTAAAAAGGTACAAAACAGCGCGACCGGGGGAAGCCCTCTCTCTGAGGCCTGACCCCTAACCTGCCGGACTGGAGTACCTGCCGCAACCCGTGAGTGACCACGTTGCCTGACTATCCCGGGCAACGAGGCCAGCCTATTTATTATTATTACAGAGAGGACGTCCCTCTGCCAGTGTTCTTTATTGCCGGTAGCAATAAACGTTCTTACAGTTGACGCCGCTGGTTGCCTTATTCGTTCGAACCCGACGTAGCCGCGATTCCCGCGCTACGGTTTGGGGAGTAACACAAAGCGACTGCGTGGGGCTAGATCCGGAGCTCGCCTTCAGCCCTAGCCGCACGCAGAGTGGAACGCCCACAACATACACCATGAATCAATAGACGCACTATTCAATTAAACCGTAAAACCAAACGCCTAAGAAAGAAAGGCCCAGCTACTGACAATTTAACCAGCGTTCGTGTCGCCCTTTCAGAGGCCATTGAAAAAGCAAAAAATTTTTATTTCAGTAGCACTTTACCAAATTTTATTAAGGAAGATCCTCAGAAGTTTTGGAACTTTATTAAGGAACGGAATAAATCTATAATGAACATTATCCACGATAGCATTCAAATAACTGATCCCAAGGCTGTTGCTAACCTTTTAAATGACCACTTCCACAGTGTCTTCTCCCCGCCAACTGAACCCTCTTTCCAAACTTCACCGTCCTGCTCTCCTGACGTTAACATTTCTCATCAAGGTGTACTTAACATACTCCTCTGGTTACAAGTAAGATTATCTGTTGGTCTAGACGGCATTTCCAACACCTTCCTTCGGCATTATGCGGAATATTTAAGTAAATTCCTTGTAGTAATCTTTCAAGCCTCTTTACATTCCGCGGTACTTCCGCTCGATTGGAAAGTAGCACGTGTGGTCCCTATATTAAAAAAAGGTGACCCAAGCTCAGTCTTGAATTACCGACCGATTTCTATATTATCATCTTCTTGTAAATATAATTGAACACATTGTTGCTGACTACATTAATGATTTCTTAAACGAGCGTAACATTTTATCTCCTTTCCAACATGGCTTCAGGAAGAGGCTCTCCATAGTCACCCAATCAAGCACTGTCATTCTTTCGTTTGCTTCTGTCCTTGCCAAGGCTGGCCAAGTAGATGTGATATTTTTGGATTTTCAAAAAGCATTTGATGTAGTTCCTCATGACAAATTAACTTTTTAATTAGAATTCCTTGTTCTTCCTGGCTTTATCCTGTCCTGGGTTTCTGCTTACTTGACGCGTCGAAAACAGCACGTAGTGATTGATGGGCAGCAGTCCGATTCTCTTTCAGTAACCTCTGGCGTGCCTCAAGGCAGCGTGCTTGGCCCACTAGTATTTCTTATTTATTGTAACGACATAGTTGATGTAATAGAGGCCCGTGTCAATATTCGTCTGTTCGCACACGACTGTATCATTTGAACGACATTAATACAATTAATGATCAACTATCTCTTCATTTAGCCTTAAACAACATTCTTGAGTAGAGCAACAAGTGGGGAATGAAACTTAACTCAGATAAATCTGTGCTTCTACGTATAACAAACAAAAAACTACATCTGAAGTTTTTTTATTCTATTGGCCAAGATCCTTTGGCCGAAGTGAGCGACTACAAGTATCTTGGAATTACAATTACTAACAACCTCAATTGGAATAGCCACATTGCTGCTACCGTCTCTTCTGCTTTCCGAAAGCTATGTCTACTTCGTCATAAGCTCAAACATGCATCCCATGAAGTAAGATCATTAGCCTATACCACTTTTATTCGACCCAAATTGGAATACTCGTGCGTTATTTTGGACCCGTTTACCAAAATCAACATTAACTCCCTTGAAAGGATACATAGAAGAACCATAGGTTTTATTGTTTTCCAAATACGGCCGAGAAGAGTCTATAACTGAATTACTGCGGACAATTGATTTTCACACCCTTCAAACGAGGCGAAAAATAATACGCCTGAAGTTAATTTACTCCTTCCTAAACGGTAAACTTTCTTTAGATCCTAGTCCATACATAACTCTTTCTGCATCCAGGAAAACCCGTCATTCCCACTCCCTCGCTCTCTCCCCTTACGTTGCCAGGACAAACCTCTTTAAATTTTCATTCTTTCCTGGAACTATAGAGGAAATGAACCTCATCCCTTTCCATCACCTGAACTCTCCTGAATCAATTCAGACTCATATTATTAGTATTTCCTGAGTAACATTGCTGTTTCGTGCTATATTGTTTCATTTCTTAAGTTTCATGTTTTGCAAGTCTTCCTTTTGTACGCGTATTTTTTTATTCTTTACCTTGCCCCTCCTGCTTGGGCCACACGGCCTGCAGTATGATGTACATAAATAAATAAATAAATATTGGCAATAATCAAATGAAGCTTGTCAGAGCAATGTTCTGCACAGGCTTCTACATTTTTGAAACAAACAGCGACCACCAACATGGAGTTGTGTGTGCATTGTGTGTTTTTTCGTGCGTGTGCATGTGTGTGTTTGGGGGGGGGGGGGGGGAGGGCGTGTACATTTTGTCCCATGGTGAGTGCTGTTTGTTTCAAAGTGTATACGGTGCCACTGACTGGCCACGTACTAATATTCTGCAGTTACCCGAAACGAAATAGTCGTCTGGCTGGTGTAAACATTATTTGGAAGTGGACTCCCCCACGGTACTCACATGCGCACACACTGCTGGGCTTTGTTCACAAGTATGCTGCTAAAGCACTTCACTGAGCTCTGTATAATTATGCTACTGCCACTGTATGTTAAAACACCACTGTTATTTTCAGGTCACTCGCAGCATGACGCAGTGAGAGAGGAACCAAGGTCCAGCGCCCAAGCAAGCAGCACGGCCTTGCACCAAAAGTTGTCTCCACAATCAGGTGTCTTCACGATTGAGTTTTAAAGCAAGTCTTCATCAACGTAATGGTGAGGCCACTTTGAGATTTTTTCAGCACCTTTATGGTTTGATATATAAGCTGGTTCGCTGTTCGCTGTTTCTGTTTTGTTTTCATGTGGCTTATTTAGCCATCAGTTTTCCGTGCCTTAACATAAAACACTTTTCTATTTTTGTACGAAACAAACTGTAGCCTGGCTCTTCTTTGTGGCCACAGTGTTCCTGCTGCCACTTGCTCTTTGTCACGCGTGGCTCCATGAAATATCTGATTCATTGCTTTATCGCAAAAAAACACCCGTCGCTGTGGCTGAGCGGCTATAGTGTTGCACTGCTAAGCTCGAGGTCGCGGGGTCGCCGCATTTTGATGGGGGCGAAATGCAAGAACGCATCTGTCCCGTGCATTACAGGTACGTTAAAGATCCCTCGGTGATTGAATTAATCTGGAGTCCCCTACTACGGCACGCCTCAGAATAAAATCGTGGTTTTGGCACGTAGCACCCCAAAATTAATTATTAAAGAAAATAAGCGTTAGAGAGAAATTAAATCAGGTGAGAACAGTTTTGCTATTTTGCATCTCAGCTACGATAGTTAAACCAATATCTGACTTTACACAACAGTTTTTTTTACATAAAAAGCATTCGATTATGCCTGTATTTTGAAAATACGCACATCTCTTCAATCTGCACTTCACAACATCTGGACACTGTGACATAATACACACCTACCATGATCTCATACACACTGCACACCCATCTTGATGCTATTGTGAGTCGCAAATTTCTGCATGAATACGTGCCGTAACTAATTCATAACACATTTACTGACGAGGTCGGGGGAGCTCCTTAACATGGCCATCAGTCCCTATTATACACAAAGATGTGCATATTTATTTACTTCGCTTGCCTTGCTTTGAAAAGGCGTGTACTTCCTGTTCTTTATTTTCTACGTACGCGTGCGATCCATAGCAAGCGGAAGCTTATCTATAACCTAGGAAATTTACTTAAATTGTTATAACACCTGGAGGAAAAGCGATGCTGCTTGTTTTCTGAACCTAGTGCACATAAGCAGTTCTATTAATATACCTGTTTTCACATTTATCTGTCGAGTGATGTTTTGATATAAAATCAAACCAAAATTCATTTTTTTTCTACAATGTCCGAAATTACTAATTATTTCTTACAGCCACTGAGAGAAAAAGTGTTGACCATATTTAACAGCAGCGCAAGAAAACTGAGTAAAGTAAGAACGGAGACACACACAAGCGCTACGTGTGACCTTTGTCTTTTTGCGCTGCAATTCACCATTTTCAGCTTTCAGCACACAGCCTAATTTTCGTTTTGAGACCAGCTGCATAGTTACATGCTATTTCTTATTTTGTAATGATTATGTGATGCATGTTAGAAAACTCAAACATGAGAGAAGTTCTCATAAAAATGGAGGCTAGAAGTGATGAACAGTGGTCGAACAGAGAATATCGGCTGCAGTCAACGTTTCTACGAAGGAAATTCCCTTCGTGAGGGCGGCAGCTGCCATCACGAAGAGAAATGCCCTTTCAAAGCGTTGGCTTCAGCGGCAGTCCTGGTTCGTCCATTATTCATCACGATAGAAAACTGTCTTTACACACCACACTTCTGTACAGCGGAACACCAAAAAAATGAAGGAACAGAAAAATATAAACAGAAAACAGAACTATTTCTTAGCCTCAAAACAGATCATTGTTTTACGCATAGATTTTCTGTGAAATAGAACAGCAAATATTATTAAAATAACAAAAAAATTTTAAACAGAGAACGGAACCTTTCCTGTAATACAAAAGAGATAACTGTCTTTAAGCCCAATATTTCTCCTAATATAAAACAGAACGAACTTGTTAAATAACAGAAAAAAAGGAAAAATAGAAAACAGAGCTTTACAGATATTTTCTGGCAAGGCAACTGCCAGAATATTCCAGTTTCTTTAAGGAAATTTTTTAAGAGTGTAGGTGACTTTAATTATGCGTGTAGTGCACAGGATCGGTCGTCCACAAGGCGGCGCCACGATAGCAGTGTTGACGTTTTTAATGTCATGACGTGTGACTACCAGCTTGTTGATGTAGGAGTACACAAAAAAGTGCCATTTCACTTCACACACTTTCAAGGTACAGCTCATGCAAGGCTCGATCATATTTATGTATCATTACCTACCCTGCCCAGACTGCCCGGCTACAATATTCACCCTGTGTTCTTCAGTTATCATTGCTTGGTGTCGGTTTGTTTTGGCAACCGGCAATTTCAAAGTTCGCGGATAAGCTGGAATTTATGGAAGCTCATCATTTGCAAGCTCACACTGATCAGGGCTTGCATGTAAATTTCCTTTCAAGAATTACTGCTGCAAATAACAGTAGCTTTCATACATAGTGCATGTGTGTGTGTGATACTCTCACATAAGCCTTTGCTAAAGCGCGTCCCAGAAATCCTTATTGAAGTATCAAGTCGCAGTTCTTTATCTCTCTTTGCGCAGTGGGAGATATTCAAGCAAGAACTTAAAATGATAGCCATTTAGGAAGCTTTCATATTGTCTTTTGAGAAAAAAAGAAAATATAAAGAGCTGTGCAAGTTGCTAGAGAAACTACACGAACATGAATGCCTGCATCCTGGCAAGTACATTGAAGATATTTACAACATTAAGGCACAGATGCAGACAATGGACACTGAGAGGTACAGAGGTGCACAGTCCGAGCGCGTACTCATCGGTATTTGGAGCAACAGCCTTGTAGTCGTTCGCTTGGTGACGAGCGTCGGCATGCTCTGTCGAAGCAAGTGGTCGAGTATGCCGGAGCGATTGTTAATGACCGGGCTAGAATAATGAAAATATTTTTGAGGGTCATAAGGTTATTAATAGTGAAGCTGTAACGGAAAATTTTTTATTTGTTGCTGTCACAGCTCAGTCAAGAAAAATGTGATAATGTTGATAGAGACATATGTATTACAGAAGTTGAAGCAACCATTGCTTCGCTAGCTGAAGGCAAAACTGCTGGCCCTGATGGCTTGAGTGCGGAATTTTATCAATGCTCTTGCTCTATATTGGCTCCGTTTTTGCTTAAAGGTTATGAAGAAGCTTACCTGATTGAATGCCTACCCGCCACACCCTTTCAAGGGCACACAGTACTTATCCCAATAAGCAGTGATGCAACTAAATTGCAGAAAGTCGAGGGATATCGCCCCATATAATTTCGCAACATGGACTATAAAATATTTGCGAAGGTATGCGCTAGTCGCCTTCAAGACGTAATTCAATTAGCGGTGGGAGACCATCAAACGTGTGGCATTAAAGGAAAATCAATCCAGACAAATATCCATGTTGCACGGTCTGTGATAGAGTGTGTAGCAAAAAGTGCAGGTCAAGTTGCAATAGTCCACGTTGATATGGCAAAAAGATTTGATAAAGTTAATCCCTACTTCTTGTTTCGTGTGTTAGAGCACATAAACATTGAGTTTCTTCTTTTCGAAGGCATCACTATCTGTTATGCTAATGACACAACAAGGCTCATAGTTAACGGTTGCCTATCCGAATCTATCTACCGGAGGCCATCGGTAATGCAAAGTTGTCTCTTGTCCCCTGTATTATTCGTTTTGTACTTAGAACCACTTTGCGCACGAATTCTGAAGGATCATGCCTTTCACGGGTTCAAACTGTTATCCAATGAGATCCGCGTACAGGCCTATGCAGATGACATAGCCTTCTTTGGGGCTGACAAGAAAAGTGCAGAGAATGCCCTTGCCATAACGCAACAGTTTTGTTCTGTTTGTGGTGCAGCAGTAGACATTGAGAAGAGTTCAGGAACGAAGGAAGGAAAACAAGAGGTGAAAGGCAGAAAGGTTAGCCATATTAAGCGTCCGGTTGGGTACTCTACACAGGGAGATGGGCTAAGGGGCAGAAAAAATAAGAAAACAAGAAAAGATTAAAAAATGAAAAAGAAAGCATCAGTTCGCACATTCTTTAGTTTTTCAATAAGTCCTGTTTACTTTAAAAATCACACTACCGCTTTTAAAGCAGTTAGTGCCGACGTCGGCTGGGACCAGGGTCCAAGAATTCTGCCTTCCGTAAGGGGATGGTTGTCAATCCTCTACAGCGTGGTGCTGAGGACTTGTCTTTGTGCGCTGAAACGACGACAGTCACACAGAAATTGCGCTATTGTCTCTTTCCACCGCAAACTTCACAATCTGGACTTGTGGCCATTCCGACGTGGTAACAGTACGAGGTTAGCCATGTGGAAGGCGGAGCTTCAGATCAGGATCTGTGAACAAAGGCGCTGGTTTTTAAAGTCTGCTGAATTCCATTGGGCCAAGGTAAGCTCGCGAGCAACTGCAAGGAGCTTTTCCGCTGCGTCGGTTCTTGACAGCGGGATAGCAACGCAATCGGCACTGGTATGTGAAGATTGAGCGGCTGTGTCTGCTTGCTCGTTTTCAAGGATGCCACAATGACTTGGCAACCATTGAAATACGATGTCATGTCCTGTCTCAGCTGCCCGATGGTAAATTTCCCGTTGTTAAGAATGGCGAGCTGCAAGGAAAAATTGCCACCCAATTACGACTGGGGGACAAGGCGCGCATCCCCCACTCTCCGTCGCTGCAGCTAGGCTGCGTTCGAAGAAGCGGGCTTTGTGCTGAAAACCGCCTCCATCCACCAGCCCCATCGCCGTTGTGACGAAACGGGTTCGACGGACGAACTATTGTGCCCGAGGTCCCCAGCGCGAACCTGATTTTGCTACGCGTGAGCAAGCCGCAGCGGGACAACGAGCTACCCAGAATGTCTCCGAGCTTCCCGGAACGGCGCCCCTCCGACGACGGCTCCAGACCTTCGCACCTGTGTGTTTGCGTGTGTGTGGGAGTAAACGATACTGCGGAACGGCGCCCCTCTGTCGTCGGCTCCAGACCTTCGCACCTGTGTGTTTGCGTGTGTGTGGGCGTAAACGATACTGCGGAACGGCGCCCCTCTGTCGTCGGCTCCAGACCTTCGCACCTGTGTGTTTGCGTGTGTGTGGGCGTAAACGATACTGCGGAACGGCGCCCCTCTGTCGTCGGCTCCAGACCTTCGCACCTGTGTGTTTGCGTGTGTGTGGGCGTAAACGATACTGCGGAACGGCGCCCCTCTGTCGTCGGCTCCAGACCTTCGCTCGCGGGAGGCGGCTAGTTTTGCGATGACGAAACGAACATTCGCTGCCTTGTATCGCCGGAGGACCGAGTGTTTAAAAACGGCTGTTGGGCGGAGGCTCGACACACTTCTCTGTGCAGTCATGTTGGACTGACACACTTTCTCTTGAGCAGTCATGTTGGACTGACACTCTTTTTCTTAAGCAGTCATGTTAGACTGATTTAAATTCTGTAAATAAACCCATTTTCCTCGTTCTCGATGAGAAGCAGTTCTTCCCTTCATCAACGTCCTCAGCGTGTTTAAGTTGGACGACGGCATGGGCCAGCTACCTTCGAATTCATGCCGGACTCCAACCTTGGCAACGGATCTCGAGCGATGGGATTGAGCCCCCAATCCTGACACCGTGTGTCCGCGACAAATCGATCGTCTCGTTGGGTCCCCGGCGTAATGCAGAGAGCAAATTCTGGAAGGCGGCCTTGGAATCACAGAAGATGGACCATTTCCGGGGCGTTTCCTGATCGATCAATTGAATTGCTGCACGCTGAGCTGCAAGTTCGACAGCCGTCATTGATGTCAAATGTGATGTTCGGAATTTTATCCCTGTGGATGTTGCTGGGACAAATACTGCAGCTGCTGAACTGGAGTGCATGACCGACCCATCGGTGTAAACATGTAAGCGGTCACTGTGGACCTCATGTAATAGCAATAATGCTGTCTGCTTCAATGCTGCAGACGGCATTTGTGCCTTCTTCTTGATGCCTGGAACGGTAAGGCATTCTCGAGGTGTATGCAGAGACCACAGTGGCAGCGAAGGCCATGCTCCTGGGACGTAATTCGATGGCGATGCTCCGTGAGTAGGCACGAGACGGCTGAAACTCGTATGCTGCCTAGTTGTTGGCTGGCAAGCAAAATGGTGAAATGTTGGCCTTGCGACATGTCGAATGTGCTCTCTTGGAGCGTCGACTGCAATGTATGTTGTCATAGGGTGGTCACGCTCTATGGCGATTGTGGCTGCTGTGGATGCAAACTTAAGGGAGGCCAAGACACATCCGTATAACTTGGGCATGTATACTCTGGAGTGCGCGAAGGTTCGTTTTACTGGTGCTCACCAGCACGAGCAGGCTGTATCTTAGGAAGCCCATAAATAATGCATGGTACAGCTGCAGCATCGATTGCACAGATGCGCCCCAAGACTTTCCGGCAACAAGTTTTCATACATGGGCTATCGCAGTCAATTTCTTTTTCATAAATGAAATATGTGGCGTCCAAGACAAATCACGGTCGATAATGACTCCAAGAAAACGGTGCTTTGTTTTGTAAGCAACTACCTGTCCATTTACGCATACAACATATATGGAGTCATTGTTTTGCGTGTAAATGCGAGTAATCGGCACTTTTCTGAGGAGAGTTCTAGCCCTTTCATATGCAGGTAAAAAGACGTTTGTATGACCGCCTTCTGCAGCCTCACTCGGATCTTCAGACGTGTCACGCCAGACGCCCAGGTGCAGATATCATCTGCATAGATGGATATCTGGACCATCTTTGGCAATGATCTAACAAGGCCCAACAGTGCTACTTGAAGATCGAGGGGCTTAACACTCCACCTTGGGGCACACCTTTGCCGATTAGATGGTGGGATGTCATGCCATCCTTTGTAAGCACGAAGAAGGATCTGTCCTCCAAATACCTACTTCGCAGGTATTCAGCGGAGGCAAGACTTTAACTACTTTACGTGTACCTCTCTCTCAATATCGCAATAGTAATGCACACTGCTCAGCGGAGGTTGCAGAAGTACAACGTAAGGTTAACAAGTGGCAGGGACGGCAGTTGTCCATATTTAGCCGAGCTGAAGCTTGCAATGTGTTCCTGGCAGCTCGACTTATGTATGTCCTGCAGGTATTACACTAGACCACGTGGTGAGTGTGTGTGCTGTGACTCGGGGCGCATCGCCTGGATGGTCGGTGCATTCGTGTGTTATGTGTGCGAGTGTCGTTGTGTGGTTGCTACACCAGGGACATGCCCGGGACGTACATCTGTCCGGGGAGATTGCGTGTGGACGAGACAAGTGTGGGTATGTGTTTGTTTGCAGGCGGCGCCAGTCCCTTGCCTGGAGTTTATTGAGAGCTTTGTGTGGGAGAGCGTGTTGTGTTCTTTCGAGACGTTGATCCTGCAGTATTTGTTGACATGTGGTTAATAACTCGTGGGTCGCTCGTCGGTCTGTCGGGGGTTGAAGAACGGTGTTACTAGTCGAGTGGCAGACCACACCGTTCTTCGTGCCGTAGTCCACAAACTGCGGCTTGTGTCCACATGCTGAAACGATTGATGACTGTTTTGTAGATTGTAGTAACGCCGTGTTCTTCTGGGGACATTCTCCAAAGAACACTTAAAACGGAGTTAGATGTCACACCATAGACAATTCGTTTCCTACATTTTAAAGATCCCTGTGACACACCATATGACATGTTCATGGTACTTGCCCTACATAGCCTTTGGCGCAGTAGAATGTGTGACAGGCACGGTGAACCATTGCGAAGCACTCGGTAGTTTTTTCATAAATCTGTTGCCTACGTTCGTAGTGTATACGCTGCGCAAGAAGCAGCGCCGGAGTGGATGACTTTATTGGACGCTTGCAGGTGCTTGCCTGACTTTTGTATGTATTTTCAGTCACCTTAAATTTCTGTAGCGCTTTTTCTTATTTTGCTGAAGATTCGGCTCCCATGTGATAAAGAAAAAGAAAGTGATTGTTTGGTCCAGTGGGCAAGAGGCTCGGCTTCTGAGCGTGAGGTCGTAGGTTCTAAACTGGCCAACGCTTTTCTTCTCGCATATATTTTGTTTCATACATTAGTTTCTTTTCACTTATTCGTCTTGTGTGACGGACGGATGGCTTTCCTCGTTGGGTATGCATAGAAATGCTTATGCGTTTAAAAATTCAAGAGAAAGACTAAACAGGCAGCAGTATATTGCGCACATCGGAATACGCGGATTTCAAAAAATGTGTGCAGCTTCTTAAATGTAGCATAACCCTGTTTTTCAATTTCAAACGGTCGATTAAACAATATCAAATGCATGGAACGACTTTGCTGCTTTCATAATTGTGCAATTGCCAACTAGTGGAAAAGTCCATTTCGGCTGCTACTAAAGTGCTGATTGGCCGGGGTGGGTTACCAGCGAGAAAGGTTTAGCTCCAGCCAATCAGCGGTGGCCGAAATGGACGGTCCACTCGGTGGCTATTATCCGTGGTGATTTCCTTCGTGTTTTTTGTTACTATGAGGAATTTTTTTTAATTGCCTGCTGCAAATAGCATAATTCTAAAGGAGCTTTGGCTATTCCCGTGCATTGAATGGAAGCAACGCTAGTCCTTGAACTTGTTTACTCAAAAAGTCGGACATTACTTGCATGAGAAATCAAAATGCATATTGGATTCATTAACAAAAATAACTAATAAACTTATTAAATAATTATTTCAGGGCACATATTGCAATTTACGAATTCTAGCCGTGGAGTCCGCAAGGCGTATCATACCACTTGTAGCCAATATTCAGCATGACACCAGTTTCGAGACATTCATTCCAAAAGTGTGCGACGACATACATGGGCGTTCCAGTTAATTTTTTGCGTCAGTGCACATAACAGCGTTTTGCTAAAACAGTAAGTTAAAAAAAACGCATGTTTAATGGCGCATGTCTCGAAACCATCGTCAGAATTCATTCCAAGTGGATTGCCTTGCGAACTCAGCGGCTACAAATCGTAAATTGCAATGTGTGATAAAGTAAATAAGTAGAAACTTAATTACTGATTTGTTTGTAATTTGGCGATTATGCATCTCCATTTCTCATGAAAGCATTATCCGCCGCTTCGAGCACTCCAGTTCAAGGACCACAATTATGCTATCTGCTGCAGGATATTTTTTTTTTTTGATGGCTATCTAAATAAATTACGTGGATCACAAGTTTATTACTCTTACACGCAGATACAACGCACATCTTGGCATCTATGCGAAGCGGATCTTTCGTGAAGCGGTTAATCAAATGCAATAACTTTGCCCATTTCATTCCTGCTTCTCTAGCGTCAAGTGGCGCACGAGCACGTGCTCTCGCGCACTCGTGCTACGCAATATCACACGCGCGGCGATCTTCCCAAAGAGGCAGTTGGCGTTGACAAGATACTCGTAAAAGAGCACGTGTGATTGTTGCCGAACGTTTAGAACGCATCGGGCTGGCTGTGCTGGGTGACCGATGACCAATCACACCATCGGGCACAGAAGTCAATTTCTTTATAGGTATACAAGTATGAGCTGTTCGGCGAGATACAGCCGCATCCAGCAGCCACGTTGAAGAACGTCCGTGGTGGTTTGCAAAGAAAGCTTAGCTTTAAAACACCCCACATATAGCGCTAAAGGGGTGTGCTGCAGAGGGTTTATTCGAATTCCCTTTACTCGATCCCGACATAATATGCAAAATTAGTTCCGCTTATTCGGCCTTTGCGCTAGAATAAATGTTTGGTGTGTACCACATACTTGGCGTGAACACACAACGCAGAGTTGAAGTCAGAACACACAGCGCAGAAGGACGTCAGTGTAGGTGAAACAGCATAACTCCACGCAGGAAGCTTTTATCGCGTGTCTATAGTCGCATGATCTGCGTCTGTGCTTAGCGATCAGTTATTCGTCGCAGCGTTGCATTATTGCACCTAAGGGTAGCAAAGAGCTCTTCCGTTTTTTTGTAGATGTTTGCGACACTGCAACCAATAGATATCGCAAATAACGTAACTTCGGCTAGGCTTTCTGAGCATTACCGTATATAATGCAGAAGGAATTCACTTAGACCGTACAATACTTCTGTAATAAACACCCTCACCCTGGGCGCAAGCAAACAGAGAGCAGAACCTCGATGAAGTTTCGTCAGTGGTCAAAGAAAGAAAAAACGAATGAAACAACCGAAACAGGATACAAAAATACATGACATGGCAGCTGCCCGTACACAAGCTCTCCTATCCAGCAGGAATAAGTCAAGAGAAATCGGCTTCCCCCGATGTCAATGCAGCCACTTTCCGCATGCACACACTCTTTTTCAGGGCATCGAGAGAATGGAGCCGCGGCCTCGCGTTCCGCCGAAGAATGGGTTGCAGCGAGGGAGCAGCATTACTTCCACCCAGTGCTCACACATGTCGCCGGAAAATTTTGACGATCAGTGCGTCCGCATCTTTTGGATCTAAGCAGCCAGGCATGCTCGTTGCAGAGCCTCCCAGGCAAGACACGCGAACGCCGCTGAGAATGGCGATGTGCGCTCGCTGCTTCAATATATTTAGGAACTGACGCCAATTGATCCTGCGTCGCTGGAGCTTTGCAAAAATTCGGCCGAGCCACTGGCCGCGTCTGTAGATCCAGAATACACAGTGGCTCGAGGGCGGCCGTGAGAGCCTTTGCCAAGGGCACCGTTTCCAGACTGGCCCTGGCGATCTTCAGAGGCAAGGAAGTTAACCCGCACATGATCATTTGGTTTCCCACACACATGGGGGCAATTGACGGAGCCCCGACTAATCTCAACGAGTCGGCTCACGACGCTGCGCGAGGGCTTACAGACCGCGTGGCGCTAGGGCAGCCAGGCTTGGAGGTTACGTACTGCAGGGACCATCTTCTCTCATACAACGAACTGACGAAACACTTATACTTGGCACGCAGATCATATCAACCTCCACACATAAAGCTAAACAGACCCCAAGCTCTCACCCTCAGGCTCATGCAGACGGGGACCTATAACAATCCCCGATTAATAAGCAAAACATTTCCCAAAGCCTTGGCTTCATACGCTTGCCCGCGATGCGGTAGCATAGCAGACTTAGAACATAAGCTCTGGTGGTGCTCCGCGTTATGCAGCGACAAGGAGAACACTAAAGAGCGCTGGGACGCGGCTCTCCGTAGCCCTGAACTAGAACAGACATGGGCAGTCCACCGGGCCCGCGATGCGGCCGAGAGGCTAGGCCTTTGGGTACCGATCGACGTGGGAGCGGCCCGCTTCGGGCTAGGAAACTAGCGCGACCTGAAGGACATGAATAACGTTTTTTCATACCATACCATACCGGTCCATGTGTTTCCGCTACCTGCTCTTGCCCTTCGACCTCCGTCCTTGCCGCGCTCCCACCAAAAGTCCTATTTGTACAGTAATAAAGTCTGTTTCCGCGTTTTCGTTTGAACCGCATAGAGTTCTTATGTGTTTCTGAACGCGCGTATAGGGAGTGGCGTGGTTGCGCGCTTCCTAAGCAGATTTCTGGTTCTCCGCAGACCAGGCGTGAATTTCGACGCGAGCTACGTGGAGCTTCGGCGAAATGCCGCCTTCAGGCCTTTATTTCGATGAGCCGACACCTCGCTAGGAAATCCTACCAATCCGCTTCACGTCTGTTCCCTTGCGCCATCGTTCTTTCTTCTTCTTTAATCTCTTTGATTTCACGGCCTCAAATCAAGAGTTTATGCGTGTCGTCTCTTTTCTTTTCTCTTTTTCTTTCTTTTTTTTCCTTACTTAGGAGAGCTTCTTGTTTGGCCTGTTGGTTTCAATTTTAGGGGATGGTTCTTAGCACCACAAGTGAATGAAAAACAGAGAAGAGACGAAAGATGAAGCGTTTTATGTTTCGCCTTATCTCTCTTTTTCTTTTTATTGTGGCGCTAAAAACCGTGCATCAACTTCTCTTCTCGCTCTCTTTATGACGCACAAGCGAACATGTAATGCTGCGTCGGGTGAGTTTGTGTCTTCTCTTGAACGCTATATGCTACATCTCCTCTTCTCGTAAGATGGCGCGATAAGCCGGGTTGAAATAAAGCCAATAAAGTGTGGAGCGCCAGCCACGTCCTTCTTTTTGTTGGCTATGATAAAATAACGCCATTCCCCCAGCACGCTCTGAGCTATGCCTCCGATCGAGCTGTCTCGCCACGAACGCTGCAGACTAAATTGGTCTTAAAAATTCAACGAGCATCTGCTTCTGCGAATGGCATTATGCGCTTGCAGTGCCCTGTCGCAAGTATTCTGTGACATTTGGGACTTCGCTGTTTTATTCATAATCAAAAAAACGTTGCGCGCGCGTGAGTGTGTGTGTGCGTGTGTGAGCGTGTGAAGATAATTTCGCTTTTATTGCGATACCAATTATACGGACGCTCCAGGAGTGTTTGTGACGTATGTGCCGGTGCCATCGCACTGCCAAGGTATTGGCCCTTTTCGCGGAGCAGCTTGCTCTACAGGGACGAGATGGCGCTTTCGGCGGAGCGCCGCACGTTGCCTCAGCGAAAGCACTCGAATACGAAACCGTTACCGCTTCTGCCCTGCTACTGTGCGATCTGGGTGGGTCGCTAACGCACTGAATTTGATTACGCTGCCAAACGTGGAGTGGTAGTGGCAAGACATGTGCTGTAGTTGGCTGGAAAAATTGTGACTAGCATGTTAAGGAATAGAATGAATCGGTGTGACCAAGTTCACGGACTGCTGCTACATAAGGACTGCCTGTGTTACCAGCCCTTCGCAATGCAGAAAATTTCTCGAGGACAAAAAAAAAAAATCACTCATCCGCCAGTGTTGCATCGCTAACCTCCAAAGACAGGACTTCCACCCCGGAACATCATCAAGAGTTAGTATTGATCGTTACACAGGACACAGTAGCGCCACTTCCTCGCATAGTTTCTCACACGTTATCTATACACATCCACCCTCACTGTATTGCCAACGTATCAAGAATAACTAAATGCGCGCACTCTTGAATTAATGTGCTGAAGCATGGGTGACGGCGACTACAGCGACAGCACACGAATGTTCGAAGCTTAACGTTTCATGACGGTCCACCGAGTAAGCGAGTGACTAGCGATAATACGTCTTTGCTGCAAGCTCCAGGCGCCTTCATCTTTCGGCGCTCGCTTCCCTCGCGGCGACACACATAATAGGCAGTTTTAGTTGAGCGTCCGCTACCATGCACCCACGTGCGCAAGGCGCGAGGCTGTGTGTACGTAGCGTAGCGCGCGCACACGATACGGCAACAGTTGGCCGGACGCAAAAGTTGACAACGGGATTGCTGACTTGCACGCGTAGGAACCAGTATAGTGTGCTACTCAGCGCCCCCATATGCCACCTTCTCAAACTGTGTAGCCAATATCAGCTGCCACGAAGTCAAACCACACGCCGGGGTCATATCTTCGGCAAGAGCGATATCGAAAAATGCGCTCTCGTGGACATGCGAGAACGTCCCGCAAAGGCCGCTGAGCCCGCAACGGACGCTACGCAGCTTTTGAAAAGCTGCGGGCGCACGCAAGATACCGTGCGTGCTCCTGCGTACTGCGCATGCGCACTGACGCCTCCGCGGCTTTGCTGTGTACGCAGAGCTGCTGCGGACGCCCAACTAAAACTGTCTAATCTCGCCGATTTCACAGACGGGGCATGTACGCTTGCGCGTAAAAATAATCTACGAACGATGTAGGAATCGAACACCTGCCATCAAGCACAGTAGCATGGTGTGCCCTAACCGTTATAGACATGAGAACCATCTTGAAATATAGCGCAACGGGACGGCACAACAGAAAGGAAGACGAACACAGGCGCAGCTAACGACTGATTTTATTGAAACCAAACGAACAGGTACATATATCCACAAGCTGCGCAGACGCACCGTTACAAAGAAAAGTGGGATTCGTCGAACAGAAATTAAACCAGGCGCGAAAGGAATTTCATTTCTGCATTGTACAGAGCAATATGTTTCACTTACACAATCCTGACCGGCTTTTCTGATGAAAAATGCCTCTAACGTTTAACGAGCTGTTTTTTGCTTGCTCTTACCTAGGATTTTCACGCGACGGAAGCGTGTTTCACAAGTGTGACAGCTGCTGCAATGGTCAGCAAGATTTGTATTCTCCTTATTAGCTAGATTTTTTGCGTGCTCCCTGAGTCGGTCATTTGTGCATCGCCCCGTCTGGCCGATGTATACCTTTCCGCAGAATAGGGTGATCTCGTACACGGCGTAGTTGGCAGACTCGACTAGTCGCTTTTCATGGTTTCTTTTGCAGCCCACATTTTTGTCTGCACAAATTATGCGACAAAGTGAGCAAGTTTCTTTGCGGCCGAAAAAAACCATCGGCACGTTAAACCGAGTGGCCACTGTGGGCTGCAAAAGGAACCATGAAAAGCGACTAGTCGAGTGTGCCAACAACGTCGTACGTCGTGTACGAGATACCCCTATCCTGCGGAAAGGTATACATCGGCCAGACAGGGTGATGCAATTCATCAATGGCCGACTCAGGGAGCACGCAAGAAATCTATAGCTAATAAGGAGAATACACATCGTGCTGACCACTGCAGCAGCTGCCCCACTTGTGAACCACGTTTCCGTAGCGTGAAAATCCTAGGCAAGAGCAAGCAAAAAACCGCTCGTGAAACGTTAGAGGCATTTCTCATCAGAAAATCCGGTCAGGATTGTGTAAGTGAAACATCGATTGTTCTGTACAACACAGAAATGAAATTCCTTTAGCGCTTGGTTTAATCACTTTCTGTTCGGCGAATGCCACTTTTCCTTGTAACGGTGCGTCTGCACAGCTTGTAGATATATGTACCTGCTGGTTTGGCTTCAATAAAATCAGTTGTTAGTTGTGCTGTCTTCGTCTTCCTTTCTGTTGTGCCGTCCCCTTGCGCTATATTTCAATATGGTTCTCAGGTGAAAATACCAACTAGCCCAGCATTCGTCTTCTAACCGCTAAACCCCGATCACTTTCTTTTTCATGATATTTATTACAATTATAAAACAACTATGCGTAAGGTACTTACATAACGGCATAACAGCCATAGTCGCGTCTAGAAGAACGAAGCAAGCACTTCACAGTACATTTATTAGACTAAACAGTTCTCTAAAACGGAGGCAAAAGGATACACTTGATCAACAATGGGTACCAGTCCGGTTGAAAGTATTTTTGATCATAAAAGTCTGTCACTTGTGAAATCATGTGAATAAAATGTGGCTGCGAAGATACAATTGGTCCTCGAGTCCAATCTAACGTGCGATTTTTCCATAAACTGCAACGATCCACGATCGCACGCATACTTCCCTCGTTCCAAAGTCAGCCCGCTCTTTGAAACACTCGACACGTACACCCCCTGCCACTTTGTCGCCTTCTTCCCTCGTGATAGCTCGAACTTTGAGGCGCCGTGCTAGATATGCACTATCTCCGGAACGCGACTTCACAAATGCTAGTAAGTACTGCGGAGTGTGGCATTTCCGGAGGCGCCGGACGTTTGTGCGCATGCGCGAGTTAGAGCATGTGCGAGAGAGAAAATGTGAGGGCTTTTGCTGCTTTAATTTCTGACTGCCTATGCACTACGGAGGAGAAGTCTCTGTGCGTGTAGTAATAGCATGCGGTTGTCCCTTGGCGTGCCGGAACCACGGAGTAGTGTCGAGTTTGTTTAGGCTCGGCCGCTGGCTGCGGGTGCAGTGAAACAGGTGAAGCAGCGGGTACTTACGCGCCTTACGGTGATGTATCTTGAAAATAACATCACAGATGTTTCTGTGGGAGCAGTAGGGACCGTAGTAGGCGCCGGGCCGCACATATTGAACATCTGGAAGGCAAAGCGCCTTAGCAACCGCGGTAGAACGCGAGTGGCTGAAAGGCCGCCGGTGACACTCGACGCCCCTGCAGCCGCTATACGTCGCGCTGACCTAACGCCTTTTACGCTAACATAACGTAACGTAACGTTAACCTAACCAAACGTAGCCGAGACGCAAAGGCAATTATCCTCACTGCGTAAGCACTGTGAGAATACGCCGCGCCACCCTAACGCCTTTTGCACTAACCTAACCTAACACTAACGTAGCCTAACATAACCGAACGTTAAGCTAACCTAACGTGGCCGAGACGCAAAGACAATATTCCGCACGGCATAGCCACTGTGAGAATACGCCGTGCCACCCTAACGCCTTCTACGCTAACCTAACCTAACGTAAGCTAACCTGACCTAAGCCTAAGCTAACCTAACCTTACACTAACCTAGCCTAACGTAACGTACCGATAACCTAACTTAACATGGTCGAGACGCAAAGACAATAATCCGAACGCGTAACCGTACGTAAGCGGCTTGCGTCCACTAACCTAAACCTCTCCAATACGCCGCGCCACACTAACGCCTTTTATGCTAACCTAACCTAAGCCAACCTAATCTAACGTGAGCGAGACACAAAGCCAATAATCCTCACGGCGTAACATCCGGTAATGGCGTTCAACCACGGTTGCTAAGCCGCTGTGCGTTTATTTCACTCAAAGGGGACCCCTAAAAATTGCTCCTGAAAATTCGCAGACAGCAGCATACGAAAAGCCTACCAACAGCGAAGATACTACATCAGGAGAGCAAGCCCGGCCTCTACAACGACCCTTATTGCTCTCCCGGGAAAATCAGTGATATTTTTTTTAAGTTAGAGCGCTGTAAGGTGCGACAATGTTTCAATCCGGCATGACTGACTCAACACCAGTGCCGCAGACGCGAGAAAGTGTGTCCGACGTACCTTCAGAAACAGCGATCACCCAATGGGGCGTCCGTGCCCACTGCTTCACCACGCCGACAGCCAGCGTCAGATACTCGACCCCCCTACGCAATACCAGCACGCCTACGGGACAAACGCATACAACACGAGCAAAGAAACTTCTCCTCCGTAGTGCCTAGGCAAAGTCGCACATTCAAGGAGCAAAAGCCCCCAGATTTTCTCTCTTGTACCCGCTCTCGCGCCGGCGCAGAAACGTCGGGCGCCTCGGAAAATGCCACGCCCCGCTCTACTTACTAGCAATTGTAGAAATGCCTCCGCAACCGACCCTTTCCTCGTAGCATCTTACGCTACTTAAAAACTATGCGACGTTGTACAGGCTTCATGATCACCCAATTTAATCATGCTTTAATATTTCTTCGTCGGAGCTAGTACCAGTGG
This sequence comes from Dermacentor andersoni, assembly GCF_023375885.2. Lineage (NCBI taxonomy): Eukaryota > Metazoa > Arthropoda > Arachnida > Ixodida > Ixodidae > Dermacentor > Dermacentor andersoni. The sequence goes on along the minus strand of NC_092814.1, from coordinate 220,818,790 downwards.
CGTACCAACTATTTCTCGAGTGGGTGCAGGCGGCAAACCGCAAACTATCTGACCTCTCTCTCGCTCATATATATATATATATACACAACAATATATATATATATATATATATATATATATATATATATATATATATATATATATATTAATGTATCATTTTTCATCAGTGCAAGTTTTATTGACTTCTCTAAAGCATTCGCTCGCGTCCCTAACCAACGTCTACTAACAAAACTACGTAGCCTACAGCTAGGTGACAAAACATTTATCTGGATTAAGGGTTTTCTAACCAACAGACTTCAGAGTGTTAAAATCGATCACTACGTATCTCACCACACCCAAGTCAAGTCGGGAGTCCCACAAGGATCAGTTTAGGGACCGCTGTTAATTTTAATCTACATAAACGATATATCGGCTAAAATGCAGTCTTTCATACATCTTTTTGCAGATTACTGCGTAATATATAAATAAATAGCAAACCAGAATGACACTTTAACCCTGCAATCCGACTTGATGACTCTGTCAGAATGGCGCAGCAAATGTTAAATGAAAATTAACATCGAGAAAACGAAACACGTTAAATTTGGTCCCAGTCTCAATTTATTGCCTAATGAGTACCTAATTAACAATTCTACAGCTGAAACAGTTTCGTCGATTAAATATTTAGGAGTCCTGTTCACTTACAATCTAAAATGGAAACATCGTGTAGAACTAATCACTAGCAAAGCTTTTAGAAAGCTTGGCGTTCTAAAATGTCGCCTACGCATTGCTAATTCCGATACCAAACTTTAGGCGTTTAATTCGCTAATCAAACTGTCATTAGAGTACGCTTCTAATATATGGCATCCACATCAAGCTTACCTTACTGACATGCTGGAATCAATTCAAAGCAAAGCCGCTAGATTCATCTCGTCCTCATATTCTCGTTATCACAGTATGTCATCCATAATAAGAACACTTGGCATTTTACCTCTCGTAATACTCAGAAAATATTCACAATTATCCTTTTTTCACAGTGTTTATTATCGTGACAGTGCCTTTTCACGCAAATTCATTCATCCAGCAGCCCACATCTCCGCCCGTATCGACCACGAACTCAAGGTATACCCACCTTTCGCACGGACAAAAAAATATTTACACTCGCCTTTAGTGTTATAAATAAATGAGTGGAACGCCCTTCCGCAATTCATTGTCGACATTAAGGAATTATGTTCTTTCCAATCAGCTTTACTAAATTACCTTAATGAGCAAACCTGCCATACCAGCTGATTTTTCTAAATAACAATGTTATCCTCCTTGAGCGCCTTACTGCATTTGATCACTGTCATGTATTCGTTGCATTATTTTAATAGTGTTGTAGTTGAATCTTGTGTTATTGCATTATACAATCATTACGTCATGCTATCACTAGATGCACTGTATCTCCTTAATGCTGAAAACAGTTCTATTCTTTATTTTGTGCTTTAATCCTCGTGCTTATACCCCCCATTGAGAAGTTTCGTGTTGCTATCCCTCCCTATGTAATGCCCGATTCTGGGTTCTTAGGGTAAATAAATTAAATTATATATATAAATGAATTATATATATATATATATATATATATATATATATATATATGGCAAATTCCAATTGCAAAATTCGGCAGTTTCGCCCAAGCGGCGAAGCATCGACTGCTATAGCAAATTGCAAGTTAGTAGACAGCCATAATAAGTAAGGACAGTTTTATCGGCCGTATAAACTTGTAAACACACGCTTAGTAACTAAATTACCAAGCATGGTGTCAGCGCGCACAGGCAAACATGTACACATCGCTCTCAATGACCGCGGACACTCGCTGTTAAAAAACTAGCTGAGGAAATGCGGCAGCAGCAGCGAGCGAAGTGACTTCATGCTGTCTATCTCTTCGACGCAAACTCAGCGACGAGAACACAGCAAAGCTGCGAGCCGTCGGTCCACCTAGACTGCGCCCCCAAAGGCGATCGCTTTAAAGACAAAGCCCGCACGAACGCGCGCGGCCGCCCCATACGCAGTTCCTGCCGAAGTGCAACGCATCCCCTACCTCCCGTCCCACTCGTTCTTTGCATGCGACAGAAGATGGCGCGCTTCCTTCCCGCTTTCCGCCATTGCGCAAGCGAGATTGAGCCGCGATCGTCGGCTCAGCCTCGCGCACTTTCACTGCCACATACAGCACACGGCGCGCGGTGACGGTGTTATCGCCCTTGGACTTCATACGGAACACAACGTCGATGGCGACGACGACAACAAGAATGCGCCTAGAGTGTACATATAAGTGATATCAGAATAGTAAGTGAAAGAGCCTGGAAATGCTTCTGTAGGTTATGTTTATATTTACCAGACGTAGACCTATTTATCAATCACACGTGGTGAATCATGGGGGCCCAAAAAATTATTTGAATTTGCATTTATTTCTTGCAAGTATATAAAATCTAAAGAAGATGCAGGAACAAAAGGCAACTAATGCCTCAGAGAAGCCCCGGATCCCGCCCAGTAGCAGCAGTACAGCATAGATAAACAAATGGACATTTGCGACAAACAAATTTAATAATTAAACAACAAATTGTACTTGATGCTTAAGTATACAGCATAAATACATAGTATTGTTGAAATTATAACCAACGGAGTACTATCAACATAAATTACTCGCAATATTCACAAAAAAAATACATTAGATGTGTGCGACCTTGACGAATTACAACCCGATTTCCAGCGAAGCTGTTTCTTTCGAACAGCCGCAATAAAAGTTTGTTTCTTGTAATTATATCGCATACTATAAAAGTTGCCCGTATATATATATATATGTCACTGTCCCGCTAGAAAACTTACTAGCATGTAATACTTTGGAGCACTTCTTGTTGGGAATTTTTAAAAAGCCAGTCATGGCGATGTAACACATATGTTACATCGCCATGACATTTAGCATGGTTAAGAGACTTAGAAGGGCTAGTTTGTTGCTGGCTTGATTATTTACCATGGTGTCCTTCCTCCCTTACTGCCCCCACCCGGCTCAATTTCCGCTAGATTTGATATCGGTTGAGTACTCCTCAAGGCCACTGCATAAATTCTTTGTTCGCCAAACACATTCATAAAGTTCCAGATCGCTTGCATGCGCAACTGCAAATCTCATAATTAGTCCCCTGTCTTTTCAGTTTACCTACATATTGCTCATAATGCGCCCTTTATTTTCGCCAAATATAAGCGAAATTCCTTCTTTAGTTCAACGAGGACATCACTCAAACCAAAACGGAACGTGTTATGACACCTGAAAATAGAGAAAGAAAAACGATGGCATAGTAATTATTTGCAACGATTCTAAGAGTAACGTAAAAATTTTGTCACATATTGCAGTTACCATGCCCCCTATCCCTCTTCCACAATATATACATATGTTGTACCCAACAGCTATGCCGGGACATTAGGTAGCATAGCTGGTAGCGGCCATACCACACGCTATAACACTTGAATAAGAATTTTTTACTGAGGCTGTGTTTGATCCAACCGCATTTATCTTCGCACAGATAGTTTCCATAGCATACCACCAATTTTTGCTAAATTTTATCTTTGTGGTTATTATAGTTCTGCCAGGGCAGCGGGCTCAACTCTTCCCGGCTCGTTAAACGCGCTCATAACACCCTAGAGTGCTTGCATACGTAATTTATTGCGAAAGCCCCAATTTCTTATCTCTTTTGAGCCTCACCTGCACATCACCCATTAACTTGTTCTTAGTCACCAAACATAACGAAGCGGCCTCCTTTTGTTTAGTGAAGACACCAGACGAAACTAATGTATCACTCAGGAAAAGTAAAAAGATGAAGGTTCAATAGTTATTCGTATCGCCTCTAAATGAGGAGAAACGTTAAAACTACGCGACACATTGCACCTGAAATGCTGGATATTTCTTCAAAGTATAAATACCTGAGACGCAGAGTTCTCTTGAGACACTGGGAAACCTAGCTAATATCAGCAGCGTGATACTTTCGGACACTTGCTTACAATTTTTTTAACCATGTAGTTGACGTATTGTTCCCCTTATGTTCGCAAAATGTTCCCTCAGTTGTAATTGTAATTATGCATCGCAGCCGTCTAACCTTTACAGCTTTCGTAAAACAGACTAATAATTAACGCTATGGACCATTTGCATACATATTCTGCCAGAAAATGCGCATTTAACCCACCCACCCATTTGGGACATTGCCTACATATTGACCATACCATGCCCTTCATTTTCCCGAGATATAAACAAGATGCCGTAAAATACACAAAAAAACGAGGGCTTAGTAATTATCTGCAACACTTGCATTTAAAGCAGGAAAGTGAAAGTATCGCAACGCATTGCGCTTAAAATTATCTCTATTTTCACGGGAATTCAACCGCCTTTCATGCTGTTGTTTTAGGAGTCTGGGAAACATTTTTATCAGCGGCTGTACGACACCCTGGAACGCTTCAATGAGCAACTTTCTACAAAGGCTGTAATGAACCTACACGGAACAAACATAACTCGCTGGTCTATCCGAACATTGCTTCGTTCTTCGAATACACTGTGCCCCACATATTTTACTGAGGATGCAGGGGGAGAAAACTAAATGACATGTATAACGCATAAAAATTGGTAGAAAGCGATTATTTGCTAACAGTTTTCAGAGCACATAAGCAACCTACACAGTGCAACTTTTCAGTACACGTCACCAAAAGGTGGCCTTCATTTTTTCAAAATACTAAATATCTGCTTCTTTTCCTCCTGCCGGGAAACATGTACTAGTGTAGCTCTTATATAGAAACAGTTTGAAAGTGAAATTGTCAAAGTAAGAAGTGACACTTGCCTTTAGAAAAAATTGGTACTGAAACGGCTTCGCACGTTAGACCAACCTCATTTTCACGAGCCTATTTACGATAAGTCGTGATAACACAATTAAATTCGACAGTTATACCTGTAAGAGATTGATTAGACTTTTCATGATGATAACCTACTGAGACTCCAACGTTCCGTAGGCTATCTCTGGACAGAGGTAAATAGTTCCGGCATTTGATAATCCTATGATTTCATGCCGTAAGGCACACAATTATAGGGCTTTATCCGAACCTCCCCCTCACCTGTAGGTTAAATGTAGCAAGCTGATTCGAATACGGATGTAGCGGTCCAAAAAAAAGAGTGGGCATGATGCAAGTTGCGTAAGCTGACATTTGTTACGGCGAGAACTGCCCAGCGCCAGGCGTTCTCCGCAACGCGAACGTGTATGGTCAATCTCGCGCGTCGTCCGCTACAGGGCGTCCCGAAAAGACACAAAAGCGCATTTGGACGAAGCTTCGGGCCACGGCATTGCCACAATTCTTTGGCGCTCACCAACTGCTTTTCTAAAGATGCTGCTGCTGCCGGTCCTTGGACAGTTGCTGTCGCTGCCTGCAGTACAGCTGACTGATACCCGTGCCGACGAACAGCGCATGAGTACTTGTATGGAGACCCCGCCAATCTGCCGCGACTTATCGAGTCTGCTGCATCACCTGCCGCCGATTCTGGACAACTTCATGCTGCTCGTCGGACTACACGGGACGACAATATCTACACCGCCTCCTCAAAGGCGCGCGCATTTGGACGAAGCTTCGGGCCACGACACTGCCACAATTCTTCGGCGCTCACCAACTGCTTTTCTACAGGTCTGTTACTATCAAACTCACTGTTACCGTAGCAATAATGTTTGCCTTCTGGCGGTGTCGTGGCCACCCAACCATTTCAAACAGTCTTGCACTGCTCTTGTTTATGTTTTGCGTCTGTTGCTTTTTAGTGGGCATGTTGGGGAAAACCCCGGACCTATGACAAAGGCTCAAAAGAAGTGAAGTGAAGTGAAGTGAAGTTTATTTCCAACACCGAGTCGGAGGTTCTTGGGTGAAAAGATGTCGCAGACATCTTGAGAGTGCCCAAGGACCCATTAAACAGCAGCAGACAGATTGCAAAAATAATCATCTGAAACGCTGTACAAAAATATAGGCATGAAATATAATACACGCAACGCAACACTTCTAGTGCACAACATAATTGCATATAATACAGATGTCACAAAATCCTTATAAGCACTTGTGCAAAGGCAAAAAATAAATTTTATACATCAATATGAAATAGCAAAAATAAAGATGTTGTTCGAATGGTTCTTACATGTTTAAAAGCATATTTCGCACATGTTTCTTGAATTTATATTCTGGTAGTTCGAATTTGGTACAAGTTAAGAATTTGTTCAGTATTGCTGGTATCTGGTATTGAAGAAGACATTCTCCGTAGCTTGTACGGGAAAAAGGAACTGGTAAGGGTTGATTACGGAGAGAGTATCGGGGGGAGCTATCAAATGAATGCTCATAAAGCTTCTTCTTTTTGTATAAAGTAGTAGTTTGTATGTATAAAGATCACTTGCTCTAGTAATATCGTGCTTTATGAACAGCTGATGAGTACGCAGTTCGCGAGGGTGCCCATAAAAATTTTCAAATATTCTGAGAACCTTCTTCTGCAACACTTCGAGTCTGTTTAGGTTTTGAGCAGTCGTTTTTGCCCATACTAGCGCGCAGTAAGACAAGCGAGAGTAGAAGTAGCCGTAATATATAGCTTTCTTTAGCCATAATGGCACTAGGTTTGATAACCTGTACAGAGAGCCTACAGTTTTGCCCAATTCAGAAGCAAGCCTGGACACATGGGTATTCCACGACATGTTTTCCTCGAACCAAACACCAAGAAATTTTTGCTTGCGAACGCACTCTAATGTTGTGCCTTGAAATGAGAGTTTCAAATGAATACATGGTTTGTTCGTAGGCCTAAAAATAACGTATTTTGTTTTACGTGCGTTTAATGCAAGTTTGTTTTCATTTAGCCACACTTCCAAATGCCTTAAATAATTTGTTACAGTAACTTGGAGACTTTTCATTGAATCAGCACTAAAAAAGACATTCGTATCATCAGCATACATAACTAGTTTTTCTGTGTAAGGGATATTACATATATCATTAATATAAACTATGAATAATAAGGGTCCTAAGATCGAACCTTGTGGGACGCCTTGCTTAAGTTCAATTTCTGCTGACGTTAAGCTTCCGACTTTAACATATTGTTTTCTGGCAAATAAGTAGTTAGATGGAGTGGCCGACGCTGTAAAGCGTCTTGAAGCAAGCAACGCAAGTCTTCTAGAATCAATAATGAAAGTTCTAAATATGCACGCAGAACTCAAAACAGACCTCGAAAGCCTAACCAAACGTGTACAGAAACTGGAAAACAAGTTAGAATCTGCTTCATCTGTTCATGCCCCAACAGCTCTCGAAAGTGGCTTTCCTAGCATCATTAACAACCTTGATAATTCATCTTAAAACTTATTGTGCGCAACAAACAGGGACGAAGAATAGAAGAAACACAAGGACGGTTTCTTCAAGGTTTCTTCTATTCTTCGTCCCTGTTTGTTGCGCACAATAAGTTTCAAGATGAATTTGTTCCAACTAGGCCGACTCGCAGTCTTAACCTTGATAACCTAGAAAACCAGTCGCGTAGATCAAATGTTTTGTTTTATGGTGTTACCGATACTAACGAATCCGAAAGCTGGGAAAGTTCAGAGCGACTTGTGCATGAATTCTGCCGTGATAAACTTGGTGTCACTTGTGACTTCCATTGCTAGGGCACACCGTGTGGGCCGTTTTTCGACTGTGAAAAAACGCTCCATTATAGCTAAGTTCTTCAACGATAAAGAACTTGAGGCTATTTTAAATAAAGGCAGCAAGCTGAGGGACACAGGTTTCAGCATAGGACGCGGCTATTCCCAAGCCGTTCGTGATAAACGCCGGAAATTTCTGCAGTTCTCTCGATCGATTAAAAAGCAAGGTGACCGCGTGCGCCTAACGTTCGACAAACTGCATATCAATAAAGATATTTATGTGCGGGATGTCGCGGGTAGCCGTGCTGGGCCAGCTCGTCCTCCCACCGCAGTATAACATGTGCCGACTGATAAGTCATCTTCTTCAGAGACTGCGTCTACTTTCGCCTAATGTGTGTCCTAATTTAAAAAGTAATACCAATTTCCTGTTCACACACATTAGAAGTGTTCTTTACAAAACTGTTGCCCTTTCTTCGCTCGTAGATTCTAGGTGCGCTTCACTTCTAGTATTGACTGAAACTTGGCTGGACGATACCATTCCGGATGATAACATTATTCCGAGTGAATATGAATTTTGCTTTTTTCGGTGTGACAGGAAAAATAGAAAAGGGGGTGGTGTCCTTATAGCCACAAACAAACAATTATCTGCTGTTCCCCTCACTTTTGCTACTTTCCTTGCTTGTGTTTGATATGGTGTAAATTCGGAGTTACTGATGTTATTATTGGTGCTTTCTACCGGCCGTCCGATATGCCTGATGGATTTTCTGGTGAATTCCATAGGATACTCAGCGACATACATGTGCGTTTTCCTAGCTCTATTTTCCTCGTATTTGGCGACTTCAATTTCCCAAAAATTGAATGACCCACTCTCTGTGTAACCTCCAGTGATAAAAAAGCCCACACCTTTCTTCATTCCTGCTTAGATTTTTCGTTTGCTCAACTTATTATTAGTCCTACCCGTCGCTCCGCTACCACAGCAAATATCCTTGTTCTTGTCCTAACAAATAACCCTGACGTTCTTTCTGATATACTGCATTTAAATGGTTTGTCCGATCACGACATTATCACCGGGTGCATCACGCATCCATTTACTGAAAAGAAAACTACCATAAAGCGAATTCATTGTTACAATCGTGCTAATTTTGAGATGATTAACTCGGAACTACACACCTTCTCTGAGAACTTCCTGGCTCAGTATTCATCACGCACAATTGAACTAAACTGGCTGTCTTTCAAAACCACTTTGTCTCACCTTCTTAAGTATGTGCCAATCTTCAACATCCGACATCATAAAAATTCACCTTGGTTCGCACGTCGTCTTCATCGTCTTAATAATAAGAAGAAAAAAACGTTTTCACCGCCAAGCAATGACCACAGGTATCCTCTTATAATGGAAGAAGTACAAGAATTGCGATAAAAAGTATCAGTCCCTGCTTAGAACAACCCGTCGTAATTTCTTCAGTCACGACCTGTCTACTATGTTAAACAATTATTCTCATAGACTCTGGCGCATCATCAATCCGAGTTCCTATCTTGATATAGTACTAATTAATGCTGACGGACAACCAGTCACTGAAACTGAGTGTTCGCAGCTTCTGAACGATGCATTTTCATCAGTGTTCACCAATGAAGATATAACATCCTCGCCAATATTACAGCCATTGCCTAACATTTCCATGCCAGAAATTGTCATCAGTGAATCTGGTATTCTTACCCTGTTGAATAACCGCAAAATTACTACTAGCTCTGATCACCTCGGTTTCAATAATAAGATACTTAAAAACGCTTCTCTAAACATTTTTTGAGTGTTATCAGCCCTGTTTTCACAATCATTATCATCTGAAATTATTCCTCATGACTGGCGAATAGCCAAAGTAATACCAATTTTTAAATCTGGTGATCGCTCTGGTTCCACTTAACTAAAAAATTAAAATTAAATTATGGGGTTTTACGTGCCAAAACCACTTTCTGATTATGAGGCACGCCGTAGTGGAGGACTCCGGAAATTTCGACCACCTGGGGTTCTCTTTAACGTGCACCTAAATCTAAGTACACGGGTGTTTTCCCATTTCGCCCCCATCGAAATGCGGCCGCCGTGGCCGGGATTCGATCCCGCGACCTCGTGCTCAGCAGCCCAACACCATAGCCACTAAGCAACCACGGCGGGTTCCACTTAACTATCGTCCTATCTCATTAACTAGCAGCATATGTAAACTTCTCGAGCACGTCATACATACACAAGTCATCAACTACCTAGAAGACCATGACATCATTTTCAAGTAACAGCACGGTTTTCGCAGGAGTTATTCGTGCGACACTCAACTCGCCAGATTTGCTAACGATATATTTTACGCATTAAACGAAGGATACCAAGTTGACGCAGTGTTTCTTGACTTCTCTAAAGCTTTTGATCGCGTTCCTCATCACAGGCTTCTAATCAAATTAACACACTTAAATATTCACCCAAACGTTCTTGCATGGATTAAAGATTTCCTCTCCAACACACAATTCACCTGTGCTAATAGCTGTAACTCTTCTTCTGTTCCTTTAACATCTGGAGTCCCACAGGGCAGCGTACTTGGTCCCCTACTTTTCTTAATTTTTATTAATGATCTACCTAAATGTGTCTCATCTCGAATTAGATTATTCGCAGATGATTGTGTTATATATCGTAATATTAATAATGACGCTGACTGCCTTTACCTACAAACTGATCTTGATACAGTGACTGCTTGGTGCTCCTCGTGGCTGTCTTTAAACACATCTAAAGCCAAGCCAATGTCATTTACCAATCATTCCACTCGACTTCCTACGGCCTACTTTCTCAATAATGCTAGCGTAGAACTTGCGGCAACTTACAAGTATCTTGGCCTTCATCTTCAGTCTGATTTCACTTGGAATTACCATATTAACACCGTCTTAGCATTAGCTAACCGACCATTCGTCTTCTTAAGCGCAACCTCAAGCACGCACCTTCACACTTAAAAAAACTTGTTTATATCACGCTGATCCGCCCAAAAATTGAATATGCTTCTGCCATATGGGATCCCGATCAAGCATACATTATCAACATTGAATCTCTGCAAAACCGTGCTGTTGACTTCATCTTTTCCGATTATTCACGCTTCACCAGCGTCACATCATTAAAACAATGTGCCGAGCTGAAACCACTATCACGTCGACACCAGTTTGCTCGCCTAACCTTATTTCATAAACTTTATCACCAATCCACGCTTCCCGATGACTTCCTTTCACCACCCCCTGCAGTCTTCCCGCTCCGTGACCACGCTAACAAAGTAAAACGCATAACGTGCCGCTCATCGCTCTACGCAAGATCATTTATTCCTCGCACAATAATAGAATGGAATAACCTACCATCATGCATAGCTACAGAAGTTAACTTACCATCTTTCCAAACCTTGTTGAAAGAAAACGGTTAGTGGTAGCACATTAGTTATTACTTATTGTTATATGTACATAACATATTGTGTAAAAAAGCTCTTGTGATATCATGAATTAGTGCATATACCCCCTGTTCATATCTATTTATTTTATGTTCCTTGTATGTCGTGTTTATTTCTTGTGTATATTTCATGTTTGTGCTCCCCCCCCCCCCCCCAACATGTAATACCCTCGAATGAGTGCCCTTAGGGGTAATGTAAAAAAATAAAATAAAATAAATAAAAGGCAATCTTCGCTGTCCAAGCTGAGGATGCGTAGCAAAGGAAAGCATTACTTATGCGGTGGCTCTACCTTTCCCCTTATGGCGTCTCTCTCCCTCTCTCTATTAAGAAAGAAAATTTAGCATCAGCTGTATTTTTGTTGGACTTTCCAGGATGCAGCCGAAAGTGGCCGCTTTCATAAGTGGGGGGGGGGGGCAAATGACATATTTTGTGCCCCCCCCCACTTTCGACAGTGGGGGGGGGGGCAAATGCCTCCCTTGCCCCTCCCGGGTAGATACGCCTATGGGTAGCACACATGTTATCGTCGTTTTACATACACCACATAACATAGCCATAGATACATGCGATTGCACAATACAGTCGCTGTTGACGTCACAACCTAAATAAAATTTCTTCTTTGTGTGATACATGGCTTATGAAACTAAACATTAACAAATGTGAAGCAATGAGGGTGTCTCGAAAGATTAACCAGTTCATTTCTCAGGGCTATGATCTTAACGGTTGCCCTCGTCAGTTCGTCGACAGCTGTAAGTATCAAGGCGCCCATATCACTAATACTCTGTCATGGCAGAAGCATATTCACCATGTTATTAACAAAGCTAACAGTTCCCTTGGTTTTCTTCGGCGCAATTTCCGCCTCGCTCCCGTTCCGTTGAAACTACTACTAAATAAAACACTCGTGCGTTCTAAACTCGAGTACGCTTCATCGATATGGGACCCGTACACTAGCTCGTTAACACAGTCCATAGAATCGGTTCAGAACCACTCAGTTCGGTTTATCCTCTCTAACTACTATCGCTTAGCCAGCGTTTCTCGCATGAAGCAAAAGCTTGACCTACCTCTTCTTTCTACTAGACGTCGAATTTCCCGCTTATGCCTGTTTCATAAAATATACTACACTAATGATGACCTAAAAATGGCACTTTTTTCGCCACTGAGCCATTTGTCATTCCGTATTGATCATCGAATGAAGGTTGGGGTGCCTCAGTGTAAAAGCAATGTATACCTCGAAGCCTTCATTCCGAAAACAAGCCAAGACTGGAATCGCCTTCCCGCATCCATCGTCACTATCACAGATCATGATGCGTTCAAGTCGGCTATCTGTGAGCATGTGCTGCCTCATTAGCCATTTTTTTCCATTGCCACTCCTCTCTGTAATGCCTGTACGGCCTTGAGAGTAAATAAATGAAATGAAATGAAATCTGTGTTTCTCTTCGTTTACGCTCGTCTACTATATATATATGTAGTGTAATTGCCATATAAGTTCGCATCGAACGGCCAGCGTGGAAACCCTGCTATTTCCGCCATACGATTGTCTTCGAAGTGGTCATCGTCGTGCTGCTGTCGTCACATTCACGTACGCTCAACACCCACACACACACACACAACTATTCAATTTACTTAAACACGTTGGTCCACCTGGTATCGCCTTTGCGGTACCCCACACAATGCTAGATAGCCAGATACCTGAAAAACGCTTCGCATAACGTCGATTCCCACAGTGCTTGGGATCTGCAGACATTTTCTTACCACAGCCATTTAACATGGGTCTCGGGCTACTCACGAGCGCCGCGCCCGATTTCAAGGCTGCTGGCGCCCTTACGAACTACAACGTAAGTATCTGAGCATTCAGCATTAGAACACTCATGCGAACGAAAGCCTGGCGGCGTCCGTCGAGTACCTCGTGGCGTGGAAGAACAGGAAAGATTGGAGACGAGGAGGGAAGTATGTGACCTCACAAGTAATAAGGAGGAACGAATGAGGGAGAGGATCGACTTAATTAGGGCTCATGAAGGGTTGCAGTAACACTTCATTTGGGCCTAGTTGGTACATACTTCTGAACTAAACGTAACAGCGCAAACATCTAAGACGAGCCACACACAGGACACACACAGCGCCAGTGTGTGTCCTGTCTTTCTTTTTGTGGCTCGTCTTAGATGTTTGCGCTGTTACGTTTAGTTCATGAAGGGTTGATAACGCATTTACCTCGGCTCAACCAACTGATCTACCAATGAATGAATGAATTACCAGAAATGAGTTCCGAGCTGAACTGGCTCAGGCCGTCGACACCATAAGCAAATCTGTGGCGGCAAGCGTTCAAGCAGCCGTACAAACGCTCCGCCAGTAGGTCACCCAAATGGTCAAAGCGCTCAGCCAACGCATCTCCCTCCTAAAAAATGGCAGAGAGCAGGCCAGAAAAACACCAAAATACTCCTTCAGATCAGCTCAGATGAACGCGACTCTGGGAAGCCAAGATGGTGAGTAAGATAGCAAAGAAGAAAGAAGGGACCCAAACCCTCAAATTTGGCAGTGGAATTGAAGAGCACTAAATCTGAAACGGCAAAATCCTGAGAGAAGTGAAGAAAGTTACCAAGGGTCAAAAGCTCCTCGTGGTGGGTGACTTTACCGCTCCACACGTGGCTTGGTTTCACCGAGTGACCAGCAAGAAAGGTATGGACGTGCACAACACGGCACAGCACCACCAGCTGACGTTCCAGACCGATCCTCAAATACAAACTAGAATCGGCAACAGCGTCTCCAAAGACACCAGCCCAGACCTGACTTTCTCCACTGGCCTAAGGCAAGTCGAGTGGTCGAGACTGGATGAGTCTCTGGGGAGCGACCATCACATCATCCAGACCGAGATCACGCATCACCAAAACCGCGTGAGTGTGTCAGGCCAAAATTACGAACTGGCCCGCTTTTCAGAAGCCTCGAGGACATCGAGGAGTGGACCAACAACGTGATCGCCTAGGTTATCAAGTAAATAAAGACCTTACAACTCACTGCGGACAATTCCGAAGTCGACCCACACTTACTTCACCTCTGTGAGGCTAGACGAGAACTTTTGAAGAGATGGAAGACGCACTTTAAAAACTGAAAACTGAAGATCCGCATTGCCGCAGTCTCGCGGCAGGCAGAGGACAATGCCGAAAAACTCGGACGCCAGAACTGATATCAAGTGTGCGACCAATTGCAGGAAAACCTAAGCAACCGAAAGACCAGGGCCATTCTAAAGACGCTCCTGGCAAGGATAACATCAAAGCGTCACCGGGCAACACATGCAGGCCTATACACAACTTTCATGGTATCAAGGAAGAAGTGCCCGAAGCTGTCACCGAGAAATACCTCGAAGACGAGCAACAATGGCAGGCGCAGCCCGTCGACCACAATCAAAGATCATGGCAGCCTTAAGAAATCTCACAAGAAACACGACGCCCGAACGACACAAAATTAACAAGACCCTCCGTAACCTAAACGATGGGGCAACGCAAAGTTTACTAAAGTAGTACATCAAAGAAAGCTGGGAGAATGGCAGTATACCGGCTTCCGGGTAGCTCGCCGACGTAACCATGATCCCAAAACCAGGAAATTCCATGAAGCTACACAACCTGCGCTCGATCTCTCTCAGGTCATCCGAGGGAAAGCTCTTCGAGCACATGGTCCACAATCGACTCTCTCCTGACTTGGAAGAAGGGAGCCACCTGCTGAACGCTATGTTCGGTTTCCGGCCTAACCTTTCCACCCAGGACATTCTACTTGAGCTGAAAGAAGTCATCGACGGCCTCAGCACAAGCCACAAGTAAGACTGCCATCCTGGTACTCGACCTCAAGGAGGCATTCGACAACGTCTCCTACTAAACACTGTTGAACAGCTTACAACGTACCAACTGCGGATGACGGACGTACGACTATGTCCGGTACTTCCTGACGGGTCGAATCGACGGGTCGACGGTGACGGGTAAGTACTTCCTGAAGGTTCGTAATTTTGGCCTGGGAAACCTCAGGACCGAAAAGATCCAATCACCGTGGAAATAAACCCCCCAAGGGTCGGTGATCTCTTCGTTGCTGTTCAATATAGCAATGAGGGGACTGCCGAACCTCTTTGAGAACATCAAGGATATCCGTCACAAAATATACGCAGATGACCTCACCGTGTGGATGTGCACGGGATCGGCGGGCGAAGAAAAAGGCGGCCTGCAGGAAGCCATCGACAGAACCAAGTGTTATCTACACCGCTGCGGTCTTTCGTGCACCCCAGAAAAGTTGGAGCTCGTAATCGTCAAAAAGATGACGAGAGGGAGCCCTCTCCATGAGATATTTCACCCAACATTGACCCTGCACGGAGTCAACATACTCAAGGTGGACGTACTCCGTATCCTGGGCCTCACTTTCCAAAAGGACAGTGTCGGTCTCGTTGCCGTTAAAAAGCTGCGAGAGCCAGTTACCCAATTCGCTGCTCCTTTCGGGAAGAGTGTCTAGCAGAAAGTACTGCCTCAAGGAGCATGACATGATAAAATTAATGAGGCCCTGATAATCAGCAGAGTCACGGCACCCCGTACCTGGATCTCAAAAACAGCGAGAGGGACAAGCTGAACACTCTCATAGGAAAGACCTACAAGATGGCGGTGGGGCTTCCGCCGGCGACGTCGACGGATAATCTACTCAGCCTGGGCATCCCCTATACTTGGGAGGAACTAGCAGAGGCCCACAAGGCGAGTCAGATAAAGCGACCAAAGCTTACCGACACGGCAGGAACACGTTAAGAAGACTGAGCTACCCACTCGAATATGAATCCATCCAACAGCAGGTCCTCTACCCCTGAGGGAGAAGATCACGTTGGCGAGCATCCCAACCCGGGAAGCGTGCAGATAGCTAATGACGTCTAGCTTTCAGCTTGATCTAACTAAGGCCTCAGCTAGTAGCCTTCTTTTGTAAGCTGTACTCTAGACCTAGACTTCTACAAGCCAGCTGGTAGCTCAGTTAATGCTCCCTCCACTTGCAGCTGATAACCACCTTGGGAAGCACTGCTGTAGCTGCGGTGTATATATTCAACGTTCAGTCTTGTTTCAGCTTCACAGGTGCTATAGTTAGCTCTACTCACCCTGTTTACGATCCTGGAAGGTTGAATTCTTATTTTACATGTCACTACAAGAGCACAAACAAGGCAACAACCACCGTAAAATTTTCACTTATACTGTGGTTAGTGTATTTCTTGTGCCAAGTGAATTCCCAAGCAGATGAACTGTTGTCAAGCCCTTGATTTCATGCTCCTGTAATATTGCATAAATACTAAACTGATAATCATTTAAAGAAATAATAAATACAGTGCAACAAAATATTTTTCTCGGTACATAGCACCTGTACCGAAATAGTTATTCCAACGTTCGCAAAGGAATGTATTTGTGCTCTATACAGGGTGTCCCAGCTAACTTTAGCCAGAGTATAACAAAATGCGAATGCCACGTAGCTAGACGGAACCAAGGTAATGTTGTTTGCCGTCACTTGGAGACACTCAAATTATTTTTTTCATTCCGCCGAATTAGATAATTAGTCTTCCTTAATTAATCAACTTCTCAAGTGTTATAATTAGGTGAAAAGTATCAATGAGAAAATTGTACAGTGACATGAAAAACTCCCGATACAGCTTTCTGTTGCTCAATACGTGCTACATAAAAGTGTTTTTCCGAGCGTGAAAGAAGCCCGCGAATACACGCAAAGTACCTCGAGCGGCCAGTTGTGCGACAATTTGCGAAGCCTTCCGGCAACTTCCGCGCTTACAAAATTTACCATGTCGCCCCCCTCCCCCCTCAAATTCGTTGAGGCTGCCTTGGATCCTCCCTGGCAATGCTTTCGAAATTTTGACACTTTTTCTGAGTAATTGTCTTCA
The DNA here is from genome assembly GCF_023375885.2 of Dermacentor andersoni. Taxonomy (NCBI): domain Eukaryota; kingdom Metazoa; phylum Arthropoda; class Arachnida; order Ixodida; family Ixodidae; genus Dermacentor; species Dermacentor andersoni. The sequence goes on along the minus strand of NC_092814.1, from coordinate 220,801,802 downwards.
AAATGGCTAGAAGCGTACGGCTTCAAGACATCGAGTGCTAGCAATGGTGCTGAAATTTTTTTTACATGTTCTTTCTAATTAAACGTATTTAAAATGACTAATGAGTACTTAGAGACATCAAGTGCTAGTCATCTTGAAGATTTCTAAACTATACCTTGACATAGCTCTAGCTGCTTCTAGCCTGCTAAAGCTGTATCAAGCTAGCTATTAGCCAACTTGTGCTTCCTGGGGATAAACATGCACCCGGACTACCACAAGGAAATGAGCCAAGCGAGAGCACAAGCTCTACGCAAGGCCTACGAAGGACCAAGTGGAGAAGTCGGACACACCGACGCTGCAAAATACAAGAACAGAGCGGTCCATGCTGTCAGCGTCATAAACTGCCAGCGAGAAGAGATAGCATCGGCCTCGGTGAACACTCGAGACATCGACTCCGCGGAAGAAACGGCGAGAGCCCTGGCGGCCACCACGGGCAAGCGAGAGGAAGAGCACGTCACAGTAATCACGCACTCCCAAACCGCATGCAGAAATTACCAAAAGGGCCACATTTCCAAACAGGCCCTGACCATCCTCAAGAAACAAGACAATTTTCAAGTAATATAGATTGTCTGGGCCCCGGGACACGAGTCTCTGGAGGGTAATCTAGCGGCTCACGCCTCTGCCCGAGATTACATTCTCCGGGCTATCACGCCGGATTCACGAGCCCCGGAATCGTTGTTTTAACATGCAGCACATGAAATATAATAAGCCAACAAACGAAGACACCAAGGACAACACAGGGGAAATTACTTGTACACTCACAGACAAAGCTACACCCTCTGGGGTGTATATCTGCCACACAACGATAATCGTCATCTGCCTTGCTTGCGTTTCCTTTCTTGCAAACGCCGCGCCCGCTACTTTCCTGTCGGGAATGCTTGTCATGCTGATTACGCGCATGCCGTTCGTTACTACGAAGTACCGGGCTCGCAGCGTTAAAGAAAGGAAATGCGGACAAGACAGATGACGTTTATTGTTGTGTAGCAAGATACAACCCATACGGTGTAATCTTGTTTTAGAGTGTACTTACTAATCACTTATTATTATTAATTACTGCTTACCATGTGTTGTCCTTGGTGTCGTTGTTCATTGGCTTCTTATGACATGATTAAAAGAAATCGGGCCCCTCGGTTAACCCCCTTTCTTCGCGTTCATTACTTAACGAGCCTCTCGAATCCGGCAACATTGATGCCTTCATGTAGCATTTATGGGTTTATTGACCAGTTAGCTTCACCCAAAAAGGTCACGTATTCGTGAGGCCTGCGGCAGAAAGGATGTTCCACATCCGCCACCGAGGTTTGCGGGTGGCGGCGCTGGCTACCACTCCCAGGGTTACCTTTAGTAGTAACACATAAATACCCCAGAAAGTGGACGGGCAAACGGCGTCGTGGTAGCTCGATTGGTAGAGCATCACACCCGTGATGCGAAGACGTGGGATCATTCCCCACCTACGGCAAATTGTTTTTCCATCCATTTTCATTGCCGTTAATTTAACATTTCTTTCATTCAATTAGCAAGTACAAGTAATTTCCCCTGTGTTGTCCTTGGTGTTTTGGCGTGTTGGCTTATTATGATATGATTAATAAAAATCGGACCTCTCGGTTAACCCCCTTTCTTCTCGTTCAGCACATGAAATAGTCATATGGGCGTAGTCACGGATGACGTCACAATACGTGTTTCGCTTGCTTTTGCTCGTCCGCTACCTATGCAGAACCTCGGGAGGATCAGTATCCTTAGTGGAAACATACTGTGTGCGGTCAGAAAGAAATTCTTCTATCCACTGGAGCAACAACAGGTCAATACGGAGGCGGTGTAGATTTAGGAGCATCTGATGGATAGCCTTATCGAATGCTCTTGCAGAGTCTAGGAAGATGCAGTCAATCGCCACACTTGTGGCAAGGGCCACGTGCAAATCATTAGTAAATATGAGAAGTTGCGTTTCGCATGAAAATAATTACGAAAGCCATGTTGGGAGCTGTGGAAGAAGTTATTTGACTTCAACAAATTAGCAAGATTGGCGTAAATAATATACTTCGTTAGTTTACAAGGAACAAACGTAATGAAAACAAGGCGATAGTTAAGGAAATTATGCATGTAGCCGGACTCAGGAAGCGAAATCACCTTGGCTGATTTCCAGTCTTTTGGCAGATAGATATCCTGAAGTGATTTAGTAAACATACAACCTAATATGATAGTACCATTTCCTTTTACAGCGAAGCTGTATATGGCTAGCCGATCCGTCCGTCCGTCCGTCCGTCCGTCCGTCTGTCGCCTGTACGCCTAAAACTCCTCTGGCGCGACCCCATGCGCATGCGCAAAAGAAGAGGAGAGGCGCGCGATAGGCTGCGCCAGTATGATGTCGTTGCTCTCCTTCGCAGCCGAGCGCTCGCGCAGCAGTTTCTCTTCGGCTCCGAAATGGGTAGGCCACGCGTCATACGTACTCCTGAGGAGCAGGCAGTTTTCGATCAGCAACGCCGCGAGCAGAACCGAGAGCCAGCTCGTCTACACCGTGTCGATGCTGCAGCCCAGGCACAAGAACAGGCTCGTGCAGCCGAGCGCAAGCAGCAGCTGCATACCCAGGATCCGGCAGCCTACCAAGCCGTCGTTTAATGAACCGTCGGGATTAACCCAGTGATCAAAACCGGGGCCGCACGTTTCAATTTCCTTGGTTAACCATCTGTACGGAGTGCTTGGGCGGTGGTTTTGTATTATGAAGGAATTTGGAGTTAATTGTGTAAATAGCACACGAAGACGACCACTATACCAGTAGCTTCAAAAGCAATGTGATCCATATGGACATAGCTAAAATCCTACGTGTACGAATGATGAATAATGTTATTCAGAGAAAGAGTGAGCAAACGTTTCGTTAAGTAATGAGGCACCAAGATGCTTTGGAACTGGATTGCGAGACTTATCAACGATGCACATAATTTTGCTATTTTACTGCACTCCAAAGCTGTTTTGATTAGTTCTTAACAAAGTTGAATGTGTAGCCTAAAAAATGAATTTAGCAGTGTTGAGAGCGTTTGCATACGATGTAGCAGCTATTTTGTAGGCGGGCCAACGCTCGGCGCTTCGCGATGCTTTCGCAGCGCGAAAGGGCCTTACTTTTTTCTTAGATAATATATTCAGGTACCCATAGTACCGGGGCTGCATTAGAGTCGCTGTATACGGTTCTTAAAGGGGCGCACAGGTTCAAGAACTTTTGCTTTGAACAGCTGCCAGAGTGCTTCAACGGGTTTCCTCATTTCAAAGGCTGTGGTATAAAGGTTATGAACAGGGATCATCATCAGCAGCAGCCTATTTTATGTCCACTGCAGGACGAAGCCCTCTCCCTGAGATCCCCAATTACCCCTGTCCTGAGCCAACTGATTCCCAACAAGCGCCCGTAAATTTCCCAATTTCGTTGCCCCACCTATCTTTTGCCGTCCTCGACTGCATTTCCCTTCTCTAGGCGCCCATTCTGTAACCCTAATGGCTCGCCGGTTATCTAACCTACGCATTACATGACCTGCCCAGCTCCATTTTTTTTCTCTGAATGCCAATTAGAATATCGGCTATACCCGTTTGCACTCTGATCCAAACCGCTCTCTTTCTGTCTCTTAACGTGATGCCTAGCATTCTTAGTTCCATCGCTCTTTGCGCGGTCCTTAACTTGTTCTCAGAAAGGCTGGCCAACGTTTCGACAGGAGCACCTATCTTCGTCAAAGGCGGCCTTGTCATCCTCGACAGGTTAGCTTTAACATGTTAGTAGAGTCATGTCAAGTGCGGTCGTTGTCGCTGGCGGCTGCATGTAAACGGGGAGACAGAAAGGAAAATGAGCGCTGTCGCTTGACGTCTCTAGGCGTGGTTTCTAAAACGAGGGGACAAGAGCGGGAGAGTGGGAAGGCGGCAGTAAAAAAGATAAAAAGAAGGGAAAGAAAAAGAGTCGCAGTTTCGCCCGAAAGGCGAAGCATCGATTGCGATAGCAAATAAGTAGACAGCTATACGAAGTAAGAATATTAGTTTTGTCGGCCGCATAAACTTGCACGTTTATGCCGTATAAATTCGCTTACGAACTAAATTAACAAGCATGCACGCGCGTACAAGCAAACATGAACCCATCTCACTCGATGACTCCGGAAACTCGCCGTGAAAACCCTGGAGTGAAAAAGCGCGGCAGCAGTATCGAGCCAACTGACCTTCGTGCTGCCTCTCGCTTCCCCGCGAACTAAGCCGCCAGAACATAGCGCCCAATAAGCTGTGAGCCCGCGGCGCAGCTAGACTGTGTACTCATCGCAGATCGCTTTCAAATAGGGTCTATGGGGCTGCGCCATAAGCAGCAGCCACCGGCTTGACCTTTGAAGATGCATTGCTTGCAATGTCTGGTATGGTTGCTTGTATATTTTAGGTACTCTTGTTTGTCAAAAGGTTTCCTATACAGCGTTGTTTTTTGTAACCCGTTGTCAATATACAGTAAACTCTCAGTTGTACGCATGTCGGTTTAATGAATATTTGAGAATAACGAAGTTTTATAGTATCCCCGGCAGTTTTCCTATGTTTTCATAAAAAAGCGCTAAAGACGAAGACGAAGTCGAAGGAACACAGTTCAGTTGGTGGAATTTTATGAATATTTAGAAGGAGGTAGAAGCGTCCTGCAGTTTTGTTGCTTGGTTTAAGAAAGTTGAATTCTGACTGTGTTACCAATTCATCAGCAAAAAGTTATTTCAGCCTGTTGATAATTGTCAACGTATATGGTAATGTTGGATCGTTGTCTAGCTTACGGTAAAGTTCAGAGTTGTTTAGCTGTCTGTGAGCCTCATGCTTATCTACTAGTCAAATGACTATACTTCCACCATGCTTCCGCCCTTCAACAGAATTCTGGTGTTTTACGTGCCAAAACCACGATTTGATTATGAGGCACGCCGTAGTGAGGGACTCCGGGTTAATTTTGACCACCAGGGGATCTTTAACGTGCCCCCTATGCACGGGACACGGACGTTTTTGCATTTCACCTTCATGGAAATGCGGCCGCTGCGGTCGGGATTTGATCTCGCGATCTCGTGCTTAGCAGCGCAACACCATAGCCGCTAAGCTACCGCGGCAGGTATTCCACGCTTACTGCGGCAATTTTTCGATGTCCACCAATCTTAATAAAAATTTGAATATACATTATCGTTTGCATTCTGATTATCTATGCCAAACGATATGGCTGCAAGTCATTTAGTTTTTCCTGAAAATGAATTTTAGAAATTGGGTGCGTTCCCGACTCATGACTTTTTACTAGCCACCTTGTTTTTGTGACGTGAGAGACTGCACCGCCACTGTCGCTGAAATCATCACTGAAATCGCCGCTGTCTTGTTCGGGAAAATTTGTAAAAGCTCCCTGTGGCGTCAGGAGACACCATCAGTTTCGCTTCTTTTGTGTTAGCGCCACGTGTACTGCGTGTTTGGCACGCTTTCTGCGCATTTGCTTTATGGTAGAGTAAGGTCTGACGTCATCGACTCATCGTAACGTAACACGAAGTAGCTATACCCGTTTCAGTATCCCGTTTATTGGTTATTTAAAATTATTGATGAATTTCTAAGCAAATTGAACCACCTTACCGGTGAAACGACTGCCAATGCCATTTGAAAATGACAATATCCTAATATGGTTAAAAAAACGCCGGAGTTGCCCTTTAAGGACAATGCCGTTCCGGCAACCAAGATTTGAGATGATACGACTCTGAGGCAGTTATGTTTTTATACCCCGTTTCGTACATCAGGTGCAATGCTGTGGAGGCTAGAGATACTTTTTGCAGTGGCCGAGTTCACATTTAGAAAGAGTTCGGTGTTTCTTGACCCGATGTTTGCGAAAATTTTCTTTATATGAGTTCAGTTCTGAATGAAAAAAAAAAAGAAATTTACACATAGAAACAATCCATGTACTTATACGGCTGCTAACACGTTGTTCTAAATCAATTTGCTTTTCGTTATTTCCTAATTGCAGCCCGTCGCGGCAGCTTCACGTGCATGCTCGCGCGAGCAAACGCCGCTGGCACGCTGCGAAGAATAGACGGAAACGCGCGGAGTAATAAATTTTCGTGACCGGACTTCTTGCGTAGCTTCCGCAGCGTTGCACCTGATGTATGAAACGGAGTATAGGCATAGAGTTTCCTACAATATACTAGAGGGAACTCTAGCGCTGCAATCGTTGAGACACCATGGGAATGATGAGAAGTACATGGATTTGTCTGATCTTCGTGCTTGTGGATTCCGACGTTCTTGTGGCTTTGTATTTTATCCTATATAAATATTGTAAATTTCAGAGCAATCTATACTCTCCGAAGTGCAGAAGACACCGCGAACACGCGCAATCACTACTACTTGCAACGACTGAGCTTATCGAGGTGGCCAAATCGAAACGCGCCAAGCGTCTCAAGGCACTCGTGCCTGCGATAAATTCATAAGGGCTTTTCACATCGCTTGTCGATACATGCATCCATGTCTTAATGGTGTCAATATCAGGCTTCTGTGCTAGAGGCCCTGTGTTCGAGTCCTGCCGTCGGACAATTTTAATAACGTCTATTTAATTATTTATTACGCAGCACATTCTTGAAAATGACGAGCTTACAAAGCCGTTTGAAGCCAGAAGGACAAGGTTTAGGCAAATCCACGTACTTCCCATAATTTCCCATGCTGGTACAACCGCTCTCATTGCAGCTCCCGTAGACACTAGCGCCAGAGTTCTCTCTAGCAATTATTGTATGAAACTCTATATGTGTTTAGGTCGCTTAGCTTTCTCGGATTGACTACTTTGTCGCTAAGCAAACCAAGTCGCTAAATCTAGCGATAAAATCGCTAAGATGGCAAACTGCTCAGCAATAGCAACATTACATGACATATAATGGGGTGCTACTGTGAATATTGTCGAATTCCCAATCTTGTAAGCTCTGATTGGCCAAGGCTGCTACGGACTCTTGTGATTGGCTCAAAATTCCTCCATAACAGAATTTGACAATATGTCAGAATTCGACCACAATAGAATCCACTGGACGCGCGTGCGGGTTCTGGCCAGCGGCTCGGCTGGTTGGACTGCAGTCGGCAAGCCAACGTGCCGATCGCGCGTGATAAAACCGATCGCACGGTTGAGTATTCGCAGTGATGCGGAGGCATGATGCTGACGGGCTATCAAAAGCTGCAGGAGACCTTTTGCTGGCCGTTCGGAGGCATCCTGCTAGTATTTCTATTGCACAAACATGATCGCAATGTTCTTTTTTTCTATCGCTGTGGCCGATGCGACTTCGTTATTATGAGGCTCGACTGTACCACATATGCATTTAAGGGAGAATGTGGCTTTGAAAATCAACTTCCTTATTTCTTCATGGATTTTGATAAAGATTGGCGCAAATGTTTAGAATGTCTTCCTGATGCTTCCATAAATGTTTCAGAATGACACCTTGCGAACATTTTATTGAGCAGAATTTTTCTCCCTTGAACTTTCTCGAGGGCCATGGAGAGCTTAAAAAATGTGACGAAAGGCATGTCGAGTATTAACTGCGTGCTGAAGGTGGCGACAGTCTTGCTTTTATTTTTTTTTCGCAACACAAATTTTTTGGAGAGTCATTTTTTTGTTAGCTTCGTCTCAAGCGCACTTTCGGGTTGAACAAATAGCCACATCATAAATTTATAAAACGTCGAGATAAAAGAGCGTCTTAAGACTGTCACGACCTGCACTACGGCCCAAGGAACGTGACAACAATAAAAGTCAAAATAGGCTAAACGGTAACAAAGAAATACGTTCCAGTGAGAGAGAGAGAGAAACTTTATTTGGTTCCTTCAAGGATTTAGCGTCTCGAGGTCTCGGTCGTCTTCGGCGCCAGCAACTTGGAGCCTCTTCCGGCAAGGGTGGGCCCCTATTCCAGGGCTCCACTGAGCCTAGCTACCTCACTAGCGTGCTCCAGAAACCGAGCAGAAAGGCAAAAAAGAAAGTTTTGAGAAAACGGCTCTCAACAGGGCTGCGCATGGAAGCGATCGAAATTGTCAGGAGTACGCGTGCCACGCAAAGTTTCGCCTTCTCTCCAGCTCGATAAAAGATACAGAATTTGCAGTCTTTGGCGAGTCTTGTGACGTGGGGGTTCTTGGACATGTAGCTGCTGGTCTGGTGTGCCTTCGTTCCCAACCCCCATTTTTTTATGGCATTCTTTGCTACTACTCTACAAAGAGCATGGTGTCTGGGTTTCAAACCAAGTGAGGTGCATAACTCTGTCTGGGCATAATTATAGTTCGTGTTGTACTTGCAGGCTGCCACATTGATAACAGTCTCCAGTGCAACCAGTCAGGCATATTTTTTTTATTTTCTTTTGGTAGAATCAACCATGTTAATGAAGGCTCTAGCAGCCTTCCGAATCATCTTCCCTTGATAATGACTCTAACTTAGGAACAGAGAGCCACTGATAGATATACAGCTGCTAGGCGTTTTCCAGCTTGTACTTTGTATGATGCCTCACTTCTGCAGCCTGTGCCTGTGTCTGTGCCAGCCCAAGGGGCCCAGTGAACAGAGCTCATGATGAGGTTCTCCTTATGAAGGGGTGGTATGACGGATATTGTTACTAGATATCGTGACAATATGATAATAGAGCTGGCGCGCGATGTGCTTGGTCGCGGGTCCGAGGTGCCGATGTGCGTAATGCCTAGCCGCGGGTACGAGGAGTCGATGCTCGATGTGCTTGGTCGCGCAGTCCGAGGTGGCGACACGCGAAATGCCTAGCCGCTGGCTCCAAGAGTCGACACTCGATGTGCATAGCAGGCGCAGTCGGAGGCGCCGATGCCCGAAATGCTTAGCCGCGGGTCCGAGGATTACGCGCGCGCTGTGCTTAGCCGCGAATTCCGAAACACCGAGTACTGAGAGGCTTAGCCGCGTGCACGAGGATTCCGCGCGCGAAGCTTGGTCGCCAAGTCCGCGTCGCCGATGCTTGAAACGCTTAGCCGCAGGTCTGAGACGTCCGCACAAGGATCGGCCGCGCTACCAACGCTACTGCGATGTCCGTGTAGCGGTCGTCCCGACACTCGAGATTACGGACAGTGGAGACTGTCCAGAGCTAGCGAGGTGTAAAGAGCCGAGCAGACGACACAAGCGCCGGACCAATGGCGAACCGCGCTGGAGTCCCGTGGCAGACACGGCCAATCGCAGACTCCGGCACGACAATCGTTTGCTTTTTGTGTCTTGTTTCTGATAAAGGAGAGAGCTGAAGTGGCAGATCTTGAGAAATGCGCTTTCCGACTAGACCAAGATGGCGGCGCTAGGTTGCGCCCATGGAGGAAGCATGGTTGCGCCGTTCCAGCGATATTCTGGCTTGAAAAACGCTGTTCTTTCCCGATTTCTGCCGATTTTTTCGCCGCTTTGGCTGGTACAACTAATCTTTAGCGCAATTCTACGTGGTTTTCAGCGATGATATTTCACAATCAGATAGAGACGGGGTTTCAAAACTGAAAATGTGATTTTCAAAAAATCAATTTTTTTTCTCGAGATTCGAAAGCAGCATTCCCCTTAATGTGAATCCGACGTGCTATGGCACAAAGAATAAAAAAACGTAGAAAAAATGGGGACAAAAAGAAATTACAGGATTCTCTCCATCTCCTTTTTTGCATGGGTTTTATATTTTACACCACAGTAAGTCAGATTAACTGCACCAACTCGACCAGCATAGTACTCTTAATGTGAAGCTGGTTGTGGAGTCGGATGGGCTTTCATTCTGTGAAGAAATAGGGCTGTGGAGAGAAGGAATGTGTACCGGGCGCACATGAAAAGCTGCAGTGATGAGTGTGCATGTCATTTTCTGCTGCTGCAGTAGAATGAACGTCAGGCGGCAGAAAGGACACATACAGCACTGAAAGTTGTGTAACACTACCCATGGTCATGCGAGCGTTCCACCTAGACAAAATTGCCGAAAGCTAAACAGTAACATCTAGATACCTGTACTCTACACATCCTTTTGCATATACATGCAAAATATAATTTTCGGCAATTTTGGTTAGGTTTATTTGGGAAACCACTCAACAATCCTCGCGAAAATGGCCATTGAGGTTTTTCAAAATTGCCCTTAAATAATAAATCTGGAAAAAAAAAATGTCAGCCTCCTTGCAATCTGTGCTCTATTTCGAACCATGTAGGTTAATAATTATGGGGTTTTACGTGCCAAAACCATTTTCTGATTATGAGGCACGCCGTAGTGGAGGACTCCAGAAATTTCGACCACCTGGGGTTCTTTAACGTGCACCTAAGTCTAAGCACACGGGTGTTTTCGCATTTCGCCCCCATCGAAATGCGGCCGCCGTGGCCGGGATTCGATCCCGCGACCTCGTGCTCAGCAGCCCAACACCATAGCCACTGAGAACCATGTAGGTTGTTTTTATACCACTGTATAGTCATGATACAAAGCCCCAAGCTTGCCCAAGAAACTACACTTTTTGTGCTTTCAGGGTTCACAGAAAAATAACTAAATAAGATTTCAATAAACTAAAGCATACTTAAAAATGGGAGATTACACTCTATAGAATACATAAATTTGATCCACTTACTTTAACTTTAATGAAAATAGATTTCTAAGGTGCATCTTCCTTTAAAAAATTTCAAGAGCACTACCTGACAGGTTTAACTGTCATGACTACCATACTATGTTTACAGAAGCATAGAGTAGAAAAGTGGCGGAATTCAGTGAGAAGCATCAAACCAATGCATCTGTGGGCAGTGTATCATAAAGTGAGCTGTCAGGCACCATAAATACACTATGTATTGCTCTAGCATGCTGTAGTTGAAAAGCAAAAGTTTTATTACTCCATTGCTTGGCGTGCAGCTATACTTGGGTTATTAACAGTCTCCCCTAAAGACTCTAGAAGTTCTTTGCGGTAGTCTTCAAAGTCTCCGTCAATTTCTTCTATTCCTTTATGCTCAATCACCCATAGCTGGCAATTTGTTTCACGTATGAGGCGCTCATCGTGGCTCACAATGATGACACCTAAAACAAGCAAAGATAAGCAACATTTAGTCTTGCAACTACATGCTTTTGCAGGAATTCAAAGAGCAAAAAAGAGCTTTCTTACCTCCTTCATATTCTCCAATGGCCTCTGCCAAGGCATCGATTGACTCAATGTCCAGGTTGTTTGTAGGCTCATCCTGACAATGCAAATTTGTGACTCACAATAAGCACACAATATGTTTGTCATAATAAGATGTACTGCAGTAATTAAGCACAGTGATCATGCAAATTCACAGTGGAAGGGCAGTATTGTATATAAGTTTTGGATAAATGAAAAAATGTGTACATAACAGTCTACGCAAGCACATAGGTAATTCCATGCCAAATGTGTAAGAGGCTGAGCCCAACGATCTCATATTTTTTTTAATTGTGCTCATTTACTTATAGTGTCATCCTACAGTGTTTTTACATTTCTTTTTTTCATTTGTTTGAAGGCAAAATAGAAAAATATGTTTTGAAGCAGTTTGGGGAGATAGTAAAATTAAATGGGAGCACTGAGCCCAAGCCGTGTTATGGAGCACTTGGGGAGCAATTCAAGTAATGTTATTAGATCCACAGAATACAAAAAACAAACCCTGCTCATGGAACTCAAGCACCAGCAAAAATAGCTACCGACTTACGCACTTTTTGGACAATTTGATCTTCTGAGTGAACTTTTTTTATTATGGCAGCATAATTTCTTCGAGATGCAGAAGCAACTTTGGCAAAGCAGTGCATCTCTAATATGTGCCATCAATTCAAAAGATCAGCATTTAATATGACATACCAAAAAAAGTATTTCTCTTTATAGCTGCATGGAGAGAGAGCCCCAACACTGTTGTCATCAAACTGTCAAACCTGCTTATTACGTTGAATTAATTCATTAATTTAACGTTGTATTAAGGTCCATCCAAGCACTCACATACTGCCTGCTGGTGAATTTCAAATACCAAACAATGCCCAGCACCACACCCTTGCACAGAGCGCTTTCTCTCAGCACTCCTCTCCCTCACTACACTCCCACACAAGCTTTTAAGGGCACTTTGCAGCCACGCTATCCCCTCGCCTGAACCACCCCTCAGGTTTCGTGAAAAAAATACACAGTCCGTGGATAGCATACGCTGCTGTGAACATCTCAGCCAAATTTTGCAGTTGTGTGCAGCCCTTGGAGCTCGCAAGTGGAGCATGAATTCACCTTTTTCTCAAACGCTCTCTTTTCAACAGAAGCTTGCTCCTCACTCTTTTCTGGACGCTTCATTTTGTAATATGCAGATTCTGATATGTGGCTGCAATTGGCCAATAGCTTAGATCAAATCAAATTATGGGGTTCTACGTGCCAAAACAATGATCTGATTATGAGGCACGCCCCAGTGGGGGACTCCGTAAATTTAGACCACCTAGGGTTCTTTAATGTGCACCTAAATCTAACTACATGGGTGTTTTCGCATTTCAGTCAAGAAGATTGTTTGGATCAGTGCACTTCTTCCTACTGTTATTGTGTATATTTATTGATGCAATTTACTAAACAGGCTGAAGTGAAAATCTGCTTTCGAATTTTGATTATAATTACGTATTTCAGGAAGAAGCTGACTATCATCTGTTCACACTTGGCCGCGGGTAATCACATAGGAATTAAACTTTGGCCACCCTGCTTATCAGTGTCGTAGCCATTGGGTCTCATTCATTTCAACTAGTTTAGAACGCTCAACTAGCCTCAAACAACACGAAACTTAAGGTGCTCACTCCTGGCCACTCCTGGTTAGACGCCTTGGCAGACTTCACTTTGTACTGAGCTACTGATAGCGCTTCAATATGTGCAAGTTGGATGTGGCTACTATCCATCATTCAAGGTGGTGCAAAACAAAGCCGGTCTGCACCACGTAGCACAGCCAGACTGGAGAACATGAGTGCAAGCCCGTAACTCAAGCTCTGTTGTGCACAAAGCTAAAGCTGCGCATACGCACTACAGTTGCAAGTGGCTACGGTCTGCTACGTAGCATAGATACCGTGGCTTAGGGCATAGTCGATTGCCATAACTCCGCTTCTCCTGAACGCATAGAAGTACTTTTTTTGCAGCAGGGCATTTGTGAAATAGTCCATTTTAAATTCAAATGCATTTCTTGACTTCTATAAAAAGTGGTTCAGGCTCCCTTTTAGGTCAAATGCTACAATGAATAATCATCTTGAAATAAACACCACGAAAACATGATACATAAGGTGGAGAGAAGTTAACGAAACAAGACAGGAGGCTGCAACCTGGACTGTTCATCAAAAGAAATGACCTATCGATCGATCTTTATTTCGCATTCATTTACAAAAAATGAACGCTGGGACAAGAACTAAAAGCTGCTTTTTTGCAGCTTGACAAGGTTCTTGCCCGTGTTCATGACAACGAGGACATAATAAAATAAAATTTGTACACTTTAGTGTGTGCACTGTACAAATGTATAAGTGAAAATGTGTAAGGAAAAATGTACAATCAGTGATAGAAAGCAGTGTGTTACTCAGTACAAATGACATATATCAATATACAGTATAATGTACTGCAAGAAAGAAATGCAACAAAAGTCCTCTTGCTCACCAAAATCAGCACATCAGGAGCCCTGAGGCACAGCTCAGCCAAGGCGACTCGTGCTTTCTGGCCACCCGAGAGATCGCTATTTTTGATTGTGTGTGCATGGCTCACCAGTCCAAAGCTACCCAGCTGCTTGCGTGCATCCTGGTAGTTGAGGTTGAACAGCCTCTGCAAAAGCCCACCCACCATGAACGATGTGATGCAAGCTTGGAAAGACATGTAAGTGAAGTGCCCACAGAAACCACCCCAAAATCATGACTGTCTAATTTTGCCAAAGTGTAATTGAGTCGAACTTAACTAGAGGGCCTGCTACTCAGTTTGACATGAACACCTGCCAGTTCCTTCAATGCCCGTCAACTGAAGACTGTGCCACCATAATTGGAGTTGAATGGCTAATCCCGACACGTTCCTGGACGTCCATCAGCACCCACATCACGAGCTGCTGAGGCCACCAAGTGCATAAGTTATACAGTGCCCAAAGAACCCAACCAGTCTCTCTTAAGAGGAAGCTCTAACTCAGGGACTCCTATCTAAATACGAGGGTGAATCGGACAGTCTTTGCCCCTATTTTTTTTTAGCCAAATTACAGCTGTAAATGCGAAGTCAACATAGCCATTCACAGCGGTGGACCCTTCTTGGACTGGCCAGCTCTGCGGTGGACCTTTCTCGACAGCAGCTCTGTGGCACGGTGCTGCTGTCAGTTGTTGAGGATGGCAGTTGCGCTTCACACATCCACGGCGTATGAGCAATTCGTTTTCCATGGAGCAAGGGACAAACGCCCATCAAAATCTACAGAAAAATAAAAACCCACGTATAGGAAAATGTGTATCGCTTTGAGAAGTGTGAGGTTGTGGCGTGAGTTCGAAAAAGGCTGTGAAGTCCAATGATGGTTCCACATTCAGCTGGACGAATTCTACAGGGGCATCTCAAATTTAGTGCTGCGATGGGAAAAATGTCTGAACTGGTGTGGGGACTGTGTGCAAAAATAGTACAAGGTGCTTAGAATAGTACGCATATTTCTAATTACCTGTATGTACCTTATTTGGACTAATAGAAATGGGGCAATAACTTTCTAATTCGCCCTCGTACATGGAAAAAGAGAAATCGTTTTTCATGGCAACCCCTGCGCCAGTGATGATGAGGTTGGTTGCATTTAAAAGAAAAAGTTAAAATACCATATAGACATGTGGGGGCTGCACCTCCAACATGGCAGACCAAAATTTGGGACAAAAAATTTCCAACGGAAAAGAAATCGCATTCACTGCTCCGATGCCGCGCATGCACGTTGGCGGATTCTTGCGCGCTGCATACTTCCCCGTGCCGCTACTAGATGACTACAGCCAGGATATGCACTAGATCCGGGGCGCAGCCGGCACCATTTTGACCAATAGTTTTGCAATGCATATATGCGCCATGTCTGTCCATAAATTTTGCGTAAAAAGAATGTCTGCAAATTCAACACGTGAAGTTGTGTACGATGCTTTGCTAAACACTTAACATTGCCTTAGAACTTAGCTATGAGAGACATTGCATTTTACATGGAAGAAAAATCTTGGTATTTGGTGTCAACATGTTATCCGTGCTAGAAAGACACTGCCCAGCGAAGCTGTCATCATGATTCTTATTACTCTGGTGAGTTGTTCTAGTCAAATATGGCCACTTTATTAATGCATGAAAGAAAGCGTTAGGCGTGCATTTCGCACGAAAAGGATTGCTGCTACTTTCATTGCTCTCTGAAACAGGCCCCCATAAAACGAATTGCTCATGGCTGCTAACACGACGGCGCGTCACGTAGAGTATTTACATAGTTAATTCACAAATACCGTAGTAGCAATCACCTGAAAGGAAAGTTTCGGAGTTAAGTTCGAGAACCAATCAATTGCAAGCGATGAAATGTTTCATGGTGGCCCTCAGTAGCTTTTATTGGCAACATGGGACACCCCTCACGCAACGCAAGCAACCGACCGTAGTTATGGCGAGGCACGCATTGTTCGTGAAACCCATCAGTTCACTACAACTTCAAACTGAAACAATGAAGCAGTTTTTTACCGCACCAATTGCTATGCCTAAAGTATACTCGAGGTACTACAGCCAGTGGCGTAGCTAGGTCGTCTGGCATCCGGGGCCCATCGGTTTTCTGTCACCCCCCCCACCCCCCCAGTGTAGCCGGTGGAAAGAGGGGTGTCTTCAGACGTATATGACCCCCCCCCACTGGCCCCTCGCACCCCAGGCCCCCCCCCCCCCCCCCGCCCCTTGCTACGCCACTGACTACTTACTGTGCCTAAAAAAAAATCCAAGCAACTTCTGCCTCCCCACATCTTGATCCAGCGTTGTTTATTTATACAAACAGAGAACTATTTGCTTCGTCGGTACATAAAAGAGAACCTCGCAAACCTTCATAAGGAAGACACCACAAGCTTTACATATTTCACTGGATTTTTGACCCTCCACTGGGGAATTATGATATCTTCAATATGTCCCATACTACTAATGAATGACGCTTCAGCTTCTTTCTGGCTACAGCGATATGGTGCAAAAGGCATATTTCACTAAAACATTTAGGCCGAGCAGCCTGTGTCAGTTCGCCAAACAGATTCGTCATGTATATTCCTCAAGCAACAAACACCAGTAGATTGTTCAAGTGAGTTGAATGTGTAGCACAGAAAAGGGAATATATATTGATACATTCATTTTCGTATTATGCAAATAGCTGTAAGCCTCAATTAGGTTTACTTCAAATTACCACCACTTGAAATAGAAATAACACATGAGAACTGCCTAATTTTGAGAAGCAGTTAAAGAAGCAAGTGGTGCTGGTAGAATCTAAACTTCAGGGTTGTTAAGTCCTTGTGTTACTGCCAAGCATTTCTGTGAAGAAATGCAAAAATTAGATATTACACCATGAACTACTCGTCGTGAGCAAACCTGTTTTAGCAGATTAAAATCAAGGTAACTGTTGTAGAAGTCACATATAGCCAGCGTTTGTGACATAACGCAGCAGGTATGGTATCATAACTGGATTCTTATACAGGAGGCCTCCGATTGGCACAAAATACAGATTGGGGTATTCCTCCATCTAAAATTGCTAAACGCCATGTATCCCACTCACTATAGAGCCAACTGCCCTTGGTGCGTTGACATACCTGCCCTAATACATGTAACCTGGGAATGCACTCAGCACCCTCACAGGTCAAATAGCAATGACACAATGAAGCAGTGGGAGGCACAACTCGTCCGTTCTGACTTGACAGGTCAAAAATCCTTAATTAGCCAGGTCAGGCAAGGCAGCAGAGGCCAGTGGGGCCCTGGACTGGGGGGCTCTGACTACCCCCCTTAAAATCTCTTCCTGACAAATAAAGTTTCTCTCTCTCTCATCATATTTACATATATATATATATATATATATATATATATATATATATGTGTGTGTGTGTGTGTGCAGGGTGTGTCGGCAAGTAATGAAATAATTTTTTTTCCAGCACTGCTATTGGACGTACCACGATCGGATTGGTTGGGTTAGGTGAGGGGACTCTTAGCTTTCCATCATTGCCTAGCGAAGTCTGCTCCAAACTCTGGGAGCATCAGGATCATTGTTTCCGTGAACCTCCTGATAGTGCTCTGTCATGACTTGCAATGGCATCCACACGTGAACAATGGTACGCGATCAAGTTCTGTGCTAAATTCGATAAGAGTCTTGCCGATACTTACCAAATGATTCAGCAAGCCTACGGGAATCCTGCTTTGTCATATTCTCAAGTTTCAAGGTGATTGAAGGTGTTTAAAGGGGGCCGAGAAGACGTGGATGATGAATCCCGCTTTGGATGGCAATCAACGAGCAAAAGTGACGAAAATGTGTCTGTGTTTGTGATCTTTTGAACACCGACTGTCGATTGAGTGTGCGGATGATAGCACAGACTCTAAATATTCCAAAAGCCACCGTGCACGACATCGTAAGTGCCAATTTGAACATGCGGGAAGTGTGCGCAAAGCTGGTCCCCAAACTATTGACTGATGACCCGAATAACAACCAAGTGGAGATCGTGAGCGAACTTTTGGAACGTATGCAAATTGAACCTTAATTTTTGGACAGTGTCATTACCGGCGACGAAACACGGGTATATTTGAGTACGATCCTGAGACGAAGCGCCAAAGTTCCAAATGGCACACCTTGGAGTCTCCTTGTGCCAAGAAGGCAAGAATGAGCAAGTTGAAAGTGAGAACAATGCTAATTGTCTTTTTCAACACCAAGGGTGTGGTTCCCAAAGAATTTGTACCCCAATGGCTGACAGTCAACACTGCCTACTACATACATGGATTTGCTCGAGGGATTGAGAAAAAGGGTCCTCCGAGCGCGAAAGGATATCGCCGATACCTGGCAGTTGCACCATGACAACACTCCCAGCCACACTTCTCTGCGCGTACGGGAGTTCCTAGCCAAGAACAACTTGGTGACGCTGCCCCAGCCCCCCTATAGACCTGACCTGGCTCCAGCTGACTTTTTTCTCTTCCCAAGAATCAAGAGCGCCCTGAAAAGAGTCCATTTTGGGGCCATCAAAGCAGTTGAAACCGCCATGACAAAGGCTCTGAAAGAGGCACCTATCGACGCCTTCCAGGATGCGTACAGTGCATGGCAGAGTCGCTGGCAAAAATATGCCGATGCCAGAGGAGACTACTTCAAAGAATGCTAAACGTTTGTAACAATATCTTGAATAAATGTTTTCCTACAGATAAAATTGCATTACTTTCCGGATACACCCTGTATGCTGTGTTATTGCGGTTGTCGATCCGCGAATGAAAACCCCACAATCGGCTGGTCTGCACTCCTTCGGCTGGCACTGTAGTGTTGCCCTTGAGAAATGTATTGTTGTCTAAAAAGCTCCTTGAATAAATTTTTGAGAACGAATACATCTTAAAAATATATTTGAGACGACCACTATAAGTGTGCCAGCAGAGGGAACGAGAGCGAAAAAACGAAAACACTGCAGAAGGCGCCCGGACACCGCTTCAACTGCAGGAGATGACAGGCGTGAGTCCGTGCCCTGACGTCACGCGAGCGACACTAACAGTGCCCGTGTAGTTTGTTCTTGGGGCTAATAGCGGGGCAAGGGAACAAGAGTTCAGGATAGCCAGCCAGCCTCTAGAGTGTGTGAAGGAGCACGTTTACCTAGGTCAATTAATCACAGGGAACTCTGATCATGAAAAGGAAACTTACAGAAGAATAAAAATGGGTTGGAGCACAAACAGCAGACATTGTCAGATGCTGACTGGAAGCTTATCATTATCATTGAAAAGAAAGGTGTACAATCAATGCATTCTGCGGGTGCTAACATATGTGGCAGAAAACTTGGAGACTTACAAAGAAGCTCAAGAACAAGTTAAGGACCACGCAAAGAGCGATGGAATGAAGAATGTTAGGCGTAACGTTAAGAGACAGGAAGAGAGTGGCATGGATCAGAGAGCAAACGGAGATAGCCGATATTCTAACTGACATAAAGAGAAAAAATGGAGCTGAGCAGGCCATGTAATGCGCAGGTTAGATATCCGGTGGACCATTAGGGTTGCAGAATGGGTGCCAAGAGAAGGGAAGTGCAGCCGAGTACGGCAGAAAACTAGGTAGGGTGATGAAATTAAGAAATTCGCAGGCGCTAGTTGGAATCGGGTGGTGCAGGACAGGGGTAATTGGAGATTGCAGGAAGAGGCAACCTTCGTCCTGCAGTGGACATAAAGTAGGCTAATAATAATAATAATATATATATATATATATATATTGTAGCCTCGATTATAGGTCCCTTGGTCATGCGACGACTTGGATATTACGACGAATTGCTTTGGTCCTGGCAAAACCCCCATAAAAATGTTTAAAAACCTTGATTACTATGATGCAATTTTATGCCGATCCCGCCTCGTACGACACCTCTCTGGTACCGTCTGAGAAAAAAAGAGCCCTAAGCAGATGCAGGCTGGCACGTGAGCACACTGCAGTCGGCTGATGATGGCTGTGCAGTACCATATATACTCGATTCTAATGCGAGTTTTTCATGATTTTCGTTGCTTGAACTCGACCCTCGCATTAGATTCGAATGATGGCAAAATTCACAATTTTAAAACAAATATCCTAAATATAGCGGTTTTTTAGCATTATGTTGGCGACCTGTACCTTTACGTCTCGATCCAATCTATAGACAAGTCGATCAAAGTCGTAACTTTTTTTTTTGTTGGATTTAACACCATTTTTGCCGTACTTGTGTTATGTTACGGCTATGGTGCAGCAGTACCCTGTTGTCTTTCAAGCTTCGATTCTGCTTATTCGTGATGTTATGGTCACTAAGAGAGACGAGCAATTTCGATGGCCGAGAAGGAAGGAAACGCCGCCGTGGCTCGGTGGCTTGACGTCAACGATTCACGGTTGGCAGGACCAGCAGGAGGTTCTCTTTATACAGTGTCCTGAATTTCTCGCTGCGCGTGTTCAAAAAAAGGTTCTGCCTCACTGCTGAGCTGTCTTTGCTCAAATTTTGCAGAATGGTTGCATTTTGGCATTGACATCATTTAGTATAACACTTGGCACAGTTAATTGCCTGATTTTTAAGAAATAAGTGCAAATTTGCCTGTGCTTATGGGGATGCAAGCTGCTGCCGCGACGGCGCAAGCATAAACTTGTGTCACCACCTGCCGTCACCTGCAGAAACCCGCGTTTCAGGGAGGGCTCTCACGTGTTGCCCGCTCCTGGAACAGGCAACTTATATAGGCGACTTATATGTGGATTTTTTATGGTAATGTCACTCAGTAGTTGCATGTTCTGTTGCTCTGTCGACATAAAATAAATACATAAAGATCCCATGTTACGCAAATAACGACTACATTTTGCCCGTCTACACTTTCACAATAAAATTGATCTTCGTGTATGTGTACGTATGTGTGCGTGCAAAAGATGCCCCGTTTCTGTGTGTGTGCTGTGCACAGCTTGCTTGCCTCTTGCTTGTTAACTGCTTGGCTGCACAAGCAGTTACCATTTTCTTTGTTTTTTTATATTTAGTGACAGATTTCCGGTGAGACATCTGCAATGTTAAAGGTCTACTCCAACTAATTTTTATGCCATGTCAATGAAGTGCCTGTTTAAAAATTTTCTGCCTCTCGTTTCACACATAAGATAGTTAAAGTGATGGAAAAAAGCACAGATATTTTTAAATCAGCAATTGATGCCATTACATTTAACAGAAAGAGGATCGGACAGCCCAGAGAGCTACTTTTTATGACGTCAACGCTGACAACATAGGAGTTTGTGTTTGACCTGAGCAAATTGTAAATGTTCTCGTGCTGCATGGCTCTTTGTGGAAAAGATCAAACAATCTAGTATGTTACTTTTTTTCGATTCAGCTTCACGAGTTTGGGCACATTTTCCTTCAAAGAATATTGGTTCACGTTAGGTTCCTACCAAAATTCTAGTTCGGGTACAATTGTCAGCCCAATTTCAATTCCTGTTTGATATCTTGATTATAAGTGTCTCAAAATGCATAATCACTCCAAAAGAACGAACAGCCTTGAATGCATGGCAGGGATGACATCACGCATTCAGATAATAAGAAGCCAACAAACACTGACACCAACGACAACATAGGGGAAATTACTTGTGCTTAAGAAATGAAATAAAGAAACGATAAATTTAATGGAAATGAAACTGGATGAAAAAACAACTTGCCGCAGGTGGGGACCGAACCTACAACCTTCGCATTTCGCGTGCAATGCTCTACCAATTGAGCTACAGCGGTGCCGTTTCCCCATTCACTTTCTTGGGTATTCATGTTTCCTAGCAGAACCCTGGGAGTGTTAGCTAGCGCCCCCACTCGCAGACCTTGGTGGCAGATGTGGAACATCCTTTCTGCTGCAGGCGTCACGAGAACGTGATCTTTTGGTTGAAGGCAATCGGTCAATAAACCCATACATGCTACCTGAAGGCGAAGGTTCTGGGTTCGGTCCCCACCTGCGGCAAGTTGTTTTTTTATCCACTTTCATTTCTATTAATTTATCGTTTCTTTATTTCATTTCTTAAGCACGAGTAATTTCCCCTATGTTGTCCTTGGTGTAAGTGTTTGTTGGCTTCTTATGATATGACTAATAAAAATCGGGCCCCTCGGTTAACCCCTTTCCTTCTCGTTTATTACATAGCGAGGGTCTCAAATCCGGCAACACTGATACCTTCAGGTAGCATGTGTGGGTTTATTGACCGGTTGCCTTGACATGTGCATTGTATCCACAACCTGTGTAGCCGGACTATGTAATAAAAGCAGTTCATGTTAGAACGACTGAAACATTTCACACTGGACAATAAACATTATCTACACAGATCCAATTTTCAAGCAAGTGCCCCCCCCCCCCCCCAAAAAAAAAAGAAAAAAAAAGACCTACAGCTGGCGCAGCTCAATGGTTGACAAATTTAAATGATCAAGAAGTCCCTAATTTTTGCTGATCAAAGCTTCCAGAGGGTGAAATTAAGTATTTATTGTAGTGTCACATAATCACAGACAACGCACAGCAAGCAAGCATGCACAATAAAGAAGTGCAAAACAAAAGGAAAGTCTAATCACCTGAAGGTACTCGACGGGGCTTTCATCAGAACTCAGCTGCTCCCCGGAATGCTGATCAAAACGACCTATTCTCTAAAAGGCATGGGACAAGAAACAGACGAAAATAGGGGGGGGGGGGGGGAGGCACATTAATTCACATCATTCTCAATCATGTAACATTTCTGCAGTGCTTTTAAATAGGTGCCAGATGCTTAACTGCCACACTCAGTGTCACACCCACCCAGGAGAATCAAACACACACCGTCACGCAGCATACAATGAGGAGAGTTCCTGCACAACATGGCCTCCGTGCTTGCATGTGCACTCCACTACATAATGGCCAAACCCCAATTGCACAATTAAAGCCTTTTATGTGTGATTGGATTGCAGAATCACCTTGCAGAAAGCAATGGAAATGGACCATTTCATTGGTGGGTGCCAGTCTTGGAGGTTACACCATGTGTCACTTCTCCATCATCTAGTCTGTAGTGGCTCACGCAACAGGTTTTTTGCAATGCAGATGTGGCAGACAACAGAAAGGAGCCACTTTTCTTCGGAACTCTAAGGTAAACATTGAATAATGACGTGAGCTGTCAGCAGTGGTCTAAACGGTCTCCACAAACAATGGAGCTGAGGAGCTTGCTAGTACATGTAACAATGCATAACAACGTTTAAAATTAATATTAAGGAAACCCAATGCTTGTATTGCACACAACTTTCCTCTTGACCCATTTGTGTTTTAAACGTATAAAAAAAATGCCTTATTTGGTTCCTGATTCAGCAAAGAGAAAGTGCAGTGATGTTCTACATGGCTATAGCACAGCCATTCATTAGGCACTTCTGACTGCAGTAAGGCCTAGATGTTGTACTTCACAAAGTCTCTATTTTATTTGTTCACCTTCCTTTTCCCTTCTATCAAATTTCCAGCACCAATTTCCAGCAAAGTAAGCCTTTGCACATTTGTTGCACAAGACTAACATGAATCAACTCTAATGCAAAGAATAACTGTTAAAGCTAACTTTAGTAAATAGTTAGGCTGCTGAATATAACCTCAAATACAAGAGAGACATTTAATGGGGCCCTGAAATGTTCTTCTTTATCACAGTAAACAAACATAATTAATGGGCCACGTGGCCATGATGGTTATGATAAACATTTAGCCTGCAATCTCACTTTAAACTAGCATCATTCTTTTCTTATGGGGGGGTGTTGGGGCGTTGTGTTCACCGCAGACTAAGAAAGTTAGTTTCACAGGCACTGTGAGATCAATACAACACCCTGCACCACGCTGGCGATCTTCCGCTGATGGCTGCCACTGCCAAAGCTGTTCTGGCATAGTGTGGCACAGTGCAGCGTCAGTCATTTTTCTGCTTTCAGTGCAATTTGGCACAGAAATTTGCTTGAGTATCTAACTGACACAATTCATAGAGGATTCACACTCCTGCCTCTACAATACTAAGAACCTCTTGTGCAACTAAGGAAGTGTACTTTTGCATGCAGCAGTGGATGCAACCTGTCCCTAGCACCATGCAAGTGCAAGCCAGACATGCCAGAGGCATCCAGTTAGTGAACCCTCTGCAAGATGGTTGTCAAATCTGAATTTACTTCCTGATGATTTTTTTGTTTCTGTTGTGCAGTTGCTTCACCAACGTGTGAATCACACGGAGAGTATACAGTGCAATGTGAATGCCAGTGTTGAGCAGGGTTTTTTTCTTTCTTTTTTCAATGTTACCTTTCGCTGTACCTCAACGAAAGTCTGATGAATGAACAAAAGCACTAACAAACATAACTGGCCCATTTTCTAGCCCGTAACTACTGTTTGCATCAAATTTTTGCAGAATACCTGCGAAATGCTCTCTTTTCACACCCATGTGATTTGCTCAATTTTTTAAATGCTTCCATGGGGCCCTAGTACACAAATCTCCTCTACACTTCGAAGTACTGCTCACACCTAACCTTTTACACTTTTAATTATATATGCCTACACTCAAAATTACTACAGAAATAGGTCTAAATATACTATTATCTCACCATCAATTATAATCAGTTGAGGCAGAGCTGAGCACACAGACCCTGAACAACCTACTCAACCAGCCTATGATTGTATTCTACCTTAGCTCAGCCCCACAACACAAGGCCTTTTAGCATGCCTTTAAGCTAAGATATGCGTTTTTTTGCTTTCACTGGCTAACAGAATAGCCTCCTGTCATACAGCCCATATGTACTTTTCTCCACCATTGTTAAATATAAAAATTGTTTGCTCAATTGCGTTTTCGGGCACTTTAACGTAAACTGCAATGCACATAAAGTGACAGCTAATGATAATAGGCTAGACTGCATCCTTACCAGCCTATGGTTTCTTCGAGCTTCACCTTGAAGCTGAAAAAAAAGAAATCATTGACAACAGTTTGTATTGAAAAACAAAATAATGCACACATGTAAGTTTAACTTGCACAATTCAACACTTGTACTGAATTTGGCTGCTCACCGGAGTTAGGTCTCCACAAAGAAGCTTGAGAAATGTACTTTTTCCAACACCATTCGGTCCAACAACAGCCACTGAAAAAGGTCATTCACACACAAGTTAGTGGTCGATCAACAATAGAGGGGAAATACTAACAACATTTGTCTTTAGCAGAAAGCCTATCACGTCAGAAAGAGCCAATTACTGTACGTAGTTACTGATGCTGTAGCATAGCTTAAATGACTAGGCTAAATACCTGCACCGCGTAAAAGTGTGCCAGGTGCTGCCTGGCAACATCAAAATCCTACACTATGTTTCCGGCTATGTCTAATTTCAGCACTGTTATTAGAGTTCAGATTTGTTACAACAACCTTTCAGTCATCTCTAATGACCTGCCATTCACAAAGAAACTCCAATTGGTTCTCTCTACATTCCAAAAAGTGTGTCGGCTTGAACCTGCCAAGCCGGTTCTCAGAAGCAGCGTGAAAGATCAAATGCAATACTTGTGTCTCACCCAAGTATTGTGTGGACAACCAAAATATGAATCTCAGATGCTCTGAGTAAAGCTAAACAAATGTACGTGTAAAAGCTGTACCCCATTTGAGAAATTTCATATGCAACATGAATACACACTGGTGACAAGCGATGGATCGGTCACACAGCATGATACAACTTGGTGTCAATCCCTCAATAATGCAGAGTGCTTTACGCAACTAACAAATAAAACACCAGCTGTTTTGAGTATGTGCTTCCTGTAGATTGTCGCTCCTCTACGTGTTGCAGTAAACAACATCCCGTGAATGGGTGCAACTTGGGAGTATTTTGCATGGTCATCACTGCTGCAACTTATGCAACTTTGTGCAACCTTTAGAGCTTTTTGGACGCGTCTATAGCAATTTGAGCCCTTGGAGAAAGGAAAAGGCATACATTCATTTTATTGTGATAGCAATTATATGCACACTCCAGGCTCATTTCTGCCGCCGTCATTGTTGTTGCCATGATGTTCTGTATAAAGTGCAAGTGCAATAACATTGTGGCCGCACACAATATGCTGTTGGTGCGAGAGTGAGTCAAGGATGGTGGCTTGATCTCGCACACGCAAGGGGGTAAGGCAGGGAGGTCAGTCCAGTGCCCTCTATAATTGTCTGTTATCTCACAAACTCATCCAAGTCACTTATAAACGTGGGTGGCTTTTTGTACCTCTGACTGAGTTGTCACAATGGGTGGTACTCATGTGCATACCTGCCAATCTGTAAACTTTCGAACTCATAAATATTCTGTGAACATGACAAAATAAAGTGGAAGGAATGCGGAAATCTTAACACCTCCCCTAGGCACACATCTTTTGTAAAATACATACGCATTTATTAACAATAATTTACCTTTAGGCACAGCATATAAAGCAGCAGCAAACTTGAAAACCCCTGATACTGACAAGCGACACATTCTTTTTTGATCCCATTGATATCTTCAGTGACTTTGTTGTTGCCAATTTCACATGCTTTGGGAGCATGTCTAAACCTTCTCAAGGCAAGTACCCTTCTGGTTAAGAGGGTGGCACAGGTGCCGCCACCATTTCTTTTTTGTATACATGTTTTGCGATCCTGCACTGCCTCGGGCATTTTTGAAAATCTCTAAAACATTTTTGGAAACATTTTTCATAAATCTTGACGTAATATTTGTAAAATTGTAGAACAAGCCCAAACCTATGAAATTTAAGAATAATTTTGAAGAGTTGGCAGGTATGCATGTGTCATACAGCAGGTGTCAAGCATGACCAACAAAATTTGTGATTGCTCAATAACCTGCAACTACCATTTAGGTACATTTTTCACTGACATCCAGCTCAGGTTTTTCCCCAACAATTCGTTTAACATGTCCACATAGAAAGCTCTAGTGTAATAAAAGCAAAATCTCAAAATAATGTTGAGAAAGGTACTCCTTTTGATCAGCATCTCCTCCTAATGGATGGCAACAGGCAGGTTTCCAGGACAGATAAGGCAAGGAGCACAGCGTAATGGTTTGATCACGGCAACAAGTGCCCTTTACAGCTGCTGTAACATAGCAGAGAGCTCTAACCAGACAGCAGCAACTCCTCTAAATATTCGCTACACATTTCAGCTCTTCATATTATCTGAACTGACATGCATGCACATGCACACACATTCCAGTCACCTCCTTGCAAAACCTACCTCTTGAAGACATGTCAATACCAAAATCTAGGTTCTTAAAGAGTAATGGCTGTCCTTTGTACCCAAATGTGACATCTGAAATAAAGCATAAGCATTATAAATAAAAGTAAAGTAAATAATGTGCAAAGGTATAATCTAACCTAGGAAACTCTCAAATGCAGACAGTGGCAAAGCAAATAGTCCTATTCTGATGAACACAGCCAAAAGTAACAAGTGCACACACTATTGCATGCATGCTGTACAGCTCAGTCTCACTAATCTAAACGAATCTGAAAACAGACTATGTAGTTGATTCTTAAATGCTAAATGAGTGCATCTGAAAAGGCTCTGAATAGAACCAACACTT
Organism: Dermacentor andersoni; assembly: GCF_023375885.2. NCBI lineage: Eukaryota > Metazoa > Arthropoda > Arachnida > Ixodida > Ixodidae > Dermacentor > Dermacentor andersoni. Next base: position 220,774,646 of record NC_092814.1, on the reverse strand, counting down.
TATACAGTAGTGTCAATTCCTGCTAAGCATTCGGATATATCATTGCACATTAATGAACAATGCCATTTACTGCCAGCTGAATGCAACTGACAAATTTGTGTTACTTATGAACTTACTATAAAGGCCAAGGATAGGCGGGTTCAGTGGTGGCGGGTTTGGAAACTTAAACTTAACAATGTAGTCCTTGGGCCTCTGGATCAACTCTGCCGGGCCATTTTCTTCCTCGGTACCCTGCAGCTTCTGCTTGTTCTTCTGCTGCTTCCGTGTCAAAGCTTGCACTGTGGTTTTTGTCTAAAACAGGAAGTGTGCCCAAGATTTCAAATTCAGTACAAAGGTGTTATGTGGGGCATACACAGGCAGCACTCGTTAGAACAACAGAGTGTAATAATCCAGCGAGAACGGTCTGCCGTATTTTAAGTCTGTTCAATCAAATATTAGGGCCACTGTATGTTGTGAAACAGTGGTTTTTGATTATTGTAACCTGGAGGCAATCGCAAAATCTAAGGTTGAATACGTAAATAAAGGAACACATCTAGGAGGCTGTGAGGAGAGAGTGGCGGCGAAAGCAGAGTGGGAGCTCCAAGTGAGGCAAGGCAAGGCGCAGTTCTTGGAGGCTTAACATAGGATTGACCGTGGTTGCCAGAGAGAGGACCAGGCGGCCCAAGTGCAGCGGCAAGACGGGAAGGAAGACGCGGATGGTGTGTGCAGAGGGAAAGCATGTGGACAGCATGGGGAAAGAGTCGCGGAGTGGGATAATAAAGTGAATGTTTGCAACGAACATGTCGGCCTGTTGCCATTTGCAACAAGGCAACCGTACAAACACACTAGCAGCACGCCGCATTGCTGCCCACTATTTTCCAAAGATCTGCTGCCGTCAAATGACCATTTCCCTGCATGATGGAAAGATTTTCTTGTCAGCAAAATAAAATGTGATCATGTGATATTACCGACGTTGCAGCAAGCTCCCTACTGTGCCAGCCAGCCCGAGTGTGTTGCCACCACCAATGATGCAAATATCTGCGACAATTTGTTTATTACACAAAATAATGAACGATAGAATCAATTGATGTCATAATTCTTTATCTTTTGTGAAAACCGAGTACCACTGTCAGACCTCTAATACGAATGAGAGCAGCGATGAGAGGCAAATTCATCTTAGAGCTCACATCTGGCTGCCGCTGTTATGCAGAAGAGATTGCTTAGCCGCAACACACACTTTACAGTCTGGGCGACGCAAACAGTAGCCCAACTCCTTTTTTGTGTTAATTGCTCATGATTAGAAGGTAATGTGTTCTCTAAACTATGCATTTTGCAATCAGCGGTGGCTTTTTTTAAAAGGCCATCCACTGCGGCTTCAAAGCAAAACAGCACCCTCGGCACCGATCTGACGGCAGTGGACGGTGGCAAGCTACTTAAATGGTCATCCCAAAACCATCACTCAGTGAGGCACCGTGTGGCACATCATGGCAGGAGGCTTGCTGCTAGTGCATTTGTTTCTTGAGAAAGTATTTTTGCCCTTTCTATACGTGGCTGGAAGAAGTTGCGTGTGGTATAGCACAGCATGCACACATTGCCACAGCAAATTGCGTTGTATATGCTTCATCCCAACAAAATTTTGTCCATTGTAGCTGATAGACTGTTAAGAGCTGAGTCCATTAAAAGTAAAATTTCTTGCATGGATAATACAAACATATCAAACTAAGTGAATAGGATGGGCTGTTAAAAATGAGGTAAGTGATCTCACAGTTCCTCTCTGAGCGATGGTCATAGCGATGCACAATCTGCCATTTAGTGCCAGTTGGACATTGGCACCACTTCTGCCTCTCTCATTTGTCATCGCCTTTTCAGTGTTTGCTATGTTCCAAGGCTCCTCATGGTGACTAGCACATCATGTGCTAACCCATATGTGACCAATTTTCTCGTAGTTGAATAATGTTTGACGCCACAGAATAATGCACATTAGCAGGGTCAGACAGCCAGTGAGGATTATTCAATTTTCCATATTTTACTATGAGACAAATTAACAAGCTTTTAATGTAGTGGCTTTCTAGTCCATTTCCATTGTCAAAATAATTGCTATTGTAAGGGAAATAATGACATGCGTGACAGTTCACTTACTCTTTGTCCCAATGTGTCAAAATTATCTCAAGACATGAGAATTCAACATTTAAAATGTTGGAACAAAAGGCACAAAAGAATACCTTATAGTACTAGAGAATATAAGGCGAGAATATACAAGTGATGTGCGTATAACAATACCTACGCCACTAGAAAACTTGCATGGCAAGAAAACTTGCTAAATCATTATCAAAATAAATGATAGAGTATTACCTGCCTGCCATAAGCCAAGAGCTCAACAGAAGGGACTATCTTGTGCAACACAGCTTGCACTATACGTGAATGACATTAGCTCTAGCATAGATACTAACACACCAGTAGATGCCCTCTCTTTACACTTCGAAAAAGCATTCGATAAAATTCTGCACAAATGCTTGTTTTTAAAAATATCGCGCCTAAATTTAAGCCTCCCGATTTTTGATTGGATACGTGACTTCTTGACTAACCATCAGCAGTTTGTTTACGCTAACAACACTTCTTCCTTATGTCCCCCGTTCTTTCTGGCGAACCACAGGGCACCTTTGGTCCTTTACTTTTCTTGATCTACATTAATGACCTTCCTAGTAACATTCAGTCTAACACCCGGCTATTCGACGATGATTGCGTTCTTTACCACCCTGTACTTAATCCCCCCCCCCCGATTCTCCCATTCTTCAGTTAGATCTTAACCGCATTCAAACATGGTGCGAAAAATGGTTAATGAGCTTGAACATTAAAAAAAACGTGCTAATTTAATTTCATCACAGACAGTCGCACCAAACTTTTAAGTATGCCATTTTGGGATCAGAAATTCTCCCCGTGAGTACTTATAAATACCTAGGCATAAAATTAACTTCCGATCTTTCTTGGTCATTGCACATATCACATGTTTCTGACAACGCTAACCGTGCACTTGGCTACTTGCGACGAAATTTAAAACTTGCTCCTCCTTCATTAAAGATCCAAGCATACTTAACACTAGTTCAACCTAAGTTGGAATACGCATGTGCAGTGTGGGACCCCTTTCAATCTGATCCAAGCATACTTAACACTAACTAGTTCGGCCTAAGTTGGAATACGCATGTGCAGTGTGGGACCCCTTTCAATCTACAATCGAATCACGCACTCAAATCTGTCCAAAACCACACGATAAGATTTGTTTATTCAGATTACTCATATTACACCAGCGTATCTGCCCTTAAATCCCACGCCAATATTAAAACCTTAGCCTTGGGACGAAAAATTTCTCGCCTTTGTCTTTTTTATAAATTCTATCACGTATCGCCTTCCCTATCTGCTAACGCTCCTGCCCCTGGACTTCATGCTGCACAAGCCATGGAAAGGCAGTTTATCCACCAGCACCACTTTCTTTGGCCCATCTGCATTCATTTTATTTACAAACAGCCAGAGACTGGAATGACCTGCCCACCGATGCCATGCACCACTCCAACCCCAGCAAATTCAAGGAATTCATCGATCACCTTATCTACTGATGTAACAGTCCACCCCTCATGTAATACCCCTCAACGGGGCACATTTGAGATATAATAAATAAATAAATAAATAAATAAACTCCTTTCGCTGCAAATTTATCACAGTATGGTACCAACTTCATTGCTCACAGTAGTACAGTAAGTATAGCAATCACAAGGAACTTCAGTTTTAAATAAAAGCAACACAGGGCACTTACAGCAGTTTTGCTGGACATGCCAGATGCCTTCATCAGCTTGATCTTTTTCTCCTGCTTCTCATACTCCTTGACAAGTTCTTTTCTTCGTTGAACATACATTTTCTTAAATTGGCCTGTATCACAGAAAGAAGCTTTTTAGGAGGGATCTCTCTGCATGTACATCTGTACGTGTGAGTAAGTGGCCCAATGAGGTCACACTACAGAACTTTCAATACATTTCTGTTATCAGCATGGTCCTCTACGGGAACCATGCGAAAAGCCCACATTAAGCATGCTACCATTTTGTATATTTTACAATATCATGGATAAACATGCCTTGAAACAAATGATATATTGCGACAGTCTGATGTGCGAAGGTAAGTTTCTAAAAGTGGAATGCGGTACTAGCTAGACATCGTCAATCGTTCAGTGGTTGGCTGCGATTGCAGTACCTGGCAATGTGGCCCACGCGTCCGCAGCTGTAGCACATAGGTAAATGACGATCAACAAACTGCTGCTTGAAGCGCTCAGCTATGTGAGGGCATGGAACAGAGTAAAGTGGTTCAGCCTGCTGAACAGGATAAGTTGTCAACCTGCGTGCGCAAACCGGCCGGGGCAAGGGTGTTCTCCATTTAACTGCTCAGGCGTAAGCGTGCCCCGACGTGGTCATGGGGCTCCTCTGCGGTTTGTCTACAACACATACCGATGGTTGCCAAGGAGCACAAGGTGCTGCAGGCACCATGTGTTGCGGGGAATAAGCAGCAGGTTGTTCTGTGATGTTGACCACCAGTACCTCGTGCTGCAGCAGCTCTTCACGCACAATCTGCCGTATGCTAGACAAAAGGTTGGTAGATGGGCTAACATTGATGCTGGCAACAGTTGTCACATTTGCCAGTCATCCAAATATTGGCGCAATGCGACATGTCTTCAAAAAGAACTTTACAAAAAGAACTACTCTACCACAGGCCTCCATGTAGTAGAATATTCTATTCTACCTACATGTTTCCATCGTGAGTGCTATGCATGATGATCCACCATCTGGTCACTTGGAATCTGCATGAGCACTCTACCGCATTCAAGAAAGGTTCTACTGGCCTAAAATGCATCAGACCACCGAACGATACATGTCCAGCTGCAACGAGTGTCAACGTCACAAGCACCCAATGAGCGCTTCTCCTAGTTGACTACATCCAGTGCCACCTCCAAACACTCCTTTTGAGCAAGTCAGCATTGACCTCCTCGGTCCTTCCCCACAGTCGTCTGAAAGGAATTAGATTTTAATGTGTGACGATCATTTGACGCGCTACTGCGAGACAGCTGCTATACCATCGGCTACTGCAACAGAAGTACGTCTTTTTCAGCTGCGTTTCCTCATTCTCCGATACGGAACTCCCAGTCATCATCAGCAATCATGGGCGGCAGTTCACTGGAGACATCGTCGAACAGATCTTTCATCTATGTGCTTCAAGTTCTCGACATTCCACCCCATAGCATCCTAAACAAATGGCCTTATGGAATGCACCAACATAACTATTACAAACATGCTGCCCATGTATGTCACATAAGATCATAAGAACTGCAACAACATGCTACCTTCCATTACTTATGCATTTAATAGCACCTTACAGCACCAAACTATGGGCCTACACTCCCTTTTTTCCCTTTTTATGTTCTCCCACCTGTTATACACAAGACACTATCCTCCAGTTTTCCAATCACAATAATCTTTGCATATCCAAGACCATCCTCTCTTGCTGCAGAGGCCTGATGACTTGCTTCTTTGTGCACTCTTGTTCCTGAAGACCACTCAAAGGCACGCTACTACCACTAATGCCAACACGTGATATATGAGCCTGGTTACTTAGTATAGCTGCGGACACCAACAAGAAACCTTGGATGATGCAAAAAACTGCTGGCGCACTAATGGACCCTATGTTATTATCAATTGCATAAGCAAATTGACCTGCCGCATAGCATGCCTCACATTGAATGGCCAACGGTCAGCAAAGACTGAAGTTACACATGTGGCCCATTTAAAGCCCTTTATCTCTCGACAGCCTGTTTGACTTGCCCGGAAGGGAAAGAAGTGCATGGAGGGAAATATGACAGTCTGACGCGTGTTTTGGGTTTACACCTCAACAGAATGTGGGGCATGCAAGAAAGGTGGAGAAAAGGAAGACTACGCTTGGCTGGCTAGCTGAATCCCGGCAGACACTCGGCTGATCAATGCCGTCGCGACTAACATTATCTGGCATCTCAATAAACGGCTTTCATGGGTGTAAAAATATGTTAGATGTGTATGCTTCAGCAATGATTATCACAGTATCAATTACTATTGCTGCCAACCTGCACACCTTAATATTATTAAAAATTCTGCAAACACCAGCAAAAGGGAGGGGGGCATGGGATAGCAAGTATTTTTTTTCCCAGAGCACGTATATCTTTAGGGGGGGGGGAAGAGGAATACTGTCGGACTTTACAAATGCTGATTTACCTTTAGAAGCACTACACAAGCAGCAGCAAAATTGGAAAAGCAGTGACTGATGAGCAACAAATTGTTTTTAAATTGCAGTTACATTTTTAGTGACTTTGCCATTGCTGATTTTGCCTGCTATGGTAATTTGCCTGAATAAACTTCTTCAAAGCAAGTACCTCTCAGGTATCCTTTCACCATCTCAAGACTTCCAAGGGTATAGTCAGAGACTAGTGAGCTGCACTTTTTCACGAAAAGAATTTTTTTGTAATACACAAATGCAACAATCATAAAATTATCCCCTTCAGGTGCTGTGGGCACAATTGTGCAAGCTAAAATAGTGCAGCAAAAGCAAGATCACTGATAAAAATAGTGATATTTAAAATCTGTTGCATAATCTTGAAATATATGTGATTGTACCTGTACCTGTGCAGCAAGTTTCAATGATGTGTGTCCAGTGCTTTAGTAAAATGAGATGGCTGGGTGCTTGCTCTTTACGTCAGTCGTTAAGCAGCGGGTTCATTTCTTTCATTGTTTTTCACAATAATTTACATCCAGCAGATATTTTGAATGACTGGATGGGTGCTTTTCAAGTACGCTAGACATGAAATAGTTGATGTTCTCATGTCTGATGTTCCTGTATAGATAGCTCTCTCACAGAGTCCACATTCTGTAAACTTGAAAAAACTTACTGAAGAATTGAGAACTCTTAATCCATTCTGCACCTGTAGGCTTTTTTTTTTTATTTTAAAGAAGCAAGAAATTTAGCCAATGTAAATTTTCTATAGACCAAATTTATTGGCGCCTGAAGGGTTTATAAAACAAGCTCTAATCCAGGAACAGTATGAAAAATTTGGGAGAGTTGGCAACTATACAATTACCAATTACCTACAGCTGTGTTTCAGAAACAAGCTACCGAGAACACTTTTTGAGAAAGCAACAATGTCTTCTCAATCCTGAACTCTTCAACATTGACAACCTATGATGGCACTTAAGAACAATGCCCTGTTTTGTTTTTGCCAGTGAAATGGAGAGAAAATGTATACCTTACACCAATCATAACTATGGCACCCTGGACTCGAATGTGCATGTGGACCATGTACCTTATCATGTTCATGGTACAATTGCTTACACAAGTGCCCAGCTACCTGTTCTTACAATCTATGGACCACTTGAAAAGTGTGATGGGTCTGAAGCCCTTTATCTCCACTGTTTGAAAGATCAGCCCATATATCATCAGTAGGCATATATGCATTTCATATATGGCCACTCACTTATAGTAATCAGTGCACAGGATAAGCTGAGCTCAGTCATGCCAATGGAAAGTGTCAACATGTGTAAGAAAGAGAGAAGAGGAAAGACCAGTGACAAAGGTCCAGAACACTGCCCCAAACTGTCACAGGAGACAATGCCCAGCCAAATCAGTGCAAGAAACAGAGACCACGAGATGAGGCGGAAAGAACCTCTTTATTGCGAACAAGAAGGGAGACAAAAAGGAACGAGTGAGAAGGCCCAGCTTACTGAGAAAAAGAAAGTGAATTCAGCAGGAACATGACGCAGATGCACACAGTTTAGCTCAATGTACGCATAGAGATAAACGAGTTTGCGACATGGAAGAATATAGTATGCATAGACAAAGAGATGTCACCAGCACATTAATTTGCAAGTTTTGTAAAAAGATTTATAGCTACACATGAAATCTCACTACTATGAAGTTTATATTAACGAAGGTTAAACACTATTTAAAATAATGAGCGAAACTTTGTTTTCTCTGCATTAGTAGCACCTTAATATAATGAGTTTGTAACCGACAATATTGAGCACATTTCCAACTTTCGAAGTCACGGCCTATATTCCTGAGCAGCTGTGATTCCAAATCTGTGCCAGCCCTATCGCTATCGCCAGTAGTAATGGTCGCTCACAGAAATAGAAACTGCACTATAGTCGAACCCGCTTATTACCATCCCAGTTATAACGATCTATCGGTTATAATACCACATTTTATGGAATTTACGATTTTCCGACCCTGCCTATGGAAACTGCATCCAGATATAATGAACATTTTGAAAAGCCATTTACCTTTACAACAAACAAATTTGTGTACGAACATCTCAAACCCAGTCGCTGTAAAAGGAGGGCGCACAAGAAGTTCTGAAGCATGGAAGCACTGCCAAACTAGGCGCACAGCAGGAGGAATGCAAAAAATAATCTGAGTATTTCCAAGCGACGGCAACCAGCATTACCTTGGTACTGTCCAGCTAAGTAGAATTTGAATAATTTAAAGTTTGGCCAAAGTTAAATGAAACACCCTGTATTGGGATTTCACTGCATGTACGTAAGGCTCCATGCATGTACCACATTTATCATATCTATTCGATTATAAGGCGGTCACGATTATGAGGTGAAGTTGGGGGACCCAAGAAAAAGAGCGTAACCATGCACACTAATATAAGGCGATATAAAGCAGCCAACGGATTATTCAGACTCGGCGGAGAATGCCCAAAATACCGAATGAGCGGAGGCCTCCTGAATAATCAGTATAATCGGAGCGGGTTATGTGCAAATTTCTCCTTAACATGCAACTTTACAGCAGCACGAATTTTGCCTTATGGTGTGGCTTCACGGTAGCAAGGCGCGCACTGCCGTGAAGCCACACCCCAGAGCCCACAAAATTTATCAGCTTCACACATGAAGCGGGAGTGTGACTGACACTAAGGATTTGTGGAAATAAATGTTGCCTTATATTTGAAGAAATATGGTACTTGATTCTAACACGCCCTCAATTGTAACATGCACCCCAATTTTCATATTTCAGTAAATTATATATGCAATGCCCTGGATTGTTCCGTCACCAGTTTATTACGATAATAGTGCAAGTATAATACAGTAGTAGCAATTTTTCACTTGGACAAAGATAATTTATTGTGTCCGATCTACAGTAGGCTGGGCATCCCTCATTGTCACTGTCAGAGGCCTCCTTATCACTATCAACAGCTCAGGGCCACTCATCTTTGGTGCTGCCTATGGCATCAGAGATACCACACTTTTAAATGGCTTGCAGACTATGCCAGCCTGACAAACTTATGAAATGGTCACAAAGGTACTAGGCTCCCACAGCTGCAGTGACAGGTGGATTGGACTAGATTACAAAATTTTCTAGAGCATGCAAGCCAGAAAAAATTCAAAAATGAAAGATGGGTGGCGATCCAGCCCTGAAGATCACGCACCAACTTGATGGGTTTCTAATTTTGACATCATCTAGTAGCATCCAGTTGATTCCTTATAAGTAAACATTAGGACTACATTACATTCCAAAGGAACAAAAGAATAAACCTAGCAAGTTTCAAGAACATTTCCTGTGCCAAAATGGTTCAGACAGGAGAAGATATCTTGAAATCCACAACATAACACTGACAAATCTGAGCTGAAGTTTCGACACAATATTTAAAAAATTTCCCCTTGCAACAATGGACCTTTTCCTGCGAAATGAACAAAAATAGTTTCAAAAGTGTACTCAACTAGTTTAAGTTGATTTAGTGTTGCTCTTAAGAGTCTCTTTGATAAACATGCCCCGGGAGTAATTACGCCTTACGGAGCAAAAACCTTGCATTTATACCTACAACCTACAAAAAGTAAGGACAACAAAAAAAGGCAAAAAGAAAGCAGTCAGATTAATCACTCACTGAAATTTCCTCTGTAGTAGAAAAGCTTTTGGTTGTCTAGATGTATGACATCTGTGCAAACATTGTCCAAAAAGCTCTGGTCGTGGGAAACCACCAGAAGGGTTTTCTTCCAGACTTGAAGATAGCTGCAAGCAAATTGGAAACTAACCCATTAGCACTAAAATTTTAAACAGAAAAATTTGCTTACACTAGTACCAAAGAACAGCTATGGCAGCTTGCATAGTTGTCTACTAACATAACTGCAACAAGGCTGTAACGACTGACCTTATGCAATAAGGTGCAACAGAAAAAGTTCATAAATTTGAGCAAAATAACGCAGTTTCCAAGTCACAGTCATTTTGCCACAAAATGCTTCTTGAAAAAATGCTCTCCACCAGAACTGCTTTAGGAATCCAAGAACTTATTTTTACAGCTGGCATATAGAAACCCGGGCATAACAAAATTTACGACTTGATGAAATTTTTCACTGGAAGTACCGTAAAAACCCGCATATAAAACGAACCCGCATATAGTACAAGGTGAAATTTTTGGGACGCAAAATGGAAAAAAAAGTTTTATCCGCATATAATACGAGTTAGGAAAACATTTACTGAAATTGCACTCCGCACTTCAATCGCTGTCTTCCTCAGCTGCGCTCTCTTCGGATAGTTCCTTGTCGGAGATATCTTCCCAGAGGTACTCATCCTCTGTGCCATCGAACGAGTTCGAGATGCCGCACTTCTTGAATGCGCGACGCACAAGGACCTCTGGTATGCTGGCCCATGCGTCCACAATCCACTTGCATAGCATGGCTGGCGAAGCCTGCTTCAGCCGCCTGGTCGGCGTCACTGCAGGCTCACCTGAGTGCATCAAATCTGCGTAACACCGCTTGACCGGGTCCTTGAACGGCTTGTTCACGCAAACATCTAAAGGCTGCAGCTGAGACGTCATTCCACCCGGGATTACGACGAGTTCAGTGCCCGATTCGCGTAACAGCCTCTTCACTGAGTCGGCTAAATGGCAACGAAATGCTTCCAGCACGAGGATAGACAGGAATGACAACAGTCCGCCGGGCTGCCTACACCAGACGGACTTTATCCAGTCGAGCACAAGATTCTCGTTCATCCAGCCTTTCTCATGGCATCTCACAACCACATTTTTTGGCAGCTCCTCATCTTTAGGCACTGCCTTGCGCTTGAAGACAACATAGGGTGGGAGCTTGCGTCCGTCTGCCGTGCACGACAACATGACGGTAACTCGCGTGTTCTCATTGGCAGTAGACCGGACATAACCTTGTTTAGAGCCTTTTCATGCACTGTCAGGGGCGATGGCATGTCCAGATAAACCGGTGTTTGGTCAGCATTGCCGATTTGCCCTAGCTGGAAGTTCTTGGACTTGTGCAGCGAAATAATGTGGCGCTGGAAAGTCACATTTCGCAGCTTTTACGAAATCGAAGTTCGGCGGAGTAATGAAAACCCAGCACGGCACATGTAGCAATAAATCCAGTGCTTGCTCACTTTGAAGGCGAAGCTCGGTAGCCCTTTTTCGCTTGCAAGCTAGCTTCCTTGCTTCCGCGAATGCTTCCCTCGTTGACGCCAAACTGCCTCCCGGCTGCACTGTTGCCGATGTCCTGTGCGGCTAAAATAACCTTTCTCTTGAAAGCAGCCGAGTACTGTTTTCGTGGTCTGGACATCTTGGTCCTTCAATGCAGAATAAAAACAGATGCACTTCGCGAAGCATGGTTTGTATGTGTGCTGCCAAAGTGTGCACTCAACAATAAAGAAACGATGCTGTAGTCGCACAGCAATAACGAAACGAAGCCGTAGCCACGCAGCAATAACGAAGTCAAGCCATAGTCACGCAGCAATAACTAAACCAAATCTTCTAGCCCAAATTTCTGACAAATTATTGTTCGAATCCGCATATAGTACGAGGCGAAAATTTGGGACGGTAATAATAGGAAAGAAACCTCGTATTATACGCGGGTTTTTACAGTACTTTCTTTATTTGAAAAGTCGACTACATATATACATTTTCTTGTACCCATCAATCATAGCTGCATGTGGTACTGTAGTGAAGGCTGGTTTACACAAGGCAGGAGAGTCCGTAAATCACACTGCAATTTTTACACACATCACATTAAGCCATAATAAACAAACCATGCACAGGCCACACTAAGAAGATGTAGGAATTAGGTCACTAGCAAAAGCTACTTACTTATCAAGCCAAATGACAGCGTTCAGGTCCAAATGATTCGTCGGTTCATCCAACAAGAGTAACGTAGGCTCAATAAAAAGGGCCCTGGAAAGAATGAAACCTTCCAGTTAGGCTAGTCAGGGGATTCTACTAAGGTGTGTAAAATTGTTTAGAAGATGCATGTGATGGATGAAAGCCAGTCATTCACCAAGGTATCTGCTCAAAATAAGATTGCTCAGCTAATGTTAAGGAGAGTGCAGTAAGTACATAACTGTAGTGTAAGAGTCACCCTGACGTGGCTGTAAGAAACAAGGGGAGCACTTCATAGCCAAATGAGGTACATTTTGTGCAATTATAGTACATAGTACAATAAAACTGCCTTTAATACAAACTCAAAGGGGCCATGAAAATCTGCCATATGAGAATTTCATCTTAATGGTGGTGACACACAAATGATAGAGTGAGAAAGAGGTTTATATTTACAGAAAAGCAGGGAGGTCAGAATTATTTATACCTTGATCTGGCCTGCTCCCATCATTCCAGTTGCACCCAACTATGCATTATAGAAAGACAAGAAATAAAACAGTACTAACCAAAAAGGCATACCATATACTCTCGTGTAAGGGCCATAGCCCCCCGCCCCCTACCCCCTTATTTAGGGCTAGATAACTGAGAAAATATATTTAAAAATTTGTTAGTGTAAGAGCCACACCCACCCTGCACACCTTCCAGGGTAAGTTCTGCAAATTCCTGCATATTGAAATCGAACTTCCGAGCTACATCTCGGAGGTGCGGAACAACGGCTGTACTCTGCTGACCAACATGCTGAGGTTCAGGACACTAAGTTTGCAGACAGTTGCAATTAGTTTTATTTTTTCAATGCGAGTAAAAATTTACAGTAAAATCGTGAGGAAAAAAAATAATGAAGCCCTTAGACAAGTTTATACAGTACGTACAAAAAAAGCAATTCTTGCACTCTGCATGGTTTGGAAGAATTGCTTTACGCCCTCATGTTTTGTTCAAACCATTTTGTAACATTCTTATGTACAAATCAGTGGACTTTCACGAAAACTGGCCAATTTCAAATACCCTGAGCAGGAGATGCAGATAACCAAGAGCTTTTAAGTCTTTGAAAAAGTATGCCACCAACCCAGACTGTTGCTTTAATGAAGCAAAACTTTTCTAGCAATGAAAATAATGAACTACAGTATTTCTAGTAGAGAACGATGATATACAGTTATTCCTCAATATAATGAACTTCGATACAATGATATTTTCGATATAACAAAGTATTTAACTTTTTATAACTTCTTGCCCATAGAACACCATGTATTTAGAACCTCAATATAACGAAGTGTTTGTATGCCATTTCAATATAACGAAATTTCCCTGCCACGCAAAGGAATGCCGAGACAATAAATGAAAACTTTTGCAGATGCAGATGGTCAAATGGTTGAATTACAAGTGGCTGCTTGCAAAGGCATCTCTCAAATTGTGTAACAAGGGCGACCACCCAAGTGGAGCTGCATCACGTTCCATATAAAGTCCAAGTGCGATAAGATCCTATCGCGCCTCGCCTTGCGCTTTCGATGCGAGTGAAAGTGTGTGAGGGTGAGAGAAGAAAGATGGTGGCTTCACAAGTGCCGCCTTCCCGTGTGAGCAAAAAGGGGGAGCCGAGCGAACTCACGGTAAAGCAATTAAGCGTGCACAAGGGGGGGGGGGGGGGGGGTAAGTTGGTACACGTCTCGGCCGTGGCTGCCCATGGCTGCAAGTGTGGCTGAGCGCATATGCAGGCACGCATCCTGCTTTAGAGGTCATCTGCCACGCATGCAAAGACTGAGCATGCCGAGATGGCATGGCACCATGTAAGCTGTCTTACCACACATTTAGTATTGGACGTTGCGTAATCTCAAGTATATTTTACAGACTTCGTTATATCGAGGTTTAATTGTACGAATCAGTTCATGCTGACTAGGCCAAAATCCAATAGTGCACGGCACTACAGGTAACTAATTTCATGCAACAGTGCTCCTACAAACTTTCAGCCACCGGGCAACACGGGAAATTTTTTATCATCAGAACTGCCGAGTCAGCAGCCAAAGCCTCCAAGATTGGGCAGCACACTACTTCTGCACTTTACTGCTGCTGCCTTCTGCATTTTGTTGCACATAACACTCTGCACTTTGGTTACGTGTTGTGTACTATATCACGCAGAAATCAAATGCATACAGCAGAGCTCATGGCTTACAGTACATCTACATTCAGCTCTCCCTTCTTCCATTCAGCCTTCGCCCTGCAGTGGACATAAAATAGGCTGATGATGATACATTCAGCTTATCAACGTTTCCCTGAATATGCCAGCAGAGCAATGCAAGCCTCTCATTTTATACAACACTCATTGCTGGACTCCGGCATAAAGAAATTGATTTTATGGTTGCATAGAAGCATCTGCTCGTATAAAGAAACTAGCACTGTTCAATATAAGAGGACTTCAGTGCTTCCAGGCATGCTCATGAAGCGCTTTGATAAGCCAAGCAATCAGTTTATGGAAAGTAAATTGTCATGTGCACACTATTTCTCTGACGGCCTGCAGCAGGCTGTTGCTTATCAGCTTACCTGATGGCAACTATGGTTATCCCCCCCCGGCATTGTCGACTGTGAGGGCAGACAATGTTTATGGCATAATAGTTAGAACAAAGCATTTTCGACACCCCCTTCTACATGGCTATATTGAGGTTTTACTGGTTTTTTTTTTTTTATTGATGGCATGACGTTACGACAGTCTTTTGGCACATTGTATAGACAAATCCACTGAGAGCCAAGAGGACTCATAACATCAACCACGGTAAATGTAATGAACCTCTCACCTGGCAAGAGACACTCTCATCCTCCAACCACCAGAAAACTGCTTAGTAGGCCTATCCTGCATCTCGCGTGTGAAACCCAAACCAGCCAAAATCCGCCGAGCCCGTGCTTCAGCTGAGTCAGCACCAATCAGCTGCAATTCTTCATAGACCTGCAAAGTATATAATAAAAAGCCTTAATGTGTCTCCATGTAATCAGCTGGGCCCATGTCACTAAACATGGGCATACAAACTAAGAATTAGCTTACGTACATCAAACCAATTAAGGATTCAATGAAGACAGCTAAGTACCTCTAACTTTTCAGCAATTTGCTCAGCATGAAAACTAGCAGTAATTGCTGGAAATTACAGCCTTGGAGTGTCATAAAAACAGAGCACAGGGGAGGTGGTCTCACTGCATGCTCACTTCCATCAGTGCATAAGTGCCGGCCTGTCTCAAGAGGGGGCGGGAGGATGGCCCACAGGGACCCACCTCTGGATCCACCAGTGCATGTTGCACAGCTGACAATTTACAATACGGAATTAAATGTTTTTTTTTTCTTCACAAAATATCTATGTGAGGATTTAACACTGTTTTCATTAACCAGGGTGTCTACCAAGCTGACATCTCCAAATTCCCCAAGTTTTCCGGGTATTCCCTGAGCGCCTTTGCAAAATTCCCTGAGTGATGCAGAACTATGTTTTACGTCAAGACGGGCTGAAACCATATCGCCCGATGCTGTCCCTCTCTAGTAAGCATATGAAATTTTTTTTTTAAGAACGACTTAATCCAATTTTAATACTAAGGAGTAGTGTTTATGTTATTCAAAAAGAGAATAGAAGGGAGGGGTTAGTAAAATGCACAGGAAATAAAATGTTTTAAAAAATGCAAATCGAGTCGGACATTCTCAAATACGAATAAAAAGGAGATGCATACAGAAGCAAATATTTTCGAATATGAGCTATTTCTATCAACTGATATCAAGCTCAGTGGTATGAGGCCCATACTTTGTTGCAATTGCAATTCTCTCTCAACAGCTCGTAAGTCAATCTCAACTGTCCTGACATACTCTCAGGCCACACACAACACCTCAGTGTTGTGTTTCACTGCTTTAAAGAGTTTATTTTGGTTTGGATGAGGGGGAACACCTGCATCTCGGCTTCAGCCAACACTTCGCTTTCTGAGCTCAAGCTCCTTAAAAACGGCAGCAGCACGCTTCCTTTCCTGTTCATTCCTCAATGCGTACAACCTTTCTGTTCTTGTCCTCCTTCCGCCAATCGTTCACCCCACAGCCCACTTGAAGCATCTTCTTGGTCAGTTGCACAGTCCACGTCCGATTTTTCGAACTCCCTAGGGGGCGCGAAAACGTCCAAAAAATCGGCCAGCTGAACAAAAAAAAATGCATGTCATTTACTGTCCTTAAGGGCTCAAACCGCCTCAGGCACATTCGAAAACGCTCTGAAGGCCTGTCAGTACATGTATTAGGCATGTCGGTTCTCGTATTGTGACAGGAGATACCGGGTGCACGCATGTATAATTAAGGAATACATACTGTGTCCCATGGCAATAGCCCCTTCCCACACTTGTTATGCTTCACTGCAATACTTTTGCGTATGCCTCACCAAGCAACATTACTGTACAGAGGCAAAGCTGACTTTCGGGAACCGGCATTATGCAACGCACCGTGCTTTCCAAGCTTCTAAGCCAATTACGAGGACCACAAAGGTGGAGTCGGTGCCATTGCTGACAGCAGCGAATCCTTTCAAAGAAAAACATGGCACCCAACGACAAGAAGCTCAATAGCGAATGTCAAAGCAGCTAGGTCTAGCGTGTCGCAGTGGTGGCTACGGCTGCTAGCGGATCTGCGTGCGAGAGCGACGGTTCGAGGCGGCGAGGTAATCAAAATGTTAGCGGTGGCGGCTTTGATTATTGCCGTTTTGGACCTGCAGTCACGGCAAGAAGTCTGGAAAATCAGATGGCGAAGGGTTCTTGCATCCAATGTTTAAGACGTTTTGATACACTGACTCTATGGGGTACGTGTTGGTGCCGCGAAGCCGTCCAAATTATCGGGCATCCGGAAAGTCGGTCGTTGACTGTACACTGGCCACTCCTCCAGCCGACAGCAGGGCGTCAAAGACGATTAATTACGATTCCTGTCTGTTACTCGAGCCAGCATTACCGCGACTTTCGACACTTTCAATAAAATTACAGCTAATTTTCCCTGATATAGGCACAAATTCCCTGAGTTTTCCCTGAGTTTTTCCAGACTACTCAAAATCCCTGAGAATTCCGGATTCTCCCGGTTGGTAGACACCCTGATTAACTGTTGCAATCAAACTTTCCTTTAAATTGAGCATGCTTCATTTGAATATGTGCAATCACTGCAGAAGTATTAGACATGCTTCACACACTTGTACGTGTAATCTGGAGTTGGTCAGAGACCTTGAGGCAAAATTTTCTGAAAGCCTCTGATAGGAACAGTCAGCAATAGTGGTCTCACTAGAATTACCATAACAAGACAGCTAAAACATTTGACAGATGTTCCCTAGTTAGCATGATGAAACATAATGAAACTGCACTCTTACTTCTGTAAGCCTGTCCTGATTCTTTAGATTGCCACGAGCTGCATCATCTTCCAACTTTTTCTGCTCTTCCAGCAGTTCAGTGCGTTTAAAATCAGCCTTGAGGACAACTTCAACAGCAGGGGTATCATCAGCAACCACCTCTGCAATACGATGAAGGAGAACAGTGAGCAGTCATAATGCAGGTATTGCAATGTCATCAGAGTAAGAAAAGTACAATGCAATGTAGGCAATGGCAAACGAGTATCAATTTTGTGCTGAAAGAGGTTTGGTTTTCAGGAATGATCTGAGATGAATAACAAACATTTAACTGGCAGACAGGGCATTTCTTCAGAATTTCCAATTCAACATATTACACAAAATGCACTCATCCATGATTTGCACCTTATCAGCCAAGCAGCAAGAACTAGAGGCTTGCTTTGGCTAGAAATTTTTGAAGGTGAATGCAAAACATGGACAAAGGATTTTTTAAGTAGTGTTGAAAATTAAATGGCATAAATGTTCATGCAACACAATGAAAAAAAGGTCAAATTTCTTTAAAAGCCACAAATTTGTTGAAGATGGCATCTGACAATGAATAAAGCCACAAAGAAAAAGTTACCCAGGAGGGTGAGAGTACAAACTAAGCTTCTCTATCATGAACCTCTGCCTGCTTTAATGACATGTGTGCATGACAAAAATGCACTTTGGGTTCAAACTTGACTACCCCAACAGATCACACACGCAGGAACTTGAAAACAGCAGCTGAATGCTACACTCCGTAACCTTAAAGGACCCCTCACCAGGCCCCATAGCAAATTTTGGTTATACGCTGGAAGTTGTTATGTGTCCTCTAGGGAGCGTCCTGCCGCAAAAATTTTTCAGATCAGCCCATTAATAGCCAAGGCAAAAATATTTCAGTGCCGCGAACCCATGATTTCAGAAGGCAAGCTCCACAGCATAGCGAGACACTCTCCCCACTTGCCTCGTCTAGCCTCCGCAAGTGAAATTCCATCCCTGCGTTCTCGCATACCAAATCTCGAGGATCACGTGATGCATACATCACGAGTCCCGCCTTCATTTTTTTTTTTTTTTATCCTCGCTTTTTCGTGGCACAGCATACTTCCACTGACGGCATTGCGCATGAGCTGTTGTGCACAGCACACAATTTTGTGCACTGTGGACACCTGACCAGCGGTATAATTCAGTGTTACATGAATACTGAGGTAGGGGCAAGCAGATCACAGCAGAAAATGACATAGGTTCGGTGTCCGCACGCGTGACTGCATGGCGTGAGAACAAGCAGACGAAACGGAAGCACATCTCTCTAGCTGCGGTGCAAAGTAAAACAAAAACATGCAGACATTCAGTTTGTGTGTTTTATTATTTCTCTAAGCTATAAGTTGTCTATTCAATCTACATATTACACAAATAACAGATGTTGCCTTCAATAATTCTCAAAGTCACGTGTCACCATGAGCAACTTCACAGTGCGAACACATGTACGTAGATGCCCTAGCATGTCTACATCTGCCTCCAGCTTGGAGCGCAGCAGCCGCGAGGAGAAGGGAAAATGGCGTTCGATTCGTAATTTCAGATCTTTC
Organism: Dermacentor andersoni; assembly: GCF_023375885.2. Taxonomy (NCBI): domain Eukaryota; kingdom Metazoa; phylum Arthropoda; class Arachnida; order Ixodida; family Ixodidae; genus Dermacentor; species Dermacentor andersoni. The sequence continues at coordinate 220,755,540 of NC_092814.1, read as the reverse complement.
CGCAGCACGTAGCAATGTAATGCTTTGCAGACACTATTGTTATTGCGCAATGTATGCTCTGCGCTTGTCAGCTCAATATGGCCAGACCTTTCAAAGTGGGAGGCCCTTCAAAGTAGATGACCCAGATAAATGACTAGGCACTATGCTTCAGTGTTTGTCTTCCTGGCAATACCTGTCTTCAGGCGTAGCTTTAGGGGTGTGCAATTAGTAATTTCCAAGAACGAATCGAAAAGAGCCAGAATAAAATCTAATCAAATCGAATATCTAATACTCTCAAACAGCTTTCTAAGAATCAGCAGCTGTTTTCACGATTAATACAAAATGATCTTTGCATCTTATACACACAATGTTACACACAATGTTAGCAAGTACAGGGTCCTGAATATTTCGCTGCGCATGTTCGAAAAAACGTTTTGCACTCACCGCTGCGCTGTACTTGCTCAAATTTTGCAGAACGATCGCATTTTGGCGTTGACTTCGTTTAGTATAACACTTGGCACAGTTAATGGCCTGGTTTTTAAGAAAAAAGTGTGAATTTGCCTGACCTTATGAGGAGGCGAGCTGCTGCCACGACGGCGCAAGCATAAACTTGTCTCGCCACCTGCCATCATCTGTGGAAAGCAGCGTTTCAGGGATGGAAGTCACCTGTTCCAGGAGCGGGCAACACGCGGCAGCCCTCCCTGAAACGCTGTTTTCTGCAGCCAACAGCAGATGCCGACACAAGTTTATGCTTGCGCCGTCACGGCAGCAGCTCGCATCCCTATAAGCACAGGCAAATTTGCACTTTTTTCTTAAAAACCAGGCAATTAACTGTGCCAAATGGTATACTAAACGAAGTCGACGCCAAAATGCGATTGTTCTGCAAAATTTGAGCAAGAACAGCGCAGCAGTGAGTGCAAAACCTTTTTTTCGAACACGCATAACAATATATTCAGGACCCTGTATCTGTCATTGGATTGAGAGTTATTGAAGTGTTACCAAAAGTACAGATAGGCATTAGGAGCAAATAAGCAGTTCATTTGCATACTCAGGACTCATTGGTGAGTGCGCATGATGGCGGTTTAGCCAGCAAAGTTCAACTCCCTGAGTAACGTAGCGCACTCCACTACATATCTTCTCGTGTTTTATGTCTGCAATGGCCACTGGCATTAACTCTGTTGCACTGTTGCTCCAAACTTGTGCTTGATTGTGCACAGCTGGTGAATTGAAACATTTGAAAACTATTTGTATTTACAAATACTAGCGACTTTTCGATTCAAAGGTCAAATCGGTGAGGGCAATATTGAATTTGTTATGTATACTAATGGTTTGAATATTAATAGACGTTTAATAACTTTAAATAGACTGCTACCCTATACAATATTTAGATAGGCACTATCTGACTTAATAGTGGACTGAAATCACCCCAGTCTATCATGTGCTGTTGCATTAAACCATGTGCTCAGCAAGCCCAGTTACACAAAAGTATGAAATATAAAAAGTTCTTTCAATACATTGCTTACCTTGCTCACAAAGCAGGACATCAATGTTGGGTGGAATGTTTAAGGAACGATTTGCAATGTGCTTCAATAGTGTTGTTTTGCCATGGCTGAAAAAAATACATTGATGACACTCATTTCAGAAGACCAAGTCCTTACAAAAAAACCAGTAGGAATAAAAACACTCACCCGTTAGGCCCAACAAGGCCATAGCGCCTGCCAGCTGTAATTGTGAGACTAGCATTTACAAATAGATCCTTGCCTCTTGCAGAGATGGAGAAATTGTCAACCTGCCAAAATATTAACAGTCATCAGTCCTAGCAACTGTCAACACAGGCATACGATTCAAAACAGTTGCTACTAAGCAGTCCCCACCCAAGTATCCAATGGGCATATATAACTTGTGCAAACAATGAAATGAAAGATAAGTTGGTGGAAAATTGCAAGAATTTCTACAAAGATTAGCACCACTTAAACATATATTGGAGGGAAGAACCACAAGAGGAATTGTACAGTAATAACATCATTCCACCTGTGATACGCTTTTGGTATATATTTGACTAAGAGAATGGCTAATGCATTTACCTCTACGTGTAGTTAATTTGGCAATGAGTACACACGTAAGTGTAAGTCAACACATAAATGAATTGTCATCAATTTCTCCATCTAACCAGAACAATGGGTTCAGCAGATAAGCCATGTGAATGCAAACACAAGGCTTCACTTTCCATTTAACCAGAAGTCTCAAACAAGTAGTGCATGGGCCACACTTAGACCGCGAAAGCTCAAGCATGGTCCACGAGGCTCTAAAGAGCACTAATTTTCTCCCCCACTAATTCACCCAAAAATCTATTTGCCCTGCTGCCAAAGATTACAAGTGCAGCCCAGGGGGAACTATGTGCTAAGTATTCAGCTCGATACTCCATACACGTTTAAGACCCTCGGATTATACTATGGTAACATGTTGAATGTAGCGAAAATGGGGCTGCATTCTCTACCACCTTTAGTACCACTTTACCATGTCAATCCCTTTTGGTGACTCACAGTAGCAACAGGCATTCCATAATGCCACAGTGTTATGGCTACCCATAAGGTCAATGCACATGAAAAGTGCACAGTGTGAAGAGCTCTTATGGGGAAATATATGGGCATACAATTTTATTTCATCTTGTCTGCTTCCACTAGTCAGCACGCATGAAGCTGATACCCACTCAAGTTACTGCTCAAGAACATGGCACCCGCCGTGGTTGCTCAGTAACTATGGTGTTGGGCTGCTGAGCACGAGATCGCGGGATCGAATCCCGGGCACGGCGGCTGATTTCGATGGAGGCGAAATGCGAAAACACCCATGTACTTAGGTTTAGGTGCACGTTAAAGAACCCCAGGTGGTCAAAATTTCCGGAGTCCTCCACTACGGCGTGCCTCATGATCAGAAACTGGTTTTGGCACGTAAAACCCCATAATTTAATTTTTTTATGAACATGGCCTCAGTTGCGACTCTCTTACAAGGGAACAGGGCAGAAATCACAAAGAGGCAGAGAGGCACAAAGAAGTCACACACAGCACTGTGTTGCCCTGTAATGCTGCTCCCCTGTAATGCTGTTTCCCTATAACGATAAACCAACAAGCCCAACTCGAAACGCTGCTCAAATGTGACTCTGTGCTGTTCTGGATGGCACACTCCTCACCTTAATGTCTACAGCATTCTCCTGCTGAATCTGCTGTGCAACTGACTTGTCAGCTTGGGATACTGTAAACTGGTCTCCTTCAGATGATGTCTTTCCCTTGTTGAGACTCTCCAGCTGTTTCTGGTACTCTGACTAATGAAAAGAAAATGGGAAGCTCATTTGTACTATTCAAGTAACCTCAATGCTGGACAAGTTGGTGTTACCTGCTTTTTCATCAGCTTCTTCTCTTTGTGAGATACCTTCTTAGCTCGTGCCACCTCTGACAGAAATGAAGGCCAAGAAGAAAAAGTAATTGTCATTAACAATCCAAATGCCAACCAATGCAATATCAAAGCACTTTCACACCACAACCCCTTTCTGCCATGGTCCCCCAAGTGCCCAACACGCAAGCCTCCTTGCTGCAACGCACTGCAGGTAAATTGCATATTTGCTAGAATTTATCACAGTCCGTGGGACAAGAACCATTGCTGAAACTACAACAGAAGTCTTTAGCAGACTCGAATGGTTCAAGGTTAGCACCTTCCATACAAAAAGGTGGACAGTGCTATTTGCATTCCAGCAACTTAGCTGAAGGCCTTTTCTCAAAGGGCGGTCTAGTTTGTATAAGTAGTACACCTTTCATTTCATCACATGTGAAAGTTTGAAGCACTAAAAAGAGACTAATCAGATTTGAACACAATGTGTAGGGCGTGCTTAAATCAGTACTGTAATCCTATGGGTCGAAGTTTATTATTCTGGGCCAATTTTCAGAAAGGATATGGCTGGTAAAAGTGTCAACTCAATAGGCTTGCTTAGAAAAGCTATAATTTAAAAATTAAATGACTGCTTGAAACATTCCTGTCTCCCACTCCCAAAGATGGCTTAGTGTTCGTAACTGTAGAGTTATTTTTGTAGTATTAATTACCTCTCATAAAGAAAACAATTTGTCAAATGAAACTGCTTTCCTTGGTCGTTCCCCAGGCTTTAAAAATTTACTTCATTATCCAGAAAATACATATTAAAGAATGTTTGCACACAGTTTCATTCCTAAATAAGCAATGGTCCACAAAACAGTCTTAAAGTTAAGTAAACCTTATGTACCGTATTTGCACGTCAATAATTTAACCAAGAATATACGTAAGGGGTAACTTTCGATCTCTTAGAAAAAAAATATACATATGGTTATGGCAGGAGGTGATACAGCAAAGAAACAAGAAACCACACATAAAAGCAGATGCCCGCAGAGCGCTTTATTTATTGTTACTGCAGACTTTCGCCGCAAAATACAGTAAAAGGATGAGTGCATGCACAATTCACTTATCACTGCTGATGTTTTTGTCACTATCAGCAAGAATGGTGCCATCCTCCATGCCAACAAAGTTATTGAACAGGCAGCACTTCACCAGTGCCTGTGGCACGATCAAACAGGGCTTTGCCGTGTTCAAGTGCATGTGTTTGAAAATGGCTCTGTACACGGTAGCGATCGCGGTTGTGCCTAATGGTTTAGTTCACAGCAGTTTGAAGTGCCCTCCAAAAATTAAAGATGGTGCCTATATAACAGGTTATATTTGTGTCACGAACCCAAATAGAATGCGAGGCACGTTCAGAAGCCGGAAATTTCAACAAAAAAAAAAGCTTGAGTTAATTCGTGCAAATATGGCGGTTTATATAAGACTTTAGTGGACAAATGTCTATTGAGAAAAACAATTGCAAAGTTTCAGAAGTACACCACTTCATTTCTGGTGAAAACAAAGAATATTTCTTGAAAGATACCATTAGCACATTTTAGATCATCATCTAGAATTCTGCTATTTTGCTGAACAATAACTCAGCACTTTGTGAATTTCAAGGCATATGTTCAACCTGCAATGGTTTGGCACTCATCCTATAATGCACAAGGAAGTCAATCTTGTGGCACCAAAACTGCATCCACGAAAACTAGCTGAACATTAACATACTAGTCTATTACAGCTATGGTTTCCGTCTAATAAGTAGCAAACTTCGGTTATGATTTCACTGAAAAGTCCAACAGGCACAAAATGGTGATCATGTATACAATGAGCTGCTACAGCTCACAGCAACCGGCCATCATTGCCAATCTGGATACATGTTCAATTTACTCAGCGATGCAGGCTTTATACAGAGCATAGCGACTTATCTCCCCAGCTGCAGTTGCACAATACAGTGCTCAGAGACCTTACACTAGCAGTGTCAAAGAATAAGATAATGTGCCAAACTGTGATGACAGGCTCGAACAAGGAGTACATGGCAATGTCCTGGTGCCTTTATTTCTTCGTATCATTAAGTGACATAGCCTTCCAAGCATGGCTTTAGTAAAGTTTATAGCTACCTCTTTGTGAGCCACTGGATGCTTCTCATAGCCTTCTAAACATTAGTAGTTCAGCAAGTTCAAAAGCCTCAGAAACAAACTATTAACAGTGGCTGACGAGCAGCACTAGGGTTACTCCTCACTGCACAAGCACAGGATGCAAACACAGTTATTTCCACAGGAACTGGTCAGGTGACGCCAGTCAATGAGTGTAGGTGGCCTGCTGGTTCTCTAAAGCAGTGATGGAAATAATAATCTGCCAGCAAGTGGTAAGGAAGGAAAGCCAAAAAAAAGAAACTGGCACAGTTCACACAGTGTTAGAGTAGCGCACTGGTGCTGGTACAACAGGTTTGTGCATCTAGGAGCTTTGTATATCATTACTCCCTTCAAATAGTGATCTGGGCCCATGCTGTGATTCAATGTCTTGCAAACTTTTCAAAACACAGAGTAAGTGCTTGAATCTTGAAGATTACTTACAAATGCAGGAGGGGTCACAGATGCTTAATCAAGCACAGGTACATGCTTAGTAATTTCTGGTAGGCACTTGAGGCACTGAAGAACATAGATGCTCGTGACCAGCAAGTCACCTCAATTCGTATGATGAAAGTACTCTCAGACATCAGTAGTGTCCCTTCCTATGTTCTGATGTACCTAGCAAGACCATCTCCCTCCTAACTGGACTAAACTTTGTCACGAAACAAAGAAAGAAAACTGCATATTCCTAATGCCACTGGTATGTTATTTTCTACGGTTCTTCATTCCTTACATTCCCTGCTCCTTTGCCCTTGCTGCCTAAAGGTGCCTTAATCAACCTTAAAGAGAGAGAGAAAAAAGAAAATGACCAGCCTAAATATCCACGACATTCACAAAGGCAACATTGTCCATTTCTCTCCTCTCACTTTCTTTGACTCCCTTGTTAATTATCACCTACTTCGTCCTTTTGCTCCAACCTGAACAGCATGAAGTCATGCCAATACCTAGCAGCCGGTGGGATCAGAATCTGATGCTTTCCTTTCTGCTCCATCCTCTGGTATCACAGTGTGGCGAGGTAAAAGAGATAGAACGAGGGGGCGTAGTGCAACCGTGTGACCACTTCAGGGCTATTTGACATGTCTAATTGAAACTGCGTTCCTCTGTGCAGGCCCTCAGTGTACTGCCAGCTCATCCTTTGGTCTAGGCCGAATACACTGTCAATTTCCTGCAGTTATGCTAGTCTAAAACAGACAAAATTCATTCGGTACTGTGACAAAGTTGCGCAGTAATGAGGGATATACACAGGTTTAGAGATATCTGAACAGTGCAACTGCATAGCAGCCTGTCACTCAACACATAATCTGTGATATAACGTGATCGAAAATAAAAATTTCGTCAATTGCTCCATATGTCAGCACGATGCTGAGTCAACGAGAGTTACGGAGCTGTACAGGTGTACAGGCTGTACTGTAAGTAGTACGGGCTTCACAGCGTACACGACCTTGGTTCCTTACCCCGAATATGCTGTTGGGGGATCGGCTGTTTTTCTCGTCGTTTGAGTACATCTCCACTAAAATACCTCTCAGAAGAAAATAAGAAGAAAAAGAAAAACGATTCGTTCTCATTTTTTTTACAAGACTACCACATTATGACATATGCATAACTAGGTCAAAGCGACGATGACAGCAGCAATGATCAATACACATGTTTAGTAAAGTTTCACTACAGTTTGAGAATGACAAACCGACCGGTATGGTAACTTTACTACAGGCTGATCAGCCGCACCGAGAGCGCACAGAAAGTGACACCGACACACACCAAAAAGATGTCACAACGATCGCATACCTTTGCTGGCGTCATCACCTCGGCTTTCCTTCTCAGAGCCTTCACTGTTCTCACCATCGTCGTCACTACCTAGAGCCTGAAATTTGTTCTGAATGCGACGTACAGGCCTAGAATCGCAGTCTTCACCGTCAGAGCCATCGCTTATGTCGAGGTCCTCAAGCTTTTTTTCAACGTCGCCTTCAGCAGTACCTTTTCCAGCTTGTTCCTTCTTGCCGGCCTTCGCTTTGGATTTCTTCGGCGGCATATTTGGAGAATATTAAGTTAAACGTACTAGAACCAGTTATACAAAATGTGATATCAGAAGTACTTTACGTGAAAACTTTTTCTTTTCGACCCAACCTAAACGAGCCGTAAAGCCGCCTGCTGCCAGCACGTTGCCGAAGCCGCGTAACGGCGCACCATTGCGCGCATTATCAGTGTCGATGCAGACTAAGTGAGACAAACCGGCCAAACGCGGCTACAGTGAACTGCGAAAATACCGCCGCAGCGCTGCAATCGAAAATGGCTTTCGCCGTTCAGAATTGCCGCTTGTCGAGCTCACGCTAGCATTCGCACCAAGGCTTCTTATACTTGCGGGTTAATGCCAATGTATTGGAGTAAAGATGCGATATAAAGCTATAAAGGCAAAAAAAAAGTTACTCGCTATCCCGGCCCTGCTAAAGTGGACGTCCAGCGAAGCTGCTGCAAACTATCACAGCTGCTGAGGGAGGTATGCAATGCTTTTTTATAGCATTGATGGTTCGGATGCTTGTTTTAAGCTTGTTCTTTATTGAAACGTATGCTGTTCTGTGTGTTGTATGGGTGATTTCAATGAATGTATGCACTGTTCGCTTCACTTTGCTGAGCGTTTGTACCATCTGCCTTAAAGGGCCCCTCACCAGGCCCCATAGCAAATTTTGGTTATACGCTGGAAGTTGTTACGTGTCCTCTAGGGAGCGTTCTGCCGCAAAAATTTTTTTCAATTTGGCTCATTAATAGCCGAGATATTTCAGTGCCGCGAACCCATGATTTAAGCAGGTGGGCTCCACTGCCAAGCAAGACGCTCCACTCGCCCCGTCTAGCCGTCAAGCCTACGTAAGCGAAATTCCTTCCCTGCGTTCTCCATACCGGGCCTCGAGGATCGTGTGACGCATACGCCACAAGCCCCGCCTTTTTTTTTTTTTTTTTGCTTCTCGGGGTTTTTTTTTTTTTTTTCTTTTTCGGCGCTACGCATTTTTGCCGACAGCGTCGCGCGCGAGTTGTTTTCTTGTTCGCGCAGCGCACGATTTTGCGCGCTGTGCACAAGGACACATGTCTAGCGGTATAATTCAGCGCTACACGAATACTGAGGCAGAACACGCGGATCGCAGAGCGTGATCACGAGCTGGAACACGGTAGAAAAGGCATAGTTTCGGTACCTGCGCACGTGACCGCACGGCCGTGGGAACAAGCAGACGAAGCGGAAGTACATCTCCCTTGCTTTGGTGCGAAGTAAAACAAAAAGAACATGCAGGCATTCCGTGTGTATGTTTTATTATTTCTGTAAACTTCAATTCGTCAATTAAAGACCCAGATCGCACAGATAACAGATGTTGTCTTGAATAATTTTCGAAGTCACGTGTCACCTCGAGCGACGTCACACTGCGGACACGATTACGTAGCGCAGGGGCACGATTACGTCACCGCCCAGCTTGGAGCGCGGCGGCTGCGAGTGAAGAGGGAAACGGCGTTCGGATTAAAATTTCATATCTTTTCGCGGCGCGTAGCGAAGTAATACTTTGCAGACACGATCGTTATCGCGCGATGTATGCTCCGCGCTTGTCAGCTCAAAATGGCCAGACCTGGTGAGGGGCCCTTTAAGTAGTATTAGAAACAACTCTTGTTAAGCATTGGTAGAAACGTCAACATGAAATGGCTTCGTCGATACACAACGTTAAACGATCACCGTGGCTGCACGTGGGACGCGTTTCTGTTCTCCATATGCATGACCTCGCAGCCACAGCTAGAGAATCGTATTTGCATTCGTAAATTGCAATATGTGCCGTAAAGTAATTAATTAAAATATAATTATTATGTTTTAATATTATTTATTATGTATAATTAAAGTCTGCCTTTTTGAGTAATCCAGCTAAATGACAAAATTATATATCTGCCGCAGCGATTTCGTAAAAATTCTGTATGGCCTAAAAAAACGTAATTATCGGAGACCACTAGGCCACACAAATGTGGGCTGTAGAAAATAAATAACTGTAATATGACTCGCCCGGAAGGGCAGTTAACAAGGTGTACTCGATGAAATGGACTGGTGACAGTGGCGGTGAATATGCCACGATCAACCAGACGCACGCGATGCGCTGCTCTGCCTGGCGATATCCCAGAACACCGGCAGACATGCGGCTATCACGGGTGCCGTCCTTGTTGAGTCACGCTTAGAAAATCTATTTCTCATCACAGACTTTTTTGTCGTTAGGAAAATAAAATAAATGCCTTATGTAGCTCCCGAGACCAGACGCAGCAGGGAAGCTTGCCATAATGAGACGAGTCGCAGCAAAAGCGAACGAAGAGGACGCTAGCAGAGTTGTGGCTGAAGGAGTAGACAAACTGGCTTGTTCAAATCTACGTCACCCTCCGAATATACCGCAAAGGCCGGTCTCCCGATCCTGAAAGAAGAGTCCACTGACTGATGACAGGGTCATTGTTAAGGACTCCAGGGGAAAGGACGTCAACAGCGGGTTCACAGTTTGCCACGTGGTTCCTCGTATTGGGCAACGGTGGGACGTTGAGATTGAGAAAAGGGAGGGGGAGGTAGTCGTTGAAGAGCGGGCGACAGTGGGATGTTGAGGTTGAGCAACGGTAGGGGTGATAGTGAACGGGAAGATTCAACGTTTATGATTGGCCAGTGAATTCCCTCGACGAAGGAAAGAGGGAAACAAACAGCATAAAAAGCGGACCCGGACGCATTTTTACAATTGCGACCCGGACGGCTGTGCAGGAGACGCTCGGACATGCAAAGACTCTAGCATATGCTGTGCTCCGATAGTTGGAGCTATGTTTGTAAAACTGAACCATTTACCTTTTTTTTTAAAATATAATCCCTTATCTCATTCTTTGGACGTCGCTCGGAACCATTCTTTCTCCGCATGGAAACGGCACACGCGGCACAAAATGTTCGATGCCGCGGCCGCTTATCTGAACGTCCATATTCGTATAACGATTTTCGCTGGACATTCGACGTATGTTTGGAATCGGATATCCGACCGAGAACTTCCTCAATAGATCCGCCTTTGCACCATAGCTGTACCCTGCCGCGTTGTCATTGCAACGGTGCACGGCTCGTGTAGTGTTTATCATGAGGCGAGGGAACGCGGTCTGCGCTGACACCTGTTTTCCGTTTGTGGGCGCCATTGTTTGGAGCTGTCGACCGAGCGTTGTATGCAGCGCGTTCGTAGAACTCGCTTCAAGGCCACGCCTGTGCACTGCTGGTACTTCAGCACAACTTGTAGTAATGATTTGCAGCTGCATATATACTGTTAGCCTTCGCGAGTTGGCGGGCTGTGTCTCTTTTGCTGGTCTTTGAAATTTCAAGCCTGAACATCAATATAGCTGCCATTGCAGTTGCGGATCGAGCCATTTCCGAAAGCTTCTCATCAACGACAAGCAGTTTTGTGGTGAATTTTGTTATTCTGTATTTAGCAGTGCTCTACTGCCCACAGTTTGTGTCCAAATTTGCGACTGCTTTCGGCTTGCCACAACTGTTCAGCACATATTCACCTTCGGAAGTTCACGGCAATGCACAAGCGTAACTGAATGATAATTTTTTGTTTAAAATTATATTTCAAAATATCGGCCTATGTTCAAAATGTTTCAACTGACTACAACGACAGGGTAGACCCTTCTAACAACATATGAATTTATGGCACTTAGTCGGAACATTCATGACGCGTTAAAGCAGTGTTTTGGTCAGGGATCGGCGGTGAAGTCAAACGACAGGAGCAAATCGTTTTGCACCCTCCCGGCAGAGGGCACATTGACTTGAAGAAGCGCCAAATTTAAACCGTTACAGCTGACGTTGGAACGGCAATGAAGGAGTGTTATGCAGTCTGTTCGCACGCGCAGGTTTTTGAGAGGCAGCCGGGACGGAGAGAGAGTGCATTATACTTGTGCACGTCTTGACCGTGCGCATGTATGGTTGTGTGCGCGCGTGTATTTGTGCGCGTGCTTGTGCCTCCGTATTTGCATGCGCGGCAAGTGTGCATGCATGCATTTGCGTGTGCCTGCGCGTGTACGCGCGTGTTTTGCGCTTGCGGTGCATGCTTGGGCGCATGTGAAGGTGTACGTGTGCGAACACATGTTCGTCTTTCAGCATGCATGCGTGCAAACAAATGTGTTCGTGTCTGTGTGTGCATGGGTGTCTGTGTGTGCGTGTGTGAGAGAGACTGTGTGTTGTACAAGGGGAGAGAGAATGTGTGTGGGTGTATGCGTGCGAGGGGAGAGATATAGTGTGTGTGCGCGAGGGAGATAGTGCGTGCATGTGATGGAGAGCGTGTTTGTGTTAGGGGGAGAGAATTCGTGTGTAAGAGAGAGGGGCTGTATGTGCGCGCGAGGGAGAGAGGGAGTGTGCGCGCGTATGTGCTAGGGAGAGAGTGTGTGTCAGGGAGAGACGAAGTGTGCGTGTGAGGGAGAGAGAGAGTGTGTTTGTGTGCGCACGCGCGCGCATCAGTGCGTACGTATTGGGTGTGTTTAAGTATGTGTGCATTTTCTTCCTTACACCTACTCTCGGATACAAATTGTATATAGAGTGTATTAAACCTATATTTAGATCCACGAGACAACAACAAATGACACTGCACTTGAGGTATTATTTCTTTCTGAAAGCGAAATCTATGCAAAAGAAAAGCGCCTAAGGCATCAAGAACGCGGCCTCAGATTTCGTCATGATGGCACTATCACTATCAGCTCTGTCTAGCTGTTACCCTTCGTTATCTTCCTTCCATCGGCGGCAGCGCATTGTCTTGATGCCAGCGACGCGCTAAATCTGCACCATCATTGCGTCGTGTATCGCTTCTCGAGACCAAGCAAGCTTTCGGCGGCATACGTTCGCTGCTGATAAAAAAATCAAATTATGTGGTTTTACGTGCCAACACCACTTTCTGATTATGAGGCACGCCGTAGTGTAGGGCTCCGGAAATTTCGACCCCCTGAGATTTTTTAACGTGCACCTAAATCTAAGTACACGATAGCCACTGAGCACCCACAGCACACATATAATAGACATATACGCATCAAGAATTATGCCTCAAGGGCAAGTCTTTCTCGCAAAAAAAAAAAAAAAAAAGAAACCATGGCGGGTGCGTTCGCTGCTATATTGACATTAAGGCTTTGCACTGTTTGCGTTCAAAGCAACGTGAATAAATGTCGAAAGTGGAATGGCTCAAGAAACATTCTCACGGAGCCATACCATTGATGACAATATCACAAAAGGCTTGGCGCAGTCAGGTCGATCTTATAAATACAGACATTATTTTTCTGTGTCGGTTATGCTTTTAAAGAGTTTATTTGCAAAATATTTGTTCGCGTGGCTGTTACAGAGGCATGTTTTGTTCGCTCAGATTTTTTCGATCAGCTAGATAATCTCGAGGAATGGCTCCAAACTACTCATTTGCTTTAGTCACCTAAAATGAATTATTGAAATGTTCATTACCGTAGCTTCGTTAATTACGCACACAACACTCGAATAATAAAATGATGTCACCAAGATTTATATGGGTTTATTACATTTATTTGGTGCAGCTACCAACAGCTGGCATGTTGATGATGATGTAGGCTTCTTATAAAGCCAGTATGAAAGCTTGGACAGGTTATCCTGGCGCAAATAAAGTTCGTGAGCTTAAACGCATGTGCCCAACCGTGCACTTCTGCCTTTGCAACCGATTCTCCTACATTATACAAGAAGCACCTCAGCGCTATGGTACATCACACAAGGTGTGCAAGAACATGGTGCGTGTACCCGATTAGATTTCTGAGCGTTTGTGACATCAGACTCGGTTTCATCGCATCATCAGGAATAAAAATAGCTGCCCGGGGGAAAGCATTGGGTACATTTTCAGTACTTTGTAACATATGGATCAGCGCGGACATGTACGTTAGAACGAAAAGTACTGAAATATTAAGATAAGGGTTTTGCTGCATATATTTTGGCTGTCTAATGTTAAGACCTAAAGAAGAAAATACTTCGATTTTGTGACAATTAATGTTCACATATGTGCAGTCACGTGAAATATGAGCTCCGACACAGTGTGGTGGAACTGGCCCCTGGACTACAGGGCTACATCGACACATGAAATGCTGGTTTAATAAATACCAGTAATCGGGAAGTGTTTAGCTGTTAGAGTTTTGATGTGTCGGCGCTTCTGTGCAGTCTTTGGGACCCCTTCTCCCACGTGCATTATCTTTCAGCTAATGCTTAAAGCAGTTGTACATTATTATTTTTTTCTTTTTCAGTGAGCTTTCTTCAGCGCCTAACCATTGTTCCAAAGTTATCACTTGGCTCAAGACGCGCCTGTATGTATTCCAAATATCCTGAACGTTGTTAGCGATTCAATAAGGAAAACGCGTTATCAGGTCAGATTGCGCGCGTGAAGGCAATACTGGCGTACATTATGGATCAGATTCCAGCGCCCGCGATTGCGCTGCAAAGTACAAGCATTCAAGTGTGATAAACCGATGCCTTGATATGCCTCCATCCGTAGACAGATTCCGACGAAGGACGACTTTGCGCATAGCCGTCGTTGTGCTCCGAGCGTTTGTTTTCTCAACGCAAGCTCGCCTAATAATGAGTTGGATTCGATATTCACCCTTTTGGAGCTGCCTTGTTCTTCACATCATTACAACGGGACAGTATAGACATGCTGTATTTTCATTCAGTGAATATTGGAAAATGGATTAAGACTTTTGTTGCGTGTGCGTTAACACTTTCAATGAAATCATTTACTATTCACAACTGACCTTTTAATCTAGGAGGTCGTAAAAGAGAGCAACCCGGACATTAAGAGGAAGTATCAAGAATAAAGAAAAATTAAATACTTATTAGTCAGCTTTCACCTGATGGCAGGGAAAGAAATTTCAATAAAAATATTCTTATGTCAATTAGAATCCTATCTGGATCAGCGTGGCATTTACAAAGGCCTACTCGTTTCGCATTGGTATTGAGGATACGTCCATGTGCGACTCTTGTGGAACTCTATAAAAGATTGAACACACCTTATATCTCTTTCCGAAATATGACGCCGAGCGTGACGCTCTCCGAACAGCAATGAACCGCGCGGACTCCAGAAAATTTTCGGAAATGAATATCCTTGGACCGTGGCCGTACGCGTCGATGGCACAGAACGCCACGCAAACGTTGTTGCAGTGCGTCAAGTCGAGGTCCTGGCGACCGCCTGTAGACTCTGTGCGGTCCTTCAAATGTGTGCGTAACTGGCCTCTCCTCTCTCTTTTCATCTCTGGTCTTGTTCTGCCTTTTTGGGGTTAATTGGGGCTTGCTGTTTGTCTCTAAATCATTTGTGTTATTCATAAATTTTCTGCTTTTTTTGACGTTTAATAAATTCATATATTCATTCACCTTTATACACGTACTGTTTTTACTTTATCGCGTTTGTGCATTTTCATGTAAACACTTCTTTATGTATCACACATGCTATGATCTCTCTTCGAGATCGCAGTATCAATAAATAAATAAATAAATAAATAAATAAATAAATAAATAAATAAATCCCTGTTCCCCTTCCCTCAGTACAGGGTAACAAACCGGACGTACGTCTGGTTGGCCTCCCTGCATTTCCTCTCTCTCTCTCTCTCTCTCTCTCTCTCTCTCTCTCTCTCTCTCTCTCCATCCGCTTGAAAACGTTTAATCTGAGTCCCACTGTGCGAGCTGATACCGACTTGATGTGGATCATGGACCTTTGGCATATGTCCAACCGTCGAACAAAGGCCTATTCCGAATATCTCATATTTCGGGAAGGCGTGTTACCCCCCTGCATTTCACTCTGGTTCAAAACCACGCAAAACACGAAAATACTGCGTAAGGAGTGTCGTTAGTCGAAACCCACGAGCTACCGTAACTCGCCTTGCCTACATGGCTATCATTTAGGGTCACATAGGAAATGTAGATTTCAAATCGACGTATTATGAATGCGAAAAGAGCTGCCCGCGACTAGCTGGGCTGGTCGCGGGCAGCTGTGCGTTATTTTTTTTATTTAGATTGTCAAGTTATGTCTTGATAATATTTCAGCCGTATATTATGAATAATTAGAGAACAGTAGGTCTGTAAGACACCTTGTAGCGTAGCGTTTTGAAAGTTTCTGGTGCACACATCAAAATATCATCTACTAAATTATTTAGTCTAACTGTTATAGAATTCCAGTAGTAAGCGTTAAGTGATTTTTAGCCAACCAGACGCTTATCTGATTAACATCCCTACCTTCTCCCTTTCTTTGCTCTTCTTCCTTCCCAAGCTGTTTTACAAACGTATCCTACCAACAAATATATTATTCTAAATCAAACTTAATCGCTTTAGCTCCTACATGGGCAATCAGCAATCCTTTCTTCTGACAACCATTTCACCGAAATTAGTGAGTTATGTTGAACTTAAAAGGAACAGCTAAAACCTAGTCAATTTAGAAGGCGAATTTTTTATTTAGCTGGCACCTTTTTTTTACACAAATTCTTAAAAACTGTGAAGTTTCGAGAAACAATACTTGAAGTATACAACTACGTACCTCAGCAACTAAAAACGATATCGCAATTCTGTTAGCTGCTCCTAATATATCATCTAAGGTGGACAAAAATGATATATCATACGCTACCCTGAAATATACCACTAACTTCCGAATATGACATTTGCAAAACCTTTTCAAACATTGTAACAAATTCACATGTCTTAAATTCATACGTACAATTTGTCCGATTTTGATGCTTCTACGGATGCGGTTATTATTAATGCGATATTTGTTTTTGATGCTAAGTTACATATTTGTAAGCTTCGTACTTCTATTTTTTTCAGATACATACCGATTCTCAACAATTCTTGTAAAAAATTTCATGGCCTAAATCAAAATTCTGTTTCCTGTAATCACTTATTTATCGTCCTCTCTTAAATGCAACAATTCTCATTGAAATCGATTGAGTGCGTTTATCATGAAAGCATTTTTGCGTTTTACATGTATTTCAGCAGGCGTCATCGGAGATAGACCCGAGCTAAAGCTTCCTCTTGATGCATCACGCCGGTTCTATAGGAAACCTGCGATACATAACGCTGACTATACGCAAACCTGTGGCCGCAGCGGTGCACAAATAATAAGAAAAGCAATCAACACAAAAAAAGAATAATGGAAGCTTCGCGTGAGCAGTTATCTTGGCTAGACATCTCATACGGAATGCCGACGAGCTGTCTGGCCAGCTGTCTAACAATATCGCTGATTCATTGCCAGTCGAGCAAGTAGCTGGTCGTCTTCGAGATAAGGCTGATACATTAGCGCGCTCGTTTTCAAGTACCGAGGTGAAGCAAGTCTCAAGCTGTGCTTCTCTTTATTGTATTACTTGTGCGTCATGGCATACGTCATGATGCGAATTTCAATTCTTTAAGGTGGATACGTCACGTGGTAGCGAGAAAAAGGAAACTGAACAAATGTCCAGAATTCCTGGGCAGGGTCTATGAAGAATCGGTCTCCGCGCGCTCCATTTGTGGTGCTGATTACGCTACAAGGGGTTTCATATGCGCTATCAACGCAACTATCCCCTCACATTTTCCGAAGCATGCCGGCAACTTGCGCGCTTACAACCTTGACCGTGTCGCCCCCCCCCCCCCCCGTTCACTCTATGACATAATTTTCTATATATGTTCACCATACGTTCGACATATGTTCACTACGACATATTTTGCTTGGCTCAAGTTAATGCATTACATTTGGAGTTATAAGATCCATAGGCAGCATACTTTCCGAAAAACTCGTATGTATACTCCTACCACCTCATCCAACGCGTACCTCCGTCAGTCACACTCCAGATTGAACTGATTTGTACGCTTCACGGTATAGATGAGGCATTCATTACACTCTCCTAGAGGCGTTTTTGCAGTCTGTCGACATGGAGTGTTCACCCTACGCGGCCTGACAACTCTAAAGCAACAAATTGGAGAGATGGACGAGTTGGTACACAACCCTTCAGGAAAAATCAGCCCGGAAGACGAAGACAATGAAAACGAAAATGCAGTACCGCATTTTGAGGCAACAACAACATCATAGCGCTGACGTTAGTCTGCTTTGTTGTTTTGAGGCAACAACCACAACAACAACAACGAAACAGACTCTAGAGTCGCCTCCAACAAAACGGATGCCGCAGCACGAGTCAAGTCAGTGAGCAGTATAGAGTCGATACTGTAAAATGGCAGTATCCAATGTACCGACGTGTCGCTGGACGAGGAATCGTGCATTTAAGTTTTCTAACGCCTCGTTTATCGAGACGAACAAGCGCTTGTTGGAAGTGTGCTAAAATTACCTTACTAGAGGATCATGCCTATATCGGGGTCATCACTCATGAATAAAGGTAAAACGTTGAAGGGAAACCGTGCCTTCCACATGCCACGGCTCGTCAGTATGTGTTATCGGATAATGAGGCACTGGATGTGCACTGGAATATGGAGGTCCATGATCCCTGTGTCCCTCCACGAAGGACACAGGGATCAAACACTACTTGCTTAAACAGGATAAACACTACTTGCTTAATCTCCATCGCAGGCACGAAGTGTCTTACAGTACCACATTATTTTCGAACAGAGTATAGCAAACGCCGTAAACTGGCTCATTGACGCTACATGGTTGACGCCAAAAAAACGCCCATAGAGATTCCGTAGAACTTTGATTTAATTTCATTTGATTTACTGATGCGATCCTCATACACAAGTGAGGAGAGGCAGGGACTAAAGGCACGTAGCCTGACAGAGGACCAGGTCTGCCCCCTAAACATTTTGGCATAGGCACGCATCTGTCAGTATACATGTCCAAATTGGTATACAGCAGTCATCAAAACATAATTAAAATAATGCAGTCTTCATACAAATTCCATTTAGAACTGAGCTATTACGCATCTAACATTTTCACATGTAAAGAATTACGCGCATTTTACATTCTTACACGTTTAAGCAATAGAGTTTTCATTCGCATCAACTAATAGAAAACGAAAAAAAAAATGTTTATATGCTCTCATATCTAACGAGCCATTAAAAAAAAAACCTCTGCATGCAAATGAGAGCTGTGTAGTCTAATAATACAAAAAGAACATAACTTCATCAGTCAAAGTTTAAACATTCTCTAATTAAAATTTATTTCACCCATTTCTTAAACATACCCTTATTGCAGATAACTTACTGCAGCGCTCCAGCGCGTGCCGCCGCATTACGCCAGTTAAAGCCAGTTCGCTCGTAGCGCCCTCGGCAGGTTTTTCCACAGCCGGCGCGGCGTTGCGAGCTCCCTATCTATTCCACTTAATGCACTCTACCATGTACGCACAGAGCGGAAAGCGGAAGCTGATCGGGTTGCGAGGACAAGGTTTTTTTCCCGTCCAGTTTAGGAACCTGATGATGTAATCATGCCAACACAGTCATACAATTTTAGAACAATAGCTTTTATGTATTGCTAGCCGAAAAAAAACTGCTATATTTTCTAAATTGTGGTTTCTGTGGCCATCGATTGGCATTGGGTGACTTCGGCCCCTTCAACCAAAGCACGCGAAGCTCGATGGTACATGGTGCGCCATCTACTGACCACCAGCTGCATTGAAAACGAGGTTGTACGCGCGCTGTTTGAAGTGGTTACATGGGTGCAATGAAGCAGCGAATGAAAAAAAAAAAAAAAGAAATTGTTTTGCTTTTCTTGTTACGCATTGAAAATAATCCCATCATTTTATCTTTTCGATATAAACAAAAGCTGTGTTTCATATCACAAGTTTTGTACGTGCAGCAGCTACACTAAGCGAACGGCTAACTCCGTATCCTGCCGAGACCACTGAACAATCCTCGTGTTTAGAAAAAAGAAAAAAAAAAGTGGTTTTCACCCGGTCATTAGGGAGAAATTAAAGAAAAATATAGAAACGCCAAGCAGACTCAAGTCAAGTTGACATCTACGTAACCCTATTCATAAGCAAGTGCGGGGGCGGTGGTAAGTGGTAATGATGGACGTTCTTGTCTTTGTATAATTTTATTACGCAATTAGGATATGATAATTTGTTGCACGCATGCTGTTGCTGTATACTGCAACATGAATTTGATGACGTTTCAGTATAATGATAATACACATTGTTACCACGGCTTCTCACAATAATCAACGGCTTTGCAAAATTGTGCATATGCTGTACTCTGCTGTCGAACTTGTCGTTGCGGGAACTGAGACCTTTGTCAGGCTTTATGACTTTAGTGTGAGCCTACGCTCATTTGAATTATTGAAAAATAAAATTCAGTTCGAATACCGAATACCGGTGACTAAATGTGTTCATAGTCGGTCGCAAGTGCACGGTTGCGTTATTTTGCATGGCAATGTGCAAGCAGGTCGGTGCTTCTGTGAGTAGACCTAAGCCTGCCTCGTCTGAGACCCGCACCCAGTAAAAAAAATAGAGAAAAAGGTGCCTGTCTTACACGAGTAAATACGGTAGACAGAGGCCACAGTGCGACGTTCTTGGCGTCGTTTCTTGAGCGAGGCAAGTACTGTAATCCACACACTCGCGCTGTGAACCATTGTGCAGTACGCTTTTCGTGCTTGAGCTGTACGAGCCTGCTTATCACTCAGCCTCGGATGCCATGGCTGTGCGACAGTTGCTCACCATCCTCTGTTGCCGCGATTCCAAATGCCGCGGGAAGCACTGTTTAACACGGTTACGTCTCGCCAGGTCGGTCAGCCAGACGAGCGTGCGCGGAGGAGAGCTTTCCTCCATGAGTGTGATAGCCAGACTTTCACGTAACAAATTACGTGCAATTAATTACTTGTACTCAATTACAGTTTTGCCAGTTTGCCAATTGATCGATTACATCTTTTTTACTCAGGAACACTTGCTGTAATTACATTTTTCGGCAACCGACATATAACCAGTTACTTTATTGACGTGACAAGCTGCAACAGGTGACGCAGCTTTGAACACTTCCATTTGGCGGCAACTGCAGTAGAACGGCCGTGGTCGTAGTCAGACAAGCAAACCCGGCCGCTCTGTGTTTGTCTCCCCACCTTAACGCTGTTGGCCGACGAACTAAATTTGCACTGCTATGGCTCGATAGCGATGCCACGAAAGGACGTCGATGCCAAAATATAACATACGGACGATTTTTCCTACTCATTCATTGAACCTACCGTGCAGTACACAGAGTACAAAGGCGCGAGCATCGCAGCACTTTTGTGCGCACGGTGTTCGTACGTTAAAACACCGTCCTTCTCTCAACTGCGCACATCGTGCGAGTATTCAGTGTCGCTGCTGATGTGTCCACAAGAAAACGAGGAAATATGACCGATGAAAATATTGAAAAGCAAAGTGAAGCAAAGTCAAGATAAACAACGTGTGAAAGGCTCTTATGGGTGTGACTTCGGCAGTTCCCGGTTTTTCTCCCCGTTCCAACCGTTCGACCACGTTCGTTCGAGTTCCAGTCAGGTCGGTTCGAACTCGGCTGCCGTTCTATTTTTGTTCACTGCTGTCGCACTCACCCATCTCCTCTCCGCCAGATTGTAGCTCCGCTCAGCTCATTGGCTCAAGGCTCACAGGCGCGAGATCGCGCAAGCATCTCGCTTTCCGAAGGTTCGCTTGCGCCCTTTGGGTCGTCAGCAGGCGCCGACTACAGGGGGGGCTGCAGAGCCCGAGCCCTCTCCGGAGTTTTCCGGAAGGGGCTGTGCCCACCCACTCCACTTAACGTGTCATTGCCAGAGTTTTGTCACCCACATCATTTGAGGTTTCTTTTGACTTGCCTGGACTTTTTCACTTAAAATTTTATTGTGGCTAACAGCTTACTGCATCATTGCTGGCGCGGACGTGCACGGCTTTTAATTCATACTTTGCTTTGTTTCTGCAAATCCTGACAATAGAACGACATGTACATTCGAACTGCCAGCGGCGGCTGCCTCATCCGTATTTTCCCACTACAACATCGTTTTCAATTTCCATTGCAAACACCATGTACATGCACAAAATAGTTAAATATACATACAGGACAAAGTTTATTATATTTTTGAAAGAGGTGGAAGTAACCAGTTAAAAATTATTTTGAAAGGTATAGAAAGCCTATGCCTAGAGAATGAATATGTCGCTGTATATTTACCACGCTTCAAATTGATTTGCGTGCGTTTTTCCCCATTAAAAAAAAAAAGCATAAACTTCAGTGACCCCTTCGGCAGAGTCTTTTATCAATGGTGTGTGCAATGCATGTGAATGATATGTATCTCAGTATCGCTTCTCTTTCCAGTAAGCAAAGCGAACGACTCACTAAAAAACTTATAATAATTTACGAAATTTATTAGGGATGGAAACATCGCCCCTTGCATGCAGAGGTCGTAAATAAATACAGGGTGTCCCAATTAACTATCATGCATCAAGATTTAAAAAAAAAGCAATGCGCTACTTGAAGAAAATGTAGTGCATATTATTTTCAGTACAGTGGAGTAGCTGCCAGTAATTTTTTGTTACAGATATTTAATTAGGTAATTGTAATTAATTATCTAGCTCGAGACGTACGCGTACTATCATAATTATCAAAGTGTCAATGAGGAATTTGTAGGCACAGCCAAGAGACATCTAACTGCGGTATCTTCAGCGACGTACCAATTGCGTACTAATTTTTTGCGACAGATAAATCAACCCTGCTAAATATGGTGAATACCACGTGACTGCACTCCCACCCGCATCATAAAGCAGCGCCCTCGAACAGGCTCCTTCTGAGTTAGCCAGAACGAGATGAAGGAACTAAAGAAAAAAAAACATAGGCTCCCGAGCACTCTGTACAGATGGTTAACCAGCGAAGCTGAAACGTGCGGCCCCGGTATTTATCACTGGGTTAATCCCGACGGTTCATTAGACAACGGCTTGGTATGCTGCCGACCCGCCGTGGTTGTTCAGTGGCTATGGTGTTGGGCTGCTGAGCACGAGGTCGCGGGATCGAATCCATGCCACAGCGGCCGCATTTCAATGGGGGCGAAATGCGAAAACACCCGTGTACTTAGATTTAGGTGCACGTTAAAGAACCCCAGGTGGTCGAAATTTCCGGAGCCCTCCACTACGGCGTGCCTCATAATCAGGAAGTGCGTTTTGTCCCGTAAAACCCCGTTATTTAATCTTTTTTTTCGGTAGGCTGCCGGATCCTCGGTACGCAGTTGCTTGCGCTCGGCTGCACGAGCTTGTTCTTGTGCCCGGGCTGCAGCATCGACACGACGTAGACAAGCTCATTCCAGATTCTGCTCGCGGCGTTGCTGATCGGAAGCTGCCTGCTCCTCAGGAGTACGTATGACGCGTAACCTACCCATTTCGGAGCCGGAGAGAAACTGCTGCGCACACGCCAGTACCAGTGGTCCAGTACCAGTACCAGTGGTCGTTCAATGTGGGGTGCGGAATTTACGCCGGTGCTATAACCAGGCCCATCTTCTTCGATCACACACAGACTGGACAGCGGTACGTGGACGGAATCCTTGAAGGAGTGGTGGATGAGTTTCTTAGCGAAATCCCGCTGTCACGTCTTCCCCTTCTGTTGTACGAGCAAGATGGAGCACCAGCACACAGCCGCAGGTGAGCATGAAACTGGCTAGATGCGACTTTTCATGTGCAATAGATTGGAAGGCGCGGGCCCGTAATTGGCCGGCTAGGTCACATGACCTCTCTTCACTCGATTTCTTTCTTTGGAGTTATGTGAAAATCGGGCTTAGATGATCGAGACGGATGTTGGATTAGCTCAAGACAAGGATAACGGATGTATGCTGTAGAATTCGAGGGTCGGTCATCAAGAAAGCCACTGAAGATATGATAAAGCGGACTCATTACTGCGTAGCTGCAGAAGGCGGGCTATTCGAACACGTCCTTTAGGCAGCAGCTGGTCTTCAACGACGCTTACGAATTCATAGATAATAAGGGCACACTGAAATATTTTTTTTTGTTTTTTGTGCAGACATCGTTATTGCCAATTCTGCTCATCTAGAAGTGGGTATTTTCTTTCTTGAACGCATCGGTTTTGCCTTCTATCAACACGTGATCGCTTCGCGGTCTGTTTATTTCGCTTTTATTTTATGCCGTGAACCTGCTTTTGCAGCACGTATACTCTCTCATGAAAACTGAAACAGTCCCTTTAATTTGGCTTTGGTCCGAAGCAAGTTTCTGGCGCGAAATATAGCTTCGCGCCACTCTTTCGATGCGGTGCGAGCAAAGCCGGGATTTTGAAACATTCTATTCCAATTACATTGCTTTTTGCATTTTGTGCGGGGTCAGAGCGGCGCTTCGGCCGCGTTATCAAGGGGCTCTTGTTATCAATGTGATCACTCGGCCTTGAGAGACGGATAATAAGTGTGACGTAAAGAGGATCGAAGGAATAGCTGCAAAGCCGCGAAACCTGCTGTAGGTGCTCCTTCCGTACCATTATCAAGGTGATGCGCTGTCTCCTTGGGTTTACGACAGACAATGCAGTTGTTTTCAATTAGCTCATTTGAGGGCGCTGCTTTATGATGCGGGTGGGAGCGCAGTCACGTAGTATTTCTGATATCTCGTAAAGTTTGTTTGTCAGTCGAAAAAAAAAACAATTGCACGCAATTAGTACGTCGCTGAAAACACAGCAGTTACATGTGATTTGGAGGTGTCTGGGTGTGCCTACAAATGACTCATAGATACTTTGATAATTAGGATATTACTTCTCGAATTAGATAATTATTTTCAATTGTCTAATTAAATTTTAGGAACGAAAGAATTACTGGCCGCTACTCCACTGTACTGGAAACAATATGCACTAAGTTTTCTTCGAGTAACGCAACTGCTTTTTTGTTAAGTATTGGTGCATGATAGTTGGGGCACCCTATGCTTGGCCTCAGTAACCGAAATGTGGCCAAGCCGGATTCACTCGAAATCAGAATCAACAGCAGTCATGCGCAGGGGCGCTTTTACTCGGACTCACAGAAAAAAAAAAAAGACAGAGAGAAGCTGCAGTTGCTCCGGAAAGGCATAGTATTAGTGATAGCGAAGTATACGACAATTACGTGAAGGTAGATTACACCACCGAGAGACGCCAGATTCTTGGTAGTGCGAGAGGACCCAGGCTGTGAAATTGAACTGTCTCCTACTATGAGGGCTAGTAAATTCTCATATAAGGCTGTGACTTCAGTGAACAATTATTCAAGGTCACACAAAATTTCTTCAAGTGCAACCCAGCACCCCCCTCCCCCCAGAATAATGAAAACTTTCCGCCGATGGTAGTCAGCCCGGTGGAGCAGGAGGGGACGCCGCCTACTCAGTGACGTACCAGCCGCAGTATAAGAAGCATTTTATCTCCAATATCGGCAAAGGTTCGTTAATAGTAAAACTTTCCGCTTTTAAATTACTAAGTTGTTTACTAGTCGCCCAGAATAGTCCAAATGCCTGTAACACGCTTATTCTACTTTCGCATATACCATTTTTTCAAAGCCATGTAAGTAGACTATAAATACCACATGTTACAGATTTAAGTGAACCGCTTAGCCGCTCAAATGAACCGATTAATTTCAGTGAGCTGAGTTGTTCCGAGCTGAAGTGAGCCGTTGTACCGATCTCTAGCACTGAGAGAGCCAGGTCAGCTGATTCTATTTACTTATTTGTGCAATTCCAATAAACGTTAAAAGGAAATGACGTAAACGTAAGCGACAAAATTTTAGTAGCTGCTCAATTAAATTCACAGGGCAGTACTTCGTCACTGTATTCAATTACATTTTTAAACGAAATAATTGTATTTGTAATCGGTTACATTTTTGCTGCAACGCCTGTAGCTAAAAAACCCCACACAGGGATCTATAGCTACCGAAATACCCCTGTGTGGGGTCTTTTTGGTAGCTGATGATGATGATCTGTAATGCCATCACCTTGGAAACGGGGTGGCGCCAACCAGTCACCTAGCCTGCTTGAACTGACCCTTTCACGATTTCAGTCTAGCATTTAGCCTACCTCTACTTTATCTTGTAAAATTGCCTGTGCCTGTAACCGACCACAGCAACACCTCTCCTCTGATTTTTCCTGGTAATACTCTAAACGTATCTTGTTTATCTCAACCACTGAGCAGTTAACGCTGCCATCAGCTTCGACCCCTAGCTCTTCTGTAAGGTGCACGTTTCTTGTGGTTCTGGCTGGGTGAATATCTTGGCATTCAGTTATGATGTGCTTTGCAGTGTAAGTTATTTCTGCTGCACACACACGTCTCACCCTGTTGCGAAGCTGTGCTTCTGTATGTTTTTGTTCTCAGACAGCCAGCTAAGGCCTCAAAAAGCAAGGCACTGTTCATTGTGTTGTCACACTATTTTTTTTCCGGATTTCTTGCCCACGTCTGTAAAGCTCCGTCGACTTCTATATTGCCTTTTTTTTTGCACTCAATTTACGATCTCTGTCTCTCTCTTTCTTTATGATGATTCTAAGGTTGTCTACTTGTACTTCCAATCACCTTGTATTTGGTTGCCAACTTTCTTGACCTCTCCCACCATTCCGAGGCCACGCTTTTGAGTACATATATTTGTGCTGTTTAGAGGCCTCTTTCTTTTCATCCACTTCCTGAGGTCGATCCTCAAAATTAGTTTTGCTCTGAGCTTCTTTGACCTCAAAAGGGGCCCTACCGATGTCAACTTGCACTGCCTTATTTGTATTTTGATCTTAGGCCTCGAATCCCAACAAGCTTATCGCCCTTTGGTTAACATTAAACGCCTATAAGATCTTTCGTATTAAGCCCAGAATGGGGCGTTTGCAAAGGTTAGTGCTGGCACCCACAGAGGGGAGAAAAAACTAGGAGGGAGAGTCACGGGGTAATCTTGAAACCTAATGATAAAAAAAATAAAAAGGAGGTATCGTGGGAAAAACACCCTAGCATCTGATCGCAAGCAAGCGGCATCTTAACCTAGTCTAACCTAAATTTCACTGGAAGGGTGCCCCGCGTTATGTCGTGGCGCGAGGGGAACATTAGAAAACGAAATAGAGTTGCCTTCAGGCAGATCATGTGGCTGTGAAATTGTATTTCGCTTTCATTGTTTATTATTGCTTTATTTCCATGTACCTATTCCTGTTTAATCCATACCCCTAGATATTCGTACTAAGCTACCCTTGGTATCTCATTATCCGCATTGTGACCGGCTGGTTTGTCGTGTCATTAAACACCACGAAGCCCGATTTAATTCCTGTAAATTTAAATCCCAGAGCTTCGCTCTCCTCTAGGGATTGCGAGGAGTCGCCGACACGCGGTCCCTGGTGGAACCACAATTTGGGGCGTCATTGCCGGAGCGGAGATTGCATGCGCGGCAAGCTCTTTCCTGCTAGAGGAATTCGGCGCGCTCCCCAGCAAAAAAAAAAAAAAAAAAAAAGTAATGTGGTGCGTGCGCCCGGCTGCCCCGAGATGGCGCTGTTAGACCGGGCTTCAGGCCTTAGAACGCGTAGTTGTAAAGCGATGTCATGAGCGAGGTACACCAAGGAAGAAGCATGCGCTTACTGCGGTAAGCTTGGTAAACAATGGAACATATTTTATTAAAATGTGAAGATATCAACCCAGCTGTCGGTTTAGCCTCCACTAGCCTCCTTGAATCTCTTGGCTTCAGGGGTAACGGGGGGAAATGAAACGTGTCCGCAATAGAGGTTAGTAAAAGGCGACTGGAGGTTTGGCGGCAGAAAAGTAGGGAGACCACAAACTACGGAGGCGTACGAAAAACACAGCTCCCAATAGTAGTTCATAAAGTTTCATGCTGGGAATTCTTTGTGTGTTTAACAACATAACAATATAGGTAGGACGTTAGACAAAATAAGAACAAGAGCTTCGTGGCGCGACCCACCACACGGTTTCAAAGAGGACGCTTATAGCATTCATCCAACCATCTGGTTTAAATGTGTAAATAGAGAACCAGGAGTAATCAAAAAGAAAGTAAGAGAAACAGAGACAGCGGATTGGAAGCAAAGAATGGAAACAAAGACTATGGAGATTTACAAGAATGGGAAGAAAGAAATTAAGAGGGAAAATCTGTACGGCAATACAAAGGGCAGTGCCTTGCTATTTGAGGCTCGTGCTGGTTGCCTAAGGGCAAACAGAAAGCGGAGCAAATGTTCGTAACTGGATCAGGCATGTGCCTGCTGCAGCGAAAATCCGGATACCATTCAATATATCCTAATGGAATGCGAAGGGGTTTACCCAGTGAGACCCGTAGGTAACGTACATCTTCCAGAAGCTCTTGGATTTAATGTAGACGGAAGCATAAACCGGTCAGCAGTCGAGATAAGCAAGACACGTTTAGGGTATTCGCGAAAAAAAAAAAAAACGCAGGGAATAGTTTGATGCAACCGGGACAGTTAAGGCATAGGTAGCGATACAAGGTACCTAGAGAAGTTTTGAGGAAGAGAAAAAAGATTAAGGAGATGTATACAAAAATGTTAGAATGAAAAGCATGATTAGCATACCTGATTAACTCAAGCAGGCTGGGTGACTTTCTGTCCCCGCCCCGTTTCAAAGCGTATACCAATAAGTCATCATCAGCATCGTTATGTAGCGGCCGCCGAGGCGGCCTTAGAGGGCAGGCCGCGCGAGACCTGAGCGTGCGCATTGCTTATCTTCTCAAGCTTGAGAAATATTTTCACTGTGCATATCACGGACAATTTTTCAGCTCTGCCTTGTGCTTTGCATCAAACATTTGGCATCACAGTCATGTGTTTTTCTTTGTGCCTTTCGAGCTCGTGAACCAACTCACAAAATGATAAACATATGTATAGCCTTCAAATTTGGAACTATATTGCTTTTCCGGCACATGACGAACTGTTGCAGATATTCTACTTCTACATAACCACGAGAATGCAGTGAGGGTGTGTGCGCAGAAAAAAAATAAACGCATTAGACCATGATTAGGCGCCAGCATGCACTTTGCCCCTCGTAGACATGAAGTCGTCATTTTAAAATCAGTAAGGGATCACATAACAACACAAAAGCCTTTTTTTCTCGCCTCACCCAAGCCGCAGCAACAGTATACCAAACCGCCCGTAAACCTCTTCGAGGCATGAAAAGCCCCTTACAGTCACTAGAAAAGAATTACATGCAGAATCTCCTGTGGGAGTTATTTAAATGATGCGTAAGCATTTGCTACCAATCACGTGGTGTTTCCTCGTCGTATGCTGCTGTGTTTGGTATACTTACGAGAAACACCGCGAAAGGTTGCAGCACTGATATGTTAACTGGGACCAGCATGAGACGACGAAGAGGCGATTAGTAGCAATGTTCACTCATGTTATATGATAGTGCTTATGGAGGATGCCGCTGCTTCGTGGCAGATGAGCACTGTCCCATACGTGCTGTAGTACGTGACGTAATTTAACAGGGTCACGTTTGGTAGACCTCGTACGTAGACCGCGGTCGATGACGCTGCCTCCTCTCGATGCGAACCATTATCAACCGTCATCTACCATACTGCGGGGGCGTCTGCGTATGGCGCGGCCGCACAGGTCGTAGCTTGAAAGCGAGTGCGCCGAGTGCTGATAGCTTTGCGCTGTGTTCTCGCCGCTTAGTTCGTGTTGCAGTTTGAGGCAGCACGAAGGTCAATTCGCCCGCAGCTGCGGACGCTATCTTGAAAGCGATCACCTTACGTGACGGACGGACGGACGGGTTTCCTCGTTGGGCAGGCAAGAAATGCTTACACTTTTAAAATTAGTTTTTTTTTTTTAGTGATTCTAAGAGCCATCGGTTGCCAGCTCCGTGGTGTAGAGAAGGAGTCGGCCCTGCCCCCCCCCCCCCCCCCCCTTCACTAAACTTATACTCTCTCCGGTGCGAATGGGAGCGCCGCAGCAAAAGTAGCAAAACCTGCCAGTGCGCGCAATCTCGGAGGCCATGTGCGGCATGACATCCGAGATCACGATTCTGATCTTGGAGGCGGGAATGTTTCTCTCGTCTGCTAGCTACTTGCGTGTAGTACACCTTTATGGCGCGCATGTTTGTAAGGACTCTTTGTTTCGGGGCTGTAGATCACTCTTAAAAGCTTGTCTGCATTTTTGGCGACGAACAGTATCCCTGCGCTGCCATCTTAGCGCTGCAATAATATATATCGCATGTAACAAGCGTGCGCTGTGTAATCGTTGCGCCCTCTCATGGTTGCAGTCATTTTCAGTATTACTGTAACTTAAGTGCTACAAGTAAATTGCGGAAGGTGTTTGATGTCTTTGAAGTATAAACCTACCGTGAACCAGGGGCGCTATAACGTAAAGCTATTCCAAACTTGTCTATTCCAATTCTGCAATCAGCCCTCGGCGATTGATCAAAAACGTTTTGGACCACCCCCACTTCGCCTGTATGTCATGCGACGTCACGAAAACCGGCATAGCCCCTATTCTAACATGACGTGAACACACTGATTATGCATGATTCAAACGAACAAATAAAAAATAATTATTTCTGATTTGACACCTTTTTGCCATTAACCCTCTGCTATTGGTCAAAAGGTTTAAGGCTGCACCCACTTGACCTGTCTGTCACTCGACGTCACAAAACCGCGAAAACTCATTGCGTCAAAGTGACATGTACGCTTTCAAGATGTAATAACATGCCGAACAAAACTGGATTTTTTTCTGAATAGCTGGGGCGCGATCGGAGATATTTTGTTCGATAAGCGTTCTGTTCAGTTGCTGCAACGTCACAAAGTTGCAGTATGCAAAATTTGTGACAGCGGGGCGGAGAGAGCAGCCAATCAGGAAGCGGTGACCTCCCCGGAAGTTTACTTCCGTCGTTTGTCGTCTGCTTGCAGACAGTATACTACAAAACGAAATGTTTCTCGTCTTCCAAATGAATGAAATCTTTATCTAAAAAAATGCATTTTTTCTTCTCAAGCCCAAACAAGCTTTCATATAGTAGTACGTGTGACTACTGCAATTTATAACTATTATAGTTTCTTTGCGTCGTCCCTAGGTGGTGTTGCGCACAGCGAGAAGAAAAAAGAAAAAGAAAACGACGGGAAGAGTGGCGCACTTTCAAGAGGCAGCGACAACATTCCAGTGGCTCGCTGGCACCGATGATGGGGTCGATTTCTCTGTACAACCAACAAATTATTTGTTCGAGAAACAAAAACGACGCCGGAATTTACTTTCTGCCATTTCTTCAAACGCGTTTCGCACCGTCTCCCGCTCTCCTCCTTCCTCTAGAAACGCCAGCGCAACAACCTAAGTTCCCAACGGAAGCGCCATTTTCTCGAATTAAACTATAGATTGGATTCAAACGTGCCATGCCGCAGCCGCCTGTTGGATCCAATCCAATCCACCAGACAAGCCGTATGATCGTTCCAAACTTCCCAGCTCCCGTCGGGTTCGGCGCCTAGCAGGCCAAATGCTCGGTGGGAGGATGATTGACAGGAGCGTGTCGTCATTTTGAAGTCACCAAAAAGGTGGACGCGCCCCGCGGCTGGCGACGTCGGGGCGGAGTAGGCCAATCGCGCGCGCCGGTAACCGAACGAACGCGCCGAACAACCATCTCCGATCGCACCCCTGACTGCCCCGTTCCGAAAGGAATAGAAGATGGCGGCCGCCGATCGCTTAGGCACTGGCTACTCGCATCTGCCGGAGAGCATGGGTTTATTTGCGTACAATAAAGCTTTTTGCGTAGCCGTATAACGTTATCGAGCCCTTTCATCGCCCTGCCATCTATTCTTTTCTGAGGATCTATTCTGGCGGCATTTCTAACTTTCCGTTGCATGCCGCCGTGATTTTCGACCAGCCACCGCAAGCTAAGTAAGGGCATGCGGACCAATCGCAGACGCCGGCACGTCCCTCTTCATCCGGTTATCCTTTTGTCACTGCGCTGGCTCGGCCCCATCCAAACCCTCTCCACTTGAGCGTGCTCCTCGCCTCTTGTCAGGCAATCAGATAAGAAAAAATCTCTCAATGTAGGCAGTGTTATTCGTTTTGAAAGCAGGCAAAAGTAACCTCCTATATAAACGAGGAGAGCGTTTGATTCGGCTGTTCAGGCAACGCTGCGGGTCACCGCCCGATGCTTGCTTCGGCGGTTACGTAAATTCAACGTCAGGAGATTGAAATAAGACACATTGGAATAGTTTTACGTTATAGCGCCCCAGAAATTATATAAAAAACATATCTGTATATGCATTCTTGCTAAGCTGAGCCAAAGACTCGATAAATGCTATTCGTGTACTTGTAAACTTAATAAAAAAAAATTACTAAGACCCATTCATATACTATAGTAGTATTAATTTCTGTGGAATACTATATGCAGCTTACGCGCCGTGGTTGCTTAGTGGCTTTGGTGCTGCGCTGCTAAGCACGACGTCGCGGGATCAAATCCCTGCCACGGCGGCCGCATTTCGATGGGAGCTAAATGCAAAAACCCCCTTGCACTTAGATTTAGGTGCACATTAAAGATCCCCAGGCTTTCAAAATTAGTCAGGAGTCCCCCACTGTACGGCGTACCTCATATTCAGATCGCGATTTTGGGTAAAACACCATAATTTTTTGCTATATATGCAGCTTAACATCGAAAGCAAGACATAGTATAGCTTCATTGCACAATATTCAAGCATGTACCAAGAAACTTGGTCAAGTTAAAATTCAAACAAAAAATCTAAATACATGAGTTGCTATCGAAGTAGAGATTTCGCAGTTTTTTGTCGATTTCAGTTGTCTGCTCACGGGGTGTTCGATCAAGTGGTATTCAACTGCATTTCCATTCATGAAATATTTTGACAGTGGCTCCTCTTGGCGCTGAAAAGAGGAGCCAATCTAGGAAATGACATTCAGCTATACTTTATGGTAGTTCTATTCACATTTCCATTCCTGCTCTTCGATGAAAATGGCACAATTTTCATTTCATATTTGCCGCCCCAAGAAATGTCGGTGCCTGGAGAATTGCCAGCAGCCTCTTTCGGCGCTATTCCTTTCCCGAATGAATAACAAAGCGTGTGCACACTCCAGCGAAGCTTGGTGTAGTAAGGTTTACCCTCAGAAATCGCCTAACAACGGGTGTTGGCCATTGCCGAGTCTGCCTAAAGTTATAAAGAAAAAAAATAATAAGGGCGACAACATCGCCTAAGTGAAATCGGCCGACTGCCCCTGGCCGGCGAATTAACCACTCCTGGGCCGCTATCTTGTACACGTTGTGAGGATTGGGAGGTCAATCCCACCGTTCGTAACCAGTTGTCAAGATTGGAGTCGGGCATGAATTAGATGGTAGCTGGCCCATGCCGTCGTCCAACTTATCCACGCTGAGGACGTTGTTGAAGGGAAGGACTGCTTCTCATCGAGAACGAGGAATATGGGTTTATTTACAGTATCTATATAAGGACGTTGCAGTTCATCAGTCTAGCATGACTGCGAGAGAAAGTACACTGAGCAGCCGCACAACAGCGGTTTATAAACACTCGGTCCTCCCTCGATCCCAAGGTGAGGGAAACGGCCGACCACGCACCGTTAACGTGCCGCCTCTTTGCGCGAGGGATTACACACACACACTTCCGCACAGGTTCACGGTCCCCAACCGACGTCAGGCGGTCTTCGCAGAACTCGGGGCTTACGTCAGGAAAGGCGCATTTTATTCCCCGAGCTGACCCCCGCAGCGCGGCCGCCGGTTGTCCATTGTCTTGCGTCTTGAAAGGCGCGTGGGAAGGGGCCTCCGAAGACATTCCCTAGGCAACTCTTCCGCTCATAGCAGATCGGATCGGCGGTGGCGGGTTCCGTCACAAAGCCTGGTTCGTCGAAATCATCTCGGCAATCCCGCGACGCAAAGTGGCGGACGTCTCGCATTGTCCTGCGGACACAGTAGACTTAGTGACGCCGTGTGGCTAGAGGGTTGCTGTGGCGTTCCAGGAAAAGCTGACGCCGCTGTCGCAACTGGCTGCCAAAACTTGCACCTCAGCGGGCCGTTCTTAACAACGTTCGAAAAGCCGACGTTCGATTTCGCCTCGCGCGATTGTCCAGGCTGCGCCGATATGGCGGCCTAGGCCAATCTAGGCCAATCGCGTGAGGCGAAATCGGACGTCGGCTTTTCGAACGTGTACAAGATAGCGGCCCTGGTTGTCAGTTAGACTGGACAGACCATTCCTGGCGTCTCTTCATACTTTGCGTGTCAGCCGCGAGTGCCAGCAAAATTGTCAGCAAAATATCAGCAAAATGACTGCCAATGTAGTCAGGAGTGGACCGCGGTTTGTCGGTACTACGAGAGACAGAAAAATCAGCACTAGACAGAAAAGTCACAAATAGTTCATAACGAGTGTAGACGTGCTGGTAAGATATATTGATGAATGTTCTAGCGCAACAAAGGACGCGGACGAAACACACACAAGAGTGTCCCCACTCGCTTCGTTCGTGTTGTCTTGAACCTTCTTGAATTAGCAGGACATATCTGTTAAATAAAGGCATTAATACAGCCAGACAGAGTCAAGTCACAAATCAGTACTGTGGAATCCCACAAGGTGGAGGAAGGTTCATGAAAGAGAAAAATTGCCATCCACCGGAGTACAGCACGAAGCTACGATGGAAACTCATACGGTTTCTCATTTAGCTTCACCGTTGAAGAAAGTTTCAACCTGGTCCGGGGATCCAGCCCTGGACCAACGCCTTTACAGGGCGGTCGCTCTCCCATATGAGCTATAATAATAAGGCGAGCAGATTCGCCATATTCTGTGTCGCTGGGCTTCAAGTTGTCGATTAATTTGCCCCCATAGTGCGATCTGCTAGCCTCCTGGTTAGCTTAAGTGGTAGAGCGACCGCCCCGGAAAAGCGTTGGCCCCCGGACGAAGATGAATTTTTAATCAACTGCGAAGCTTTCTTTCTGAGAAACCCGTATGGATTTCCTTTGTAGCTTCGTGATACACTCGGGTGAATGAGAATTTTAACGCTATTAGAATTATTTGCGTACTTCGGGCGCTTTGAGCCAATCTATAGTCGGATACAACTTTAGAAAAAAGGGGGCGTTTACTCCTCCGAGACGGAGGTACACGAGCACCCAGCAATGGGCGCGCACTCTCGACTAACGTCATCAGCCGGCCGGCCGGTGACCCCGCCGACAGAGAAGATGGCCGCCCGCGCTTCGAACTGGGCAAGGTCGCGTCAGCTGTGGGCTTCAGCCCCTCGTCAGAGTGAATTCCAGAACTGTTTGTTATGGTCTATCATGCCGGAAATATTACTACGAGCTTACGATGCGGCATTTGTGCCTCGTGCGTTTATTCTGAGCCGTCAGGAACATTGCAGCGAGCATCGCTGGCGCTGCGCTACGCTTTGCAAAAAACAGGATCCCGCGGCGACCGCTACGAACACACATCCTGCATGTTTGTTCCATGTTGTTTTATTTCGCTCCCGAGTGAAGTTACGACGAGAAAGTTTTCCAAAGACTGGTGCCTACTGTTAGTGGCGGGTGTGTTCGTGTACTGTGTCGCTGCGTTTTTCGTCGGACGGGGTGAAGTGATGGAGCAAAACCATTCTCAGGAGAAATCAGAAAAGTAGGCGCGCATGAAACAAACCTACGAGTGTCTCCTCAGAAAATATTTGCAGAACAAGCCTTCAACGCAAAGATTTGTCGCCGTCAACTAAGCGTGAACGATCATTGTCAGCAGTGAGATAGCCGAGCGTCTAGCGACGGTGTTCGAGCGTTGTGTAGCACCGTCGATTGATTGCTGTCCACCAGTGCTCACTGCACGCGCAAGCTGTAGAATGCGTGCTGTGAAATTGTGAAAACACAAACCAAAAAATATAAATTTTATGCTATTTAAAACTAAGAGTATTTATTTAAAACGATGAATGAAGCATTTTGTACCTTCCTGCCTCGACCATATTCTCGCCCCAGGTTTGTAATGGTTGCGATAAATGCATTGTTTTATATAAGTACTTTTTCAATAGCAACTGATTCATTTTAAGCTTGGAAAACGAGTAGTAGATACGCCGTGTACATGGGAAGAAGCGCAAAAGCCTTGCAGAGCTGCTTTTTCTACATCTGTCACTTGCAATGAAGCTAAAGAGCAGACGACGGGCAGCGTTGTAGAAGGCACGGGGTTATTTTTCTGTCGCTATCCGGCATGTGCTGTAGCACATGAGAGCTCTACTAAACCAGTCATCAAAATACAAAAGTCTTTATTTATGCCGAGAATTACGCGTTTCAGGAGCACGATTTTTCGAGCGGGACTATTTTAGTCGCGGAGGCAATCGGCTGTCGCACTTCGGTCATCTTGGCGGGGCCTCCCCTTTCTTCTAAAGTTGTATCCGACTATAGCCTATGAGCGTAGCGGGAAAAAATGTGCGCAGCATGCCACTCGCAAATGCGCGCCGCAATAAAAAAATTTAAATTAAATTATGGGGTTTTACGTGCCAAAACCATTTTCTGATTATGAGGCACGCCGTAGTGGAGGACTCCGGAAATTTCGACCACCTGGGGTTCTTTAACGTGCACCTAAATCTAAATACACGGGTGTTTTCGTATTTCGCCCCCATCGAAATGCGGCCGCCGTGGCCGAGATTCGATCCCGCAACCATGTGCTCAGCAGTCCAACACCATAGCCACTGAGCAACCACGGCGGGTGCGCCGCAATAACAGATGAGCGGCAACATTTTCCTGCAGCGAAGCGAATGGGTTTTTGAGCTATTTTTGGCGGCATGCCGCTCGCCGCCGTTCGGGAAAACAAATGATGACGGGCCGATTCATTCACGTGGCTAAACGTTGCGAGGAGCTAGGCTGCCCTTCTATTAGCATCGTTGATCTTAGCCGCAGTGATTGCAGCTGAGACGAAATCGCTTGCTTGCCGCGACGGCAAGACGATGATGGTATGACAACTAATGAATAAAGGGAAAATAAGACATCCACCCGTTCGTAGCAATTGCTACAAAGGATGTCTTATTTTCCCTTTTCATTACTTCTCTCCACCTTGCGGGTTTCCGCAGAACTACTACGTATGACAACTAATGCATGACGACGACTGTGTAATCGTGTATAACGAACTCGCCCTCCAGCATGTGCTCGACGACTGTATGACGGCGACGCAATG
Source organism: Dermacentor andersoni (assembly GCF_023375885.2). Taxonomy (NCBI): domain Eukaryota; kingdom Metazoa; phylum Arthropoda; class Arachnida; order Ixodida; family Ixodidae; genus Dermacentor; species Dermacentor andersoni. The sequence continues at coordinate 220,719,044 of NC_092814.1, read as the reverse complement.
ACAACGACGGCGTGACAAGGATATGAGGACAATGGGATGAAGATGCCAGTGCTGGCACGTTCTGCCACCTGCGGCATGCCGCACGTGTTTTTCCCACTAAATGTGGACGTACATTTACGGCAACCAAGTTGCGAAATTGGGGCGAGCTCCACCACTGGAAAAGCTGGCGCTGCCATCGGCGTGACGTGGTATGAGGGATCACGTGGACACAGCGGCCGCGTCGGCTGCTTCGGAAGCGCCGAAGCAAGCTGAAAAGGAAAGCTTAAAGTCCTACCTGCGTTGCGGTTCTGATTAAGTGGGGATGCTTTCCCGCTTCGGATGTCTTCTTGACAACACTTGAAAGCACTGTAATAGGTAGTGGCTGCCCTGCTAACATGGTAGACTACTGCTCGGTGCCGCAGTGCCGAATGTATACACAACAGAGCCCGGTGTCAACCTTCCCACGTACCCGCGGACAAGAGCCTGCGTGAAGCTTGGATCGCGAAACTTAGAACCGGCAAGCAGCCACCGGCTACAACTTGGGTGTGCAGCAAGCATTTCCGCAAGGAAGATTACTGCTACGGCGTCGGCGCTGCGATGTTCAGTGAGTAGCAGAAAGCGCGCGCACCGAGACGCTCGTTCGCGCCCGCTGCCCTGCTAATGTCAGGAACATTTGATCTATGAACTTGTTGATGCTAGACGCTGGCAAGCTCATTGGAATGGAAATGGAACGGCAAGAAGAGCGTTAAAAAAAGGCATAGCATATGCTCATATTTGCGTTAGCACCGAACAATGAATGTATACTGGATTAAGAGAAAAAAGCAGCGGGAAATTGTTCGCTGAGAAGATCAATAAACATACAGTGCAATGCAACTTGATAAATAATGATATTGAAACGTCCAATAATTTAGAAGAAATGAAAAAAAAAAAGATTGAATCGTCGCCCCGGCACATCACAAGTCGCCGTAGGCGTCAAAGTTCCTAGTTATAACGACATTATTTTTGAACTGCTCTAACAGCGTCCACACAACAATGGTTGGTTGTGTACTGTGAAATGCTCAAATGCTGCGGCCAAAAGCTCACGGAACGGCGCGAAAATGCGCTCGCAGCGAAAGCGAAACATTGCGCGCAGAGATGCATGCACACGCGCAGACGGTCGCTGCGAACGCGTGCTATCGTTGCATTGAGGCTTCATTGTGTTGTGCTCCATTTCATTATACAAACAGCCCGCTATAAGAACATATTCTACATAGTTTAGTGCCTCCCTTTCACGCAAGAAACCGGTTCGCGATACTCCATCGCGGAGACCGCGCGGAGTAGGCGTTCACTGTACGTATTCGGTAAAGAAATAGCGTCTGTAAACAATTCTGTGCTTTCTGTTTGCCCAAGATTATTATTTTGATAGTAAAGAACTTCTGTCGTTTCGTGAGGACTTACAGGAATGTCTAGGAGAGCTCCCGCATTGTATTTTTATCTAGCGCCGACAGCCAAACCTATGAGGAGCGCCTCGCGTTATCCCTCATACTATACGCAAGCGAGGCGCTTCCGACAGATGGTGAGTCCGTAAGTCCTCGCCGCCAATAGGTAAGTGCTCGTGGTCGTGATGCCATTGTGGCCGTTGCATTACGTCACTCCATGGCAGCTCCGTTTTCTGACTCTGGTCATGCCGTTGTCGTCACGCCATCGCCTTTACACAGTCGTCATGCATTCGTTGCCATACCATCGTCGCGATGTCGTTCTATTGTCGTTACTCTAGCTTCGTCATCAAATTCTGGTCATGCTGTCGTCGTCACACCATCGTCGTCACACCCCTCGTCTTCATCCCATTGTCCTTATATCTTTGTCACGCCATCGTCGCCATTACATCGTCGTGCATTAGTTGTCATACCATCATCGTGATGCCTTCGTGGTCGTTCCATCGTCGTCATTCTAACTTCCTCATCCGGCTCTCGTAATTCCGCCGTCGTCATCACAGAGTAGTCGTCATGCCGTCGTTGTCACGCGGTGATCTTGCCATCGTCATCACTTGAGAAATGTCATGCTGTCGCCGTCATACCGCTTTTGTCGTTTCAGCGACGCCATCCCTTTTTAATTCTATAGTAATCATGTTGTCGTCATTCAATCGTCATTATGCCGTTATTTTCATGCCATAGCCGTCATTGCGTCTTCGTCAGACAGTCGTCATCACGCATTTGTTGTCATATCGTCGTCGTGATGCCATCGTGGTCGTACCATCGTAGTAATTCCTGGTTCGTCATCCGGTGGTCGTCATGCCGTCGTTGCAGCGCTATCATCGTCATACAGTCGTCGTCACGCCATTGTCGTCATACACTCGTTGTTATCTCATTGTCATCATGCCTTCGTCGTCACGCTGTTGTCGTTATACCATCGTCATCATTTCTTTGTCGTCATGCCGCCGTCGTCATTCCTTCGCCATTCCATCATCATCACTACATCGTCGTCAAATAGTCATCGTCACGCCGTCATGCTCATGGGCGACCTTGGTAAGCGCGTGTCATGGAATAGTGGGCCGATACCGCAGACACGTATACGTATACGTCGCATATAGCCGAAGCAACGGAAGTCTCAGAATGACAACTACAGTTTCTTAATAAACGCGTCTTGAGCAATACGGCGTGTCGCTACATTAATTAAATACTAATCGCATTATTGCCGACAGCCACTGTTAGATGGATTCTGCCGGAATATTTCCTTTGAAGAGTCAGTTCGAGCTGCTCTGTGCAATACATGCGAGCGGTGACAGGCAGAAAAGAGAGCGGACCATAGCCCATCTAAACGTGGAAGAGTCGCGGGAGGAGCAACGAGTTTTTGTGGTCACTGGTCACATGCATGGTCGCGCCAGACCACTACTACAGCGGTTCGATGCGAGGCGGGTTCAGACTGCCTGATGGGCTGATTCGGTTCCTCAGTGCGCGGAAGGGGGCGCGCCAGCGAGCAAACCTGTGTTCCTGATAACATGAGGAAAAAACATGCTATCAAGCCTGAGAGTCTCTCTATTGTTATGTCTGACTACGGCTTTGTCGGCAAAGAGGATCTTTGAAAGGGCTAGTCGCGAAACATGTAATTTGCGCTAACGGAGACGTGACACGGAGTGCACAAGAGCAGGGGCCGTTCTGTGCACTGATTTGTGTCCCGTCTTCCTTTAAGCCTGTGTATCAATGCCATTAAACTCATGCGGCTCTCAACAATAGTAGCCATTGTTACGTTTCGCCTACGACGCGCGGTATAGCCGGCGCGGATGCAACGGACGCCGGGGCTTCGTTCAAAGCGGCGGACATTGTGGCCCGTTCAGCGCCGCCGATACGCCTCCCCGCCAAGCGCGTCCAGGCATGTTTCAATGCCACGTGTCTTCAAGTGTGCGTGTGTGTGTGTGTGTGCATGTTGGTGCCCACGCTTGTCAAAGCGCGGCAGCCGGGGAGAGGAGCTCCCCAAGTGTGAAGCGAGGAGGTCTGACCGGCGCCGGCCCGGCGGATGCGTCACTACACTCGTCTCAACCTGTCTCTCAGCGTGTCCGTGCCCCGTCACGTGCGCCTCTGACGAGACGTTCCTTCTTGCCCTCAACTCCGAGAGTATAAAAGCAGCTGCCCCCGGACGCCAAGAGAGAGGCTCCGATTTCTTCCGTCGAGTAACGTGCTCTCCCGTCTCTCCACTTCGGTCGACCTGACCGCCCGCTCTTTTGCGATGCTAGAATAAACAAGTTGTTCTGTTACCAGTCGACACATGCTTTGCCAGCACCTTCGGATGCTTCCAGTTGTGCCCCAGGCCGCCAGGCCAACGCTACCCTTGGGGCTTGCGACCCATCTGCAACAACTCGTGCCAGCGGTGCGATTCCAACAACTGTCTGCTAGCGGTGGGATCGCGACAACGGAGGCCAGCAGCGAAGATATGCGGTTGACTGTATGCTGAGCAGCACAACGACCATCCGGGAGCAGTGCAACGAGCCCTGTGTGATGACTGGTTGCCTGCAGCGGAACGACTGCGCTGAATTCTTGGCTGCGAGGTTTGGTGAGTGCGGGACTTTCTTCTTCTGAGCTTTGCCAGGTTTTTGTTAGTGTTAGAAACAGAGCTGGTAATTGTGGTTGTCGTTGCTGCCGGGTTAGTTTGCAGCAAGACAATAGAAGGCAGTAGAGAAAGCAGCATTCATAGCAGCCATGGATTTGAAGTCGTTGCGCAAACCGAAATTGCTGGAGCTTGCAAGAGAGTTGGGTCTGGATGTCTCAGACAAACTCAGAAAACCAGAACTGCTGAGGGCTATTCTTGAGTTAGAAGCTGAGGATGACGAGCTGTCGGAATGCCTTGAGACCATTGAGGAGCGGGCAAAAAGACAGGAGCGCGAACTTAAAGGGCAGGAAGAGAAAGATGAGCGCCAACGTCAAGAACAGAAAGAGAAAGATGAGCGCGAACGAAAAGAGCAGAAAGAAAAAGAAGAGCGCGACCACGCTTTGGAAATGAAGCGTCTCGAGATAGAGATGGAACGCGCTCGTAATGGAAGTCAGGCACACGGTGCAGGAGAACGAGTATTGTTCAAAATGACTGACTTGGAGAGGACAGCTTGGAGAGGACATTGGTTTGTTCCTGGTTAACTTTGAGCGAACGTGCGAGAAGCAGGGGTTCTCTCGGGAAACGTGGCCACAGCGCTTGCTCACTTTGTTACCCGGCGAGGCGGCCGACGTAGTCGCTCGCTTGAAGAGAGAGGAGGCAGAGGATTTCGACCAAGTGAAATCGAGTCTGCTAAAAAAGTACAGGCTGTCAGCGGAGGCTTTCCGTCGGAAGTCTCGGGAAAATGAGAAAGGGAGAAGTGAGTCATATACAGAGTTTGCCTACAGGCTAATGTCAAACATGCAGGAGTGGCTCAAAGAAGAGAAAGCGTTTGGTGACCACGAGAAAGTTCTGCAGTGTTTCGGGCTGGAACAGTTTTATAGTCGGTTACCTGAGAACGTGCGGTACTGGGTCTTGGATAGGCCAGACGTTAGTACGGTGGCTAAAGCCGCCGAGCTAGCCGAGGAGTTTGTGACGCGTCGGGCTCGCGGAGCTAAGGACGGTCAAAAGGGTGAATTTGGCTCCAAGTTTGTGAGGCCGAAGTTCACACCCATGAGAGCAAGGGGGAACACACGTAGTGCGGATGCGAGTGAAAGCAGTCCGACCGAACCTAAGGAGACGGCGGCAGCCGAAGCCGAACGCAGAAAACGGTTCGAGATGAGGCAAGCGCGCGTGTGTTATACGTGTTAGAAGCCGGGTCACTTTTCGGCGCAGTGTCCAGAAACAAAAACAAAAGTCGTGTTTTTGTCATTATGCAGCACTGACGAGAACATGAAGCTTCTCGAGCCTTACATGCGAGACCTCCTCGTGAACGGGAAAGAGTGCCGAGTGCTTCGCGATTCCGCAGCTACAATGGATGTAGTTCACCCCTCCTACGTAGAACCCGATATGTTCACGGGCGAGTGCGCATGGATCAAGCAAGCCGTGGAAGCTCATAGCGTGTGTCTGCCCGTAGCAAAAGTGCTTATTGAAGGACCTTTAGGAGCACTTGAGACGGAGGCCGCAGTGTCATCTATGCTGCCCCCCCAGTACCCGTACCTATTTTCGAACAGGTCCGATCACCTCCTGCGCGAGAAGGGGCTTTTGTTTGGTGAGGCTAGCGTTCAGGTCTTAACCAGATCGAAGGTTCGGGAGCTCGCTGCAAAGGCGGTAGTTGCGGGGCCGACGTTGTCGAACAATGAGAAAGGGTCAGAGGCGCAGCAAGCTGATATTCAGAGCACGTCCGAACTGAATAAAATTGAGCCTGTAGCGTTGAAGGCACCAGATACCGGAGAGGAAATACCCGATAAGGGAAAGTTAGAAGAGCTTTCTGCAGATTTGCTCATCGCGCCTACGTCAGACGGACTTGATAGGTTGCTAAAAGTCAGCCGGTCGGCTTTGATAGCCGAGCAAAAAAAGGATGGCAGCCTAGAAAACATACGCTGCATTGTCAAGGAAGGTATCGCCAAGAAAAATGCTCATTTTGTGGAAAGAGGTGGGGTCCTGTACCGGAAGTACCTAGACCGCAGGGGAGTGGAGTTCGATCAGCTGATCGTGCCTCAGTGCTACCGTCAGGATCTGTTGCGCTTGTCTCATGGGGGTTCGTGGTCCGGACACCTAGGAGTTAAGAAAACTAAGGACCGTCTCTTGCAAGAGTACTATTGGCCAGGGTGTTTTCGGGACGCAGACCACTTTGTGAGTACATGTGACACCTGTCAGCGGGTGGGCAAACCAGGGGACAAATCGAGGGCGCCGTTGAAGTTGGTACCTATCATTACGGAGCCTTTTAGACGGCTCGTTATTGATACAGTGGGACCTTTGCCGGTAACAACCACGGGGTACAGACACATTTTGACTGTGATCTGCCCAGCGACAATGTTCCCTGAAGCAGTGCCGCTTAAAGAACTCAGCTCAGCTCAATGCACTACTGTCGATATTCGCGCGAGTTGGTTTTCCTGCGGAAATCCAATCAGATCAGGACACAGTGTTTACTAGCCCTTTGACGACAGCCTTTCTCGAAAGGTGTGGGGTAAAGCTGTTAGACAGCTCAGTGTACCACCCACAGTCGAATTCCGTTGAGAAGCTCCACTCCGTCATGAAGCGCGTGTTGAGAGCATTGTGGTTTGAACAACAAACTGACTGGGAGCTGTGTCTGCCTGGGGTGACGTTGGCATTAAAGACCGCGCCGCATGCGGCTACGGGGTTTTCGCCAGCTGAGCTAGTGTACGGTCGCTCGCTGCGTTCTCCGCTTCGCATGCTTCGAGACGGATCACTGCCCTCTCCAATGGCTGCAGACCATCTCTTCCACAAATGGCCGCCTCCTGCGCTGGAGCCTCGCTTTGCAACAATATTCCTTTGAGGTGCGTTACAAAAAGGGGAGTCTCAACGGTAACGCCGATGGCTTAAGTCGAAGCCCCTAACGTAGGAATCAGCCTCAGAGTTGTTTGTTACTGATGTTTTTCTTCCTGAGGCAGGATTTTTAACATATTGCTTTTGTTTAGTGTTTCAAAGTGATGACGTGCTTTCTAGTGCAATTTTCCAATTTGTGGACGTGTTCTGGGTGCTGCTAGACTACTGTAAGGAACTAGGCAGTAGTATAAAAGGGGAAAGAGCCTGGCAGGGCTTAGTGAGGGTTGTGTCGTGCTTGCTGACTGAGCGGTTGAGTTTCGGCGTAGTTCTAACGCTTGCTGGGAACGAGAGAAAAATGGCAACTCTCCCGAAGTCACTTTGCAGTGTCCTGTGTGAACCTAAACGTGAGAACGAGGCCTTCTCTGTGCGCTGCGCTCAAGAAACGCCGAAGGACGCCCGACTTCGGTTATGAGCATCATCGAGCGACATCCCTCCGGACAGCGGATGCAGTCCCCTGACCATCGGGATCTCCTTCCCCCGGCGGGGCGGTCTGTTACGTTTCGCCTACGACGCGCGGTATAGCCGGCGCGGATGCAACGGACGCCGGGGCTTCGTTCAAAGCGGCGGACATTTTGGCCCGTTCAGCGTCGCCGATACGCCTCCCCGCCAAGCGCGTCCAGGCATGTTTCAATGCCACGTGTCTTCAAGTGTGCGTGTGTGTGTGTGTGCATGTTGGTGCCCACGCTTGTCAAAGCGCGGCAGCCGGGGAGCGGAGCTCCCCAAGTGTGAAGCGAGGAGGTCTGACCGGCGCCGGCCCGGCGGATGCGTCACTACACTCGTCTCAACCTGTCTCTCAGCGTGTCCGTGCCCCGTCACGTGCGCCTCTGACGAGACGTTCCTTCTTGCCCTCAACTGCGAGAGTATAAAAGCAGCTGCCCCCGGACGCCAAGAAAGAGGCTCCGATTTCTTCCGTCGAGTAACGTGCTCTCCCGTCTCTCCACTTAGGTTGAGCTGACCGGCCGCTCTTTTGCGATGCTAGAATAAACAAGTTGTTCTGTTAGCAGTCGACTCATGCTTTGCCAGAACCTTCGGATGCTTCCAGTTGTGCCCCAGGCCGCCAGGCCAACGCTACCCTTGGGGCTTGCGACCCATATGCAACAACTCGTGCCAGCGGTGCGATTGCAACAACTGGCGTCAGCGGTGCGATTACAACACCATGCAGTCCTGTTCGTTAGAAAAATAGTGCAATCACTGACCACGTTAAAGTAATAGGCATAGTAACTAACGAAGAGAGTTTGGCTAGTTGGTGTTCATGCAATTGCTGTAACATAGGTACTATATAGCGCGAACAAGTCTAACGGAAAGAAGGTTGGAACAGGACAGAGCACTAGACTTCAACGTACAAATTTTATTCAGATAATCATGCAAAGAAGCCGCCGTATGCTCAACTAATTGTGAAGAAAAACGCATGAACGAATGTGCTACAGAACTAAATTAAATTATGTGTTATTACGAGCCAAAATCACTATTTGATTATGAGACACGCCGTAGTGGGGGACTCCGGAAGAATTTGGACCACCAGGAGTTCTTTAACGCGCACTTAAACCTAAGCACACGGGTTTTATCGCATTTCGCCCCCATCGAAATATCGCCGCCGTGGCCGGGATTCGATCCCGCGACCGCGTGCTTGTTGGCTCAACACCACAACCAATAAGCAACCACGGCTGGCATAGGGCGCCGACTACGCGGGGGCTCCGAGGCCCGAGCCCTCACCGGGGTTATCCGGAGGGGAGGGGGGTGGCTCAGCCCCCCCCGGACGATGCCGAAGCCCTTCCCCACACGCACACGCCTAAAGTGCCATTGCCAGAGCTTTTTCACCCACATAATTTCAGGTTTCTTCTGACTTTCCTCGACCTTTTCACTTGAAATGTTACTAGGGCTAATACCCTACTGCATCATCGTTGGCGCGGATGGATGGATACAACTTTCTTGTACGTCCGGCAAGGTTTAACGCGACCCGGGCTCAGGTCTCCCACGGGGGAACGTCAAGGCCCTGCCTCAACGCCGCCTCACGGGCTTGCTGGACTGCCCACATCTGGATTCCGAGGTCTGAGCTGCGCAGAGCGGTGGCCCACCTCGACGACAGGGTCTCCGGAGTAACTGCTATCCCTCCTATAACTACATTGCACTTCCACAGCATGTGTTTGAGTGTTGCTGGTCCTTCCTGGCACAATTTGCACGTGTCGTCCTGATGCTTATCTGGGAAGATACGTTTCAGACGGAATGGATTAGGGAAGGTGTTCGTCTGGAGTTGTCGCCAGGCGACGGCCTGCCTCCTGTTCAGTTTGGGACTCGGCGGTGGGTATATCCTTCTGGCGTTCAAATATGCACTGGTTATGTCGTTGTATCTGGTGAGCCTGTCCCGTTCTGCTCGAGAAGCGTTCGCTATTGTGCGAGAGGCGTTGCCCTGTTCGGCGCGGCGGGTCATGTCTCGCGCCTTCCGGTGCGCCGTCTCGTTTAGGTTCGGGAGCGCGTCGCCTTCCGTGGTGACGTGCGCGGGGAACCATATGATCCTCGAGCTCGCGGTTTTGGATCTGCCCGCTTTGGCCAGAATGGACAGGGCTTCCTTGGAAATTTGACCTTTCGCATAATTCTTTACTGCCGTTTGCGAGTCACTTAGTACGACTTCGCATTCCTGTTCTGTGAGGGCCAGCGCAATCGCTACTTCCTCCGCTATTTCCGAGTGTTTGGTGTATACACTGCATGCGGTTCTGATTTTTTACTCTGCGTCTATGACTACGGCGGTGTATTTTTGGCCGTTCGCATATTCGGCTGCGTCGACAAAGCGCGCGTTTCTCTCCCTGCCGAATGAACGGAGCAGAGCCTCGGCTCTTGCCTTTCTTCTACCTCGGTTGTAATCGGGGTGCACGTTTCTTGGGATGGTTGCCACCGTAATGGTCTCTCTGATTTTGTTGGGGGATTTGCATTTTCTGGCCGTGCTGGCTGTGGTACGTTATGCCGAGCGTGTTCATAATGTACCTTCCCGTCGTGGTGGTTGACAGGCGTTCGAGCTGCGAGATGCGTTGTGCTTCGGCTATTTCTTCTAGGGTGTTGTATATGCCCAGCTGAGTCAGGAGCTCGGTGCTCGTCGATCCCGGGAGGCCCAGGGCTATCTTGTACGTTTTTCTTATGAGCGTGTTGATCTTATTCTTTTCCGCGACGTACCAGTTGTGGTAGGCGGCTACATAGGCGATGTGGCTGACAACGAATGAGTGGATCAGTCGAATGGCGTTTTCTTCCTTCATGCCCGCATGTCTATTGGTTATTCTCTTTATGAGACTCGTGGCGCTGGTGACTTTGCCTTCGACCTTCCTCACGGTTTCGCCGTTAGCTCCGTTGGCCTCAATGATCATTCCGAGGATTTTGATCTTGTTTACTTTGGGGATTGCGTTTCCGTCTTGAGTGTACAGGCCGATTTCCTCGTACTCCCGGGGTCCTGTGTAGCTCTTTGGTGGCATGCCTCTGCGCGTGGGCCGGTAAAGGAGTAGTTCGGACTTGCTCGGGGAGCATTTGAGGCCCGTTCCTTGTAGGTACTGTTACACTTTGTGAATGGCCGTTTGTAGTGCGTGTTCAATTTGCCCGTCACTGCCGCGGTCTGCCCATATCGTTATATCGTCTGCGTATATAGCGTGGTGGATTCTTTCGATTTCCCGTAGTTTGCTGGATGCCGTTTGGCGCGGATGTGCACGGCTTTTAATTCATACTTTCGCTTTATTTCTGCCAATCCTGACAATAGGAGGACAGGCGCATTAGAAGCACTAACGGCGCCTGCCTCATCCGTACTTTCTCACTTCAACATTGCTTTAAATTTCCACTGTAAACACCATGCACATATGCAATATACTCAAGTATACACATAGGACAATGTTTATTATATTTTTGAAAGAGATGGAGGTAGCCAATTAAAAATTATTTCTAAAGGTATGGTTAGCGTATGTCTAGAGAATGAATATGTTGCTGCATGTCTGCCACGCTTCAAATGCTTTGCGGGCTTTCTTGATCATGGAAAGAAGCTATAGACTTGAGTGACCCTTCGGCCGAGTCTTATCAATGGTGTGTTGAAATGCACGTGAATGTTGTGTCTCAATATTGCTTCTCTTTTAAGTAAGCGATGCTAACGACTCTTGAAAAAAAAAATACATACTGATGGGTTAGTTGGTGAGACATGATATTGAAGCAGCGCACTTACGTCTGACACGTACACGTACACATAGAAAGGACCCACACAGGCGCTGTGCATGTCTTTTCTATATGTACGTTTACGTGTCAGATGTGGTGCGCTGCTTCAATATCATGTAATATCAGTACAGAAAGAATATTTCTAATAAATTACAACATTTACTAGGGATGAAAAAATCGTAACTTGCATGCAAAGGTCATAAATATGTACAGGGTGTCCTTTCATGCACCAAGATTAAAAAAAGAGAAATGCATTACTCGAAGAAAACCTAGCATATATTTTTTGCAGCACAGTGGAGTAGCGGCCAGTAATGTTTTCGTTACTGAGCTTTAATTAGGTAATTGTACCTAATTATCTAACTCTGGACGTACTATACTAATTATCAAAGTGTCAATGAAGCATTTGAAGGCACAGCCAAGGGACATATAACTGCGGTATTTTCAGCGGAGTACAAATTGCGTACTAAATTTTTACGACTGATAAACCCTACGAAATAGGAAGAATACTACGTGACTGCGCTCTCACTCGCATCATAAAGCATCGTCCTCGAACTGGCTCCCTGTGAGTTCACCAGAACAAAATAAAGGAAACGGCGAAAAACATCGTGATCGAGCTAGCGCCTTATCTGCCGCGCTCCGGCTGAAGTAACACGTCGCGTTTGGTGTTGGAAACAAGTTGTGATAGCTGTTGTCTTAGCGTATAGATAAAGTGCACACAGGGTTCCTTTTTTTTTGACACGAAAACTATCACCACACTAGTGAATTGATAACGCGAGTGCAATGATTTAAAGGCGCCTTTTGTTTCGTCCTAGTCGCCATGCCTTTCTCTAATGAGCAGAAGGAAAACATGATCCTTGCCTTGGGAGCTGCACATGACAACAATAGGAGGGCCGCAAATGTATATATATATATCAGTCATGGAAGAGTGGCGGTAGACCAAACGCATCGACTATCATCATAAATTATGAAGACCTGAGACAAACCGGCAGCTTCAAGAAACAGCGGCGGAGGACTCCACCTTTGAGTCCTAGCCTACGCATGGATGTTCTAGCATTTATGGCCTCAAACGCTCATGCTAGCGTGCGGTACGTGGCCGCCCAGGTACCAATTTCCAAGTCATCAGTTTGGACGATTCTAAATGACGGCCTTTCACCCGTACCACCTTAACCTGCACCATTGCTTAGAAGATAGAGATTTATAGAAACGTATAGATTTCTCGAACTGGGTCCTCACGAAAGCCGATGAGTCACCGGACTTTTGAGCAACATCATGTGCACAGATGAAGCCAATTTTCGCAGAAACGCCTACGTAAGTTTTCATATAGCACACTACCGGAGGGACTCCAATCCACACTAGGTAAAGGGCAATCGGCAGCAGTACCAATGTGTGATTAGGAATTTACGCCGGTGCTAAAATCAGTGCCATGTTCTCCGATCACACACGGACTGGACAGCGTTACGAGAACGAAATCCTTGAAGGAGTGGTGGATGAGTTTCTCAGCGAAATCCCGCTGTCACGTCTACCACTTCTGGGGTATCAGCACTATGGGGTACCCGCACACAGCAGCAGCCGAGCACGAAACTAACTGGATGCGACTTTTCATGAACAATAGATTGGAAGGCACGCGCCTGTAAATTGGCCGTATAGGTCACCTGACCTCTCTCCACTCGATTTCTTTCTTTGGGGTTATGTGAAAGAGCGTGCTTACATGATTGAGACGGGCGTCAGATTAGTTCAAGGCTAGGGTACACAAGGCAAGGCAAGAATGTGTGCCGTAGAATTCCGGCGTCGGTCCTCAAGAAAGCCACTGAAGATGTGATGAAACGGACACAGTACTGCGTAGCTGCAAAAGGAAACATATTCGAACACATCCTCTGGGCAGGAGCTGGTGTTCAACGAAGCTTACGAATTCATATATAATAAGGACAAACAAACTTTATCGTTTTTTTTAAATGGTCACTATAATTTAACTTCGGTCCGAAGCAAGTTTCTGGCGCAAAATATAGCTTCGCGCGCGCTCTTTCCATGAGGTGCGAGCAAACCCGGGATTTTGAAACATTCTATGTCTATTACATTGCTTTTTGCATTTCGTGCGTGGTCAGAGCGGCGCATCGGCCCCGTTATCAAGGGGCTTTTGTTATCAATGTGATGAGTCGGCCTTGATAGACGGCTAATAAGTGTGACGTAGTAATGAGAGGAAGGAACAGCCGCGAAACCGCGAAACCTGCTGTTGGTGCTCCTTCCGTGCCATTATGAAGGCCATGCGCTGTCTCTGCGGATTTGCGACAGGCAATTCAGTTTCTTTCAATTAGCTTATTTGAGGACGCTGGGGGGATGGGGGTGGGGTATTAGATTCGTCGGACTGTCCTACCGCTGTCGACCAGATGTAGGAGTCGTCGGACTATCTCGCCGCTGCCACCATTTGAAGGGGATGAAGGTCGTAGACAGGAACTCGGTGAACAGGATTTATTTACATATTAACAGTTTAAGCAAGATACATTGGCAGTCTAGCGCGACTCCCATATGGAGCCCGCAAGACTAACATACAGCGAACAGCATACGAGCACACAGCTCACTAGTACATTTCTAGTATGACAGAGCACTCAGCTCCCGACAACGAGCACGACACGAGCACACCCTAGCAGCCGGCAAACGGTGCTTATAAGCTCTCCGCTTGACGTCATAGTTCGACGTCATCGTTCAGCGGGGACGGAGCAGGAATGGTCGGGAAGGTTCGTCCAAGCATTGTAAACTTGCCGCCGCCCCGCACTATGGCTCACACACACTAATGCACACAAGTTCGAGCCCATACACACAAAGGCTCACACATTCCAAGATCTGGAGCCGACGACAGAGGGGCGCCGTTCCGCAGTATCGTTTACGCCCACACACACAAAGGCTCCGGAGTCAACGACCGAGGGCTTCGTAGAACTGTGCTCCGTCTCGGGTGGCGCGGCGGAGTACCACATGCCTGAGCTGACCGCGCGCCACGTGGCTGCCGGTCATCCGCAGTTCTCGGTACCGCCCAGCTTTTAGTGCCGACGTCAGAGGGCTTCGTAGAACTGCTTTGTCCCGGATGGCTCCGCCAAGTACCAATTTCCTGAGCTGATCGCGCGCCACGTGGCCGCCGGCCCTTCGCAGTTCTCCGAAGGCCGCCCCGTCTGGTGGGCTTGGAACACGTGCAGCGGGCTGAAAGCTGGCACGTTGCCACCCCGTACGGCCATTCTTAACAGGGGGGATGCGGGTAGGATCGCAGTCACGTGGTATTTTTCATACTTCGTGAGGTTTTTTTGGCAGTCGGAAAAAATTGTACGCAATTAGTACGTCGCTGAAAACACTGCTGTTAGATGTCATTTTGGATACCTACAAATGGCTCATTGCCACTTTGAAAATTCGGACAGCTTTTTTTTATGGGGTTTTACGTGCCAAAACCACTTTCTGATTATGAGGCACGCCGTAGTGGAGGACTCCGGAAATTTCGACCACCTGGGGTTCTTTAACGTGCACCTAAATCTAAGTACACGGGTGTTTTCGCATTTCGCCCCCATCGAAATGCGGCCGCCGTGGCCGGGATTCGATCCCGCGACCTCGTGCTCAGCAGCCTAACACTATAGCCACTGAGCAACCACGGCGGGTAAAAATTCGGACAGTACTTGTCGAGTTAGATGATTACTTTCATTTACCGAATTAAATCCCACTAACGAAATAATACTGGCGGCTACTCCACTGTACTGGAAACAATATGCACTTGGTTTTCTTCGAGTAATGCAACTGCTCTTCTTTAAGTCTTGGTACGTGATAGTTGGGGAACACTGTATAATTCACTCAGTAACCCAAATGAGGCCAAGTCGGATTCACTCGAAATCAGTCTCAACAGAAGTCGTGCCCAGCAGAGCTTATACTCGGACTCACAGAAAAAGAAAAGAGAGAGAGAGAGATAGAGAGAGAGAGGCCGCAATTTCGTCGGATAGCCGAAGGAGTATTAATGATAGTCAAGTATGGGACAATTACACGAAGGAGGATTACTCCACCGAGAGGACGCAGGCTGTGAAATTGAACTGTCTCCTACTATGAGGTCTTGTATATACTCATATAACGCCGTCACTTCAGCGCTGAATTCGGCGAAGTCGCACGAAGTTTCTTCAAGTGCAAGAATTATATATATATATATATATATATATATAAAAGCTGGTCGGGCCCCCTCCCCCACCCGGAAAAATGAAAACTCTCCGCCTATGACGGGTGGCATAGCACATTGGCAGCTGGGACACCCAGAACATACTTTACGGCAACGCCACACCCCTCAGGTTGCATTCCTTGAAGCATAGCAAGAAAGTCATCGACATACATAAATAGCTTAGCCTTCTTTTCTTTTATTTTTTTGTTACTTGGCAGTACTTTTGCAATTAATATTTTGAGGTATACGTCGACGACGTTCTTGTTGTTCTGAAATGAATACAGCCTGAGGAGTGTGGTGCTGCTGTAAAAAAAAAAAAAAACAGAAAGTCGCAGTTTCGCCCGAAAGGCGAAGCATCGATTCTGATAGCAAATTAGTACACAACTATACGAAGTAAAGATAGTAGTTTTATCGATCGTATAAACTTGGAAACGTTCGATTATTAAATGAATTAACAAACATAGTGTCAGCGTGCACAAGCAAACATTAACACATCGCACTCGATGAGCGTGGACATTCGCTGCAGAACGCAGGACGCTGGTGTGAGCAAGCGCGGCAGCAGCAGCGAGCGAAGTGGCCTTCATGCCGTCTATCGCTTCAACGCAAGGGAGGCGAGAACACACCGCACGCAAAGGTATGGGCCGTCTGCAGATCCCTTTCAACATAAGGCGCGCGCGACTGCGCGCAGCCGTGCAAAGTACACACTTGCTGACGGAGTCGAAGCCGCCCCCACTTCCTATCGCGCTGCTTCCCCGCGTTCCTCCATATATGACGCGCGAGAGTGAGCTGCGATGGTCAGTTCCCCTTGCGCTCGGTCGCGAGATGCACAATTACTGCCGGAGCACAACGCTGCCCCCCCTTACCTCCCTCCTGTCCCCCCATGTTCTTTCGTGCGACGGTAGACGGCGCGTTTGCTCTCTGCTTTCTCCTTCACACACGCCAGATTGAACCGCGATCGCCGGCTACCGTCGCGTGCTTGCACTCTCACATACAGCACACGACGCGCGGCGACGGTGTTATCGCCCTTGAACTTTAAACGGAACATCACGGCGACGACGGCGGCGACGGCAAAAATGCGCCTGCACTGTCCATGTAAGTGCTGTCGCAATAAAACGTTTTGGGTGTTTTTGTAAAACGTGTAGTAGGACTTAAGTTCACTCATGAGTTGCCAGAATGTGGTCGCCTACAATTCTTAGTTATTCATATCATTCTAAATGATAGTTCCTTGTGTTTGATGTACTCTCCTAGGAGGAACAAGCTCTTTCTTGACTACCGTTCAACGCATTCGAAGTTTGTTATAAGTGGCATAGCTACTAACTGCCTGGGAGCTGCTCTGATAATTCCTCTGAGCACCAGGTTTCCTGCAGCGTTCAGCAACAAGCGAGCCGTTTACGTAGGGCCCGGTATCCCGCAGACACCTTGGTGTCAGTCACCGAGAGCCTCATAAAAGAGGTTAAAGCTGACCCGGCAGCCGCTCGGTGCAATAATGCATGTCCCAGTGGGCGGCCAGTGGCTGTGCCATACATACACGGGGTGTCCCACCGCCTTAAAAAGGTGGCGAACAAGTGCCGGGATGGTGACATTTTTTTCAGCGCCACAAAAGCTAGCAAGAATGTGCAGGTTGGTAAAAAAAGTAGAGCCTACAGATACATGCACTAAAAAGCATGCCACCCGCTTTGTTAACTGCAATGCACGTGGGGTTGGTCTGCAAGATGCCGCTTTCTTGTGGAAAATACTATATTATACAAACAGGCACGTGCCTGAATGACCGGCTTAGGGAGCACCGGACCACTGTAAGCGCTCTAGCAGGCGCTGGCCACTTGACTAACAACTGCCGAAGATGTAATTTCTACCCGTGTTTTTATAACACGCATGTGCGGAGACGGTTCTACAGGCAGTTAGATAGGGAAATATTTGAGTTGTTTTGTATTTTAAACGCTGCTGATAAATGCATAAGCACACCTTCTTCGGCACTCACTGATAAAGAAGTGTTGCAGTAAGGTAGAAAGATGGGCGAGTTGGAAAGGATGCATACTTAATAATCAGCGTGAAAACAACGTAAGACACAAAGTTAGAATCCAAGACGAGCGGTGGTGGTGGTAGAAACATTTTATTCAGGAAGTTAATAACAGAGCGCTGTCTAACTACTGAAATTTATTGAACAAGCTGCTCGATAAAGAAAACACGAATAAGCCAACTGCCTGCGTGCGCACGAAATCTAAGTCGCCTGGAAATAGTTACTGAGCAAGTGCGTTTCACAATCTAGCAAAACGACAGATGGCTCAGATACACAATCATCGCGCAATCTTTCTATATGGAAGGCTTCAACAAGTTCACGAGCCCAAGCTTCTGTCCTTGTGCCTGATGATTATGTCAGTTTTTTTTTTTTTGAAGACAGGTTTGCACCTGCAAGATCTGGAATGCGCTGAAAGATGAGGGGTCGGCGTTTCTTTTAAAGTATTCTTATGCTGGGACGGGGGCACTCATTGATGTAGTTGCCCATCTGCCCGTGAAGAAGCAAGCTGTGACTTTTTTTGCGTGAGTGTGACCTTGAACTTCACCTTAGCTGTTGATAGGGCGCAAGAGGACGTTCTTCAGGGTTTCCGCCAAAACACACTAAGTTGATGTCCCGTTTTGGTGTAGTGTCTCTGAACGCCCACACGTGGCAATATGAAGTATCCAGCTACCTGCTGAAGCACCTGTCTGCTCTGGATGTAAAAGGCCCTTTTAGAGAATCTAACTCATGTGATGTTGTCGATTTGTTGCTTAAAGATAGCCCAGGGTTTTGTAACGCAGTTAGTCTAGACGAGGATTTATTTTATTCTCTCCCACATGACGACTTGATGAAGTCTGTCAATGATTGTATCATCGAACACAATGATGAAATAACCTTTGTTAACAGCAGCTTGGTAACTGCTGAATTCTTTTTAGAGCTCCTGAGCTTCTATTTGAAGTCCACGTTTGTATCATAAGAAGGCGACCTGTTCATTCGGGAGTCCGGAGTGTGTATTG
This sequence comes from Dermacentor andersoni, assembly GCF_023375885.2. Lineage (NCBI taxonomy): Eukaryota > Metazoa > Arthropoda > Arachnida > Ixodida > Ixodidae > Dermacentor > Dermacentor andersoni. The sequence continues at coordinate 220,700,749 of NC_092814.1, read as the reverse complement.
GCTCTAGGGCGGCACCGATTTTAAGCGATATTTTTTTAGTGTTATAGATCGGCTGACGATGCGGCCGAGAGGCTCGGCCTTCCGTTTCCCACGTGGGAGCGGCCCGCTTCGTGAAGACTCACGACCTGCAGGACTTTATTAAAGTTTTATCATACCATACCATAAATCAGCTGATAGAATGTGACGCACATGCAGGAGCTCGTGGTGGTGGTCTACCAGTCGCAGTTCGCGAGCAGTTACCACGCTCGCTAATCAACGTTACGTCAGATCTTGAGATGCTATGAGTGATAATCCATGCCGCTCCAAAAAAATGTGGTACTTGGTGACTGGTACAGACCCGCCAGTGCCACTCCTGATTTCTGCCATAAACTTAACAGCGTCATAAGCACACTGGTAACAGCCTACCCAAACGCGCAAATCATGCTCTTCGGCGATTTTAACTTCAGCAATTAGATTGGTGTAACATAGAATTATTATCAGCATCGGACACAAGAACTAAGAATTTTCACGTCGGTGTAGACCGGCTGGAGGTCTGAGTTGAAGTGACGGGTTTAGTCTGTGCAGTCTTGTGCGCCTTGTATGTGCGGTATTCCACTCTGCTAAGGAGATCGTGCGTGCTAAAATGCCAAGTTGTCTCGCGGCGTCAGTCCTTGAGAGAGGAGTGGGGACGCAGCGGTCTTCTTGGTTTGATGTCCGAGCTGCCTTATCGGCGTCATCATTTCCTATGATACCGCAATTACCTGGTATCCACTGGAAAGAGATATCATGGCCTTTTTCTCTTAAGTGATGGACAAGTTCCACGATTTCGCACGTGAGCTGATAGTGAGCTGCATGTCGGAGAAATGACTGCACACATTGCAAGGCCGGCCTTGAATCGCAGAAGACTGCCCTTTTTCTAGCACTTTCACCATTTATCACTCGAAGCGCGTCGCGGAGAGCCGCGAGCTCTGCAGCTGTAGACGTAGTGACATGGGAAGTCTTGAACCGCTGGGTTATTCTAATTCTTGGTATAACTACAGCGCCACCCGCCGTGGTTGCTCAGTGACTGTGGTGTTTGGCTGCTGAGCACGAAGTCGCGGGATCGAATCCCGGCCACGGCGGCCGCATTTCGATGGGGGCGAAATGCGAAAACATCCGTGTATTTAGATTTAGGTGCACGTTAAAGAACCCCAGGTGGTCGAAATTTCCGGAGTCCTCCACTACGGCGTGCCTCATAATCAGAAAGTGGTTTTGGCACGTAAAGCGCCATAATTTAATTAATTTTTTAATAACTACAGCGCCACCGGAACTGGTTGATGTAGTTGATCCATCAGTGTAGACGTGTGTGCAGTCGCTCTATTTCTCGTACAAGAGAAGTAAAGTTAGTTGCTTGAGCGCTGATGATGGCAAGTCCGACTTTTTATGAAGTCCTGGGAGTGTAAGGTTCACTTGGGTACGGCGCATACACCATGGAGGAATGGAAGACCTTGCCGCAGGTGTGTAACCTGAACTGAAAGAGGCGCGGTGCGCGAAGATAGTCGCACTGAATGTCGTGTGGGGCCTATCTACTGGGAGATCTGCGAGGTGGTGGGTAGGGGTCCGGGCGAAGTGTCTTATGCGCACACGCATTGTTTGAATGTTAATGTGCGTGCTAATAGGGGAATCTTGAGCGACTGCAATAACTTCAGTCGTTGACGCACTCCGCACTAGACCAAGACATCTCTTGAGGGCTTGGGCTTGGATGCTTTGGATTATATTCAAGTTAGTTATGCAGGTGTTGGACATGACCGGTAGGCTGTACCACAGGAATCCAATAAAGAGGACCCTGTACAGTTGCCGCATGGATTGTATTGGCACTCCTCAGGTCTTTCCTGCAAGGAACTTGAACATATGGCCAATTCCTGTCAGGCGTTTTCTCACATAATTCACATGAGGGGTCCAGGAGAGATTTTTGTCAATGAGCACCCCCAAAAATCTGTGACTCGTGCTGTACGAGATCAGTTGTCTGTCGACGGATATCACGTATGGAGAATTCACCGCTAAATTACCACCCCATCTCCCTAACAAGCGTCCCTTGCAAAATCATGGAACATGTCATCTGCTCTTCTATCATGGATTTTCTTGACTCGAATCACTTTTTCATCCCGCTCAGCACGGATTCCGCAAAGGTTTCTCGTGTAAGACACAGCAGGCCATCTTTCTGCACCATGATTGCACTAACCTTGACACTAACATACAAACTGACGTAATTTTTCTGGATTTCTCTAAGGCTTTCGATAATGTTCCTCATCAGCGTCTAATATTCAAACTTACAAGACTTAATTTACATCCTGATGTTCTGAATTGGATTATAGAATTTCTTAGTAACCGCTCCCAATCTGTCATTATATATAGTCACCTATCTAGCCCTGTACCAGTAACATCAGGCTTCCCTCAAGGATCTGTTCTTGGCCATCTATTATTTTTATATATATTGTGACTTACCTTCCCATGTGTCCTCTAACATCCGAATGTTCACCGATGATTGTGTCATTTATCGCACTATACGTAGCACCCTCAATCAAACAGCCCTGCAGAAAGACCTCGCCAACGTACTAACATGGTGTGACGATTGGTTAATGACACTTAGTGCTAAAAATGTAAAGTTAAGTCAGTGACTCGTTGGAGTAATCCCCTGGTATTTCTTTACCAAATCGGAAGCATGCCTCTCGAATTAGTGGAGTCATATAACTAGGTGTCACTGTGTGCAATGATCTGTTCTGGCATAAACATATTTCTAGCATTATATCCGCTGCTAATAAGACACTAGGCTTTTTAGAGCATAATCTCCGTCAGGCTCCACAAAACGTAATATTGCTTGCATACAAATCCCTTGTTTGAGCAAAATTTGATTATGCATCTGCCATCTGGAGCCCACATGAAGCATGTCTTATCAGCTCACTTGAATCTGTACAGAACCGTGCTACTAGGTTCATTCACTCCCAATATTCATATGATGCCGGTATTTCTGCTCTTAAAGCAGAATCAGGATGAACACTACTATCTAATCGCCGTTGCATTGCTAGTCTACAGCTCCATCCCAAGTTCTTTTTCAGCACCCTTCGTCACGCGCCATTCATCGTTCACGCAGCACGCATCTCTCACCGCACCACTCATCCGCAGCACGTCGCACGCCCGCGTGCCCGAACCGCTCATTTTCCCGCCTCGTTCATTCCTCGAACAGCTAAAGACTAGAACGGCCTTCCTGCTGACATTGTGGACATCGCTTGCCCGTCTTTGTTCCAACAGCATGTGATTGATCACTTTGCATATAGCTAATGATGCGTGCATAACGTGGAACTTATGTAAAGTCCACCCCTTATGTAATACACCCTTCAGGGGCCTTTAAGGACAATAAACTGAACTGAACATACCTCATTTCGCAGTGAACATTATTCGCTGCGTCGATTATTTTTTAAATTCTTTTTGAGGAGAGATTGTCCCCCTGTTCACCTTGTCAACCTGTTCAAGATATTCGAAGCAAGAGCTTTTGGGTTAAATTTCACTTCCGAATCGGCAAAAGATAATTCTTATCAGTTTCTCGACTTACGCTTGTTTTTTTCAGCAAGACCACATTCGCTTGTCTTTCGCCTCGCTTTCCAAGAAAGCCCTTCTTAGTCATTCCTCTGGTCATTCAAAGATTATCAAGAACTCTATTGCTCAAAATTCTCAGCACTCCACCCTTAGAAAGTCTTCGCTACATATATGTCACGATAGTTTTCAGCAGCTGGCTGTCCGTTTAACAAACGCAGGGTACTCTGCGCATGTGCTTGGGTCGGCGTCCGAGAGATTCATCAAGAAGTGTAAGAAGTTAAAACTGACGACATGGGCATTAAGAGGAGTAGTATATTTGCTGTCATTCCATACGTTCGTAGACCGTCCGATCGTTTTAAGAAGATAGCTAAAGGTTTGACGGGGATGTTGTTTTTTCGGCCAACCGTAGAGTAGGTAAGGCTTGTGCTGCGATTGAAAGGAAGGCAGGTGGATCAACTGTTGTTGTTTGCTCTGTGAATCATCGCAAGCCCGTCGTTTCCTGCGCTGTGGTTGCAGTTTATCGAATTCTTCTCCCTTGCGGAAACGCCTACATTGTGCAGACGGGCAACTGCATCAGTGAGCGCCTGCGTCAGCATAAAAAAACTTTAAAAGGAACGCCGACCTCTCATCTTCCAGCGCATTACAGATCTTGCGGATGGAAAACTGTCTTCAAAAAGAAAAAAAGGAAAAACTGACGTAATCATCAGGCACAAGGACAAAAGGGCTCGTGAACTTGCTGAAGCCTTCCATATAGAAAGGTTGCACGATGACTGTGTATCTGAGCCATCTGTCGTTTTGCTATAGATTGTGAAACGCACTTGCTCAGTGACTTTCTCCAGGTGGCTTATATTTCCTGCGCACGCAGGTAGTTGGTTCATTCGTGTTTTCTTTTTCGAGCATCTTATTCAATAAATTTTAGTTATTAGACACCGCTCGTCCTGTGTTCTTCTAACTCTTTGTTTTCCGTTGGTTTCCCGCTGGTTAATAAGTATGGAAGAAGCGTTTTACTTTGAGAAGAGCCTTGTTAATGCCTCAGTGTAATGGCTCGTTGCGGGCGCACATCGGCTTCGTTGTGGTTTTGGTTTTCTGCTATGTGGCACATTCGTTTATGCATTTGTTTTCGCATTTATTTGAGCATACGATGGCTTCTTTGCGTAATTATCTGAATAAAATTTGCCCGTTGAAGTCTAGCGTTCTGTCCTGTTCCAACCTTCTTCCCGTTAGCCTGGTTTGCGCTAGTAACTATGCCACAGTAATCGGCATGCATGTGATCGAGGATTCTGTAAACGTTCTGAAACGTCAACTCTTTATTTTGACATGGTCAGGGATTGCAGTTTTTTCTTTGTAACGTGTTTCCCTGATCAGATGAATTTCCGTCTAGCGCTTGGCTAGAGTCGTGTTCGTTCTTTCCTCTGGATCGCGTCGCTTTGCGTGATTTGATCAAGATAACGATAGAAAGCAAAAAAAGAGCTCGAATGCATCACGTTCATCCTCCGCTTCGTCTTAATTCAAATGCATAAATAGAAGGGATAACTTAAATGATCCTCTGGCCGGTCACATGTTGGGAGGTTTGACACAGCGAGTCTTCATATTATTCTTTTTTCCTTTGTATTATATATTTTTTATCTCACGGCTATGGCGGTAAACATAAACTGAAGCTCTTCATGGCGCGCTCCCTCTGCCCTTCGATTGTTCTTGAAGTTTATCTTGAATAATATCAAACGTGAGACGGGGAGCGGAATGCTATCGCGAGCCCTGTCCTAAAATGTTTCCGGCTCGCTACTGACCCCTCCGTCTACCTCTCTCCATTACTGAATGTGATCCTCTTAACAGCCGTATCCTGATGCGAACTTTGACCAGCGCGAAGAAACCGAGACGAAAGATGAGTCACACTTAAAACACAGACGAGCGTGTTTTGCGTGTTCCTCGCCTTTCGTCCCGTTTTCTTCGCGCTGGTCAAAGTTTGCTTCAGGATCATGAACAAAGTAACTCGCACCAGAGTCCTGCTAAGCCGTATCCGATGCCCGACAGCCTGTCCGTTTCTCGCGGCTTCACAATCTTCAAAGGACTCACACAGACAAGGAACGACGGAGTCCTACACCTGGAGGCGGTTTGCGTCCGGCTGGTTTGTAACACGGTGCGTTGTACGTCCGTCATTTTCACTGTGGGCTGCATACAGTGTCGAATACGTATTTAGAGCTACAGGGCTGGCTACTTCGAGCAAACTGGAGATTGAGAGTTCACGTCATCCGGCTTCTCAGAAACTCGACCTGAGGTTGTCGGTCTGCAGTTAAATGGAAAGATTGTCGATGGATACGTGTATAATTTCGTTATTTGCAGTTAACTGATCACGTACGACTAATATGGATGAGATAGTTCAAGTGGCTGAGGAGTTCTATAGAGATTTATACAGTACGAGTGGCACCCACGATGATAATGGAAGAGAGAATAATCTAGAGGAATTCGATATCCCAGAAGTAACGCCGGAAGAAGTAAAGAAAGCCTTGGGAGCTATACAAAGGGGGAAGGCAGCTGGGGAGGATCAGGTAACAGCAGATTTGCTGAAGGATGGTGGGCAGATTGTTCTAGAAAAACTGGCCAGCCTCTATACGCAATGCCTCAAGACCTCGAGCGTACCGGAATCTTGGAAGAACGCTAACATAATCCTAATCCATAAGAAAGGCGACGCCAAAGACTTGAAAAATTATAGACCGATCAGGTTACTGTCCGTTGCCTACAAAGTATTTACTAAGGTAATTGCAAATAGAATCCGGAACACCTTAGACTTCCGTCAACCAAAGGACCAGGCAGGATTCCGTAAAGGCTACTCAACAATAGATCATATTCACACTATCAATCAGGTGATAGAGAAATGTGCGGAATATAACCAACCATTATATATAGCTTTCATTGATTACGAGAAAGCGTTTGATTCAGTCGAAACCTCAGCAGTCATGGAGGCATTGCGGAATCAGGGTGTAGACGAACCGTATGTAAAAATACTGAAAGATATCTATAGCGGCTCCACAGCCACTGTACTCCTCCATAAAGAAAGCAACAAAATCCCAATAAAGAAAGGCGTCAGGCAGGGAGATACGATCTCTCCAATGCTATTCACAGCGTGTTTACAGGAGGTATTCAGAGACCTGGATTGGGAAGAATTGGGGATAAGAGTAAATGGAGAATACCTTAGTAACTTGCGCTTCGCTGATGATATTGCCTTGCTTAGTAACTCAGGGGACCAACTGCAATGCATGCTCACTGATCTGGAGAGGCAGAGCAGAAGGGTGGGACTAAAAATGAATCTGCAGAAAACTAAAGTAATGTTTAACAGTCTCGGAAGGGAACAGCAGTTTACGATAGGTAGCGAGGCACTGGAAGTGGTAAGAGAATACATCTACTTAGGACAGGTAGTGACTGCTGATCCAGATCATGAGAGCGAAATAATCAGAAGAATAAGAATGGGCTGGGGTGCATTTGGCAGGCATTCGCACATCATGAACAGCAGGTTGCCATTATCCCTCAAGAGAAAAGTGTATAACAGCTGTGTCTTACCAGTACTCACGTACGGGGCAGAAACCTGGAGGCTTACGAAAAGGGTTCTACTTAAATTGAGGACGACGCAACGAGCTATGGAAAGAAAAATGATAGGTGTAACGTTAAGGGATAAGAAAAGAGCAGATTGGGTGAGGGAACAAACGCGCGTTAATTACATCTTAGTTGAAATTAAGAAAAAGAAATGGGCATGGGCAGGACATGTAATGAGGAGGGAAGATAACCGATGGTCATTAATGGTTACGGACTGGATTCCGAGGGAAGGGAAGCGTAGCAGGGGGCGACAGAAAGTTAGGTGGGCAGATGAGATTAGGAAGTTTGGAGGGTCAACATGGACACAATTAGTACATGACCGGGGTAGTTGGAGAAGTATGGGAGAGGCCTTTGCCCTGCAGTGGGCGTAATCAGGCTGATGATGATGATGATGATGATGATCACGTACGTACCTTCACCCGATTGATGAAAGCGAGAAAAGAACAGGGATCAGAGCGAGAGCGGAGCGGATTGTTTCTCAAGTGAGGGATTTTTCAAGTTTCTTTTCTCAGATCGCAAATTAATTAAAAGAATGAGAATAATGTTGCCAGAATGAATACGCCGCTGTATCCGAATTTCAAATTTGTATGACGGAGAGGTTGGGGCGTAGATGGGCATGCATATGCAACCACTGCACATGACTTGTCTATGCGCTCGATCGGAGCGCAACGCAGATGGTTCATTTAAAAGTTGTTTCAGAACGTCGAATATCAGTGTGCACTTGGAAACTACCTTTAAGGAAAGGCTACCTTCATGCAAAGTTGGTGAAACGTTTCTTAATACGCTCGACTTCTCTTTTGATGATTCGACGTTTGATACTTAAAGGGGCCCTAAATCACTTTTTATCGAAGGGGAGAAATTCATTTGAAGTTAAATTAGGCTATTTCAGAAATTCCTTGAAACAAAATGTACTTCAATGCGTTCAGTAGAAGCGGAGTTATTGGCAATCAACCACCACCTTCGCGGTGCCTCCGCTCCTTCTTCAATGCCTTGCAGTGCGAAGGCTACGTCGAAGCGGGGCACGCCCACAAGGATCCGCCTACTGAATGTCACCGTGGGGCGAAGTTCAAATGTGATTTTGGATGCACACGTCGACGCCACTACTGGCTGACTGGCTGACTACTGGCTGGTTCTGGCTGACTAAAGGTGTGCTTAATGCGTGCGTCATTGGCCACGTGATGGCACAGCCAATGGAGAGGAGGTATAGCGCCATGCCTTGAGTGCATAAAATGAGAGTGCTGCCACCGGCGCATCACTTGCGCTCGCCACACACACACACACACACACACACACACACACACACACACACACACACACACACACACACACACACACACACACACACACACACACACACATACACACACACACACACACACACACACGCACGCACGCGCACGCGCACGCGCGCACACACACACACACACACACACACACACACACACACACACACACACACACACACACACACACACACACACACACACACACACACACACACACACACACACACACACACACACACACACACACACACACACACACACACACACACACACACACACACACACACACACACACACACACACACACACACACACACACACACACACACACACACACACACACACACACACACACACACACACACACACACACACACACACACACACACACACACACACACACACACACACACACACACACACACACACACACACACACACACACACACACACACACACACACACACACACACACACACACACACACACACACACACACACACACACACACACACACACACACACACACACACACACACACACACACACACACACACACACACACACACACACACACACACACACACACACACACACACACACACACACACACACACACACACACACACACACACACACACACACACACACACACACACACACACACACACACACACACACACACACACACACACACACACACACACACACACACACACACACACACACACACACACACACACACACACACACACACACACACACACACACACACACACACACACACACACACACACACACACACACACACACACACACACACACACACACACACACACACACACACACACACACACACACACACACACACACACACACACACACACACACACACACACACACACACACACACACACACACACACACACACACACACACACACACACACACACACACACACACACACACACACACACACACACACACACACACACACACACACACACACACACACACACACACACACACACACACACACACACACACACACACACACACACACACACACACACACACACACACACACACACACACACACACACACACACACACACACACACACACACACACACACACACACACACACACACACACACACACACACACACACACACACACACACACACACACACACACACACACACACACACACACACACACACACACACACACACACACACACACACACACACACACACACACACACACACACACACACACACACACACACACACACACACACACACACACACACACACACACACACACACACACACACACACACACACACACACACACACACACACACACACACACACACACACACACACACACACACACACACACACACACACACACACACACACACACACACTGCATAAAGGGCCGCGGCGGAGGTGAAGCAGGCTACAAGCACTTCACCAGCTTCCAAAATTAAGTTCAATATCTCGGGTCCAAATAGAGCCATGCAAGTAAATTCGGCGTTGTAGGATAAGAGAAACACACACACACACACACACACACACACACACGCACGCACGCACGCACACGCACACACACGCGCACACGCGGGCGCACGCGCGCACGCACGTCTGGCCAACTCCACAGGTACGTAAATACAATCGCGCTAGCTTTGTGGTCCCTATTCAAAACGCGTATTTGCGACGCTTACTCACATTTGTTCCTTCAGCCCACACAGGACACGTTCCTTAAACAAACAACCAAACACAGAGGAACCTTTGAACAAATGTGTCTTTTACCAACTAGCTCTACGCACGCGTACTAGAGAAGTCAGAATACGGCTGCCCTCGACACACACGAGCAACCCAGTCATAAACCTTCTGCTTCTTTCCGTCCGCACAGGACACGCGCTAATGGACCTGAGAGCTCTTAGTGCAAATCACGCACTTACTGAAAACCTACGCGGTTAACCTTAGAAAATAAAAAAAAAAACACATAAAGAAAAGAACCTTGGCACTTAGGTTACTCACGCACCCAAAAAGAAAGCCTATCTACTCATTAATGAACACCTCGCGAGGCTAAATGCTTACACAAAACACCTCTTTCAAACCTCGAGCTTTTCAAACAAAACATAAGCAGAGCTCATACCTTACATATTGAAAGAAATTCTAGTCTCAAATCGCGAAAATTTGCAAATGTTCAAAAATAAAACAAAACAACATCTTGCACTTCTACGGAAGCTCTCTTGGCCTCCCGTGCCAAGTTTACGTCTGACTCATACTTTGAGCCGTACTCGAGGTGGTCGCGGTCCGAAAGCTACTCTGGCTACTGAGGAACAACAAAAGGGCTGACTCACTATCAGCTCCCCCAAGACGTTACAGTCCCCTGCCAATATGCGTCCTGGCGCCCCGCTTTCATAACGACCTCGATTGACCGCGTCGCGATTCCCCACCTGGTCTCGTCTTGCCACCTTGCGCTTCTTTGTACTACACGCTGAGCTTCGAAAAGAACGACGGAACGAAGAGGAACATAACTGCCCCGTGCCCTTTGTCCGCGTCCGTGCAGAACATGCTTCTCGGTCTCTCTTTGACCGGTGGCTCGAACGTGTTAGGTGCGTCAACATCGTCAACGACGACCGCACCTTTCTTTTCTTCGCGCCCTGCCCTCTTGGGTCTCTCGCCGTCTTTGGCGGCGCTACATTAGTCACCGCATTCCGATCTTTAGCGCTCTTCTTTCTGCGGCGCTTTCTCCTCGAACTCTCTTTCACGCCGTCATCTCGCGCCTCATGCTGGCCGTTACACATCTCGTCGGCCCGGATCGGTCTCTTACCCGCACAGTCTGAATGATTCCTTACTAAATCACCCCTCTTTTGGCTACCTAGACTGGCGGAGAGCCGCACCGATCCCTGAACAATGCAGTTGTTCTCTCTTGAGCTACGGAGCTCGCCATCCCGAGAACTACTCTCAACTGCATCGTCCAGTCCAGCTGGCACTTCTCTTCGGCACGGAGATCTGACTCGACATGGGTGCTCGTGTCTGTCAAGTCCGTAGTATTCTGTACCTCGGTAACGACCTCGTTACCATGAGATGCGACGCACACGCGCGGTAACTGTGCCAATTTGTTCGCAGCTGGCCTAGCTGTCTCTACAGTCCTCTGTTGGCACAGCACCTCGTCGCTCTCACTCTGGCCTTTAACGGCCTCTGTTGCCACTAAGGCATCGTTAGCTGCTAGCACTTCGAGTTCACATGTGAACGTGCTGCTACTCTCACAGGTACTACTACTTCTCTCGGCTTTCGACTGAAATCTGCTGTCTACTTCCTCCCACTTTCGCTTCGTCCAGCCTACAGATTTCTCCAGCCGCTGTTGACTTAGTTCGATTGCCTTCTCTAAACCTTGAATCTCTTCGTTCATTGCATCAATGTACTGCCTCATCACTTCTGTTAGGCCTTCTTCCTGAGAAATTCTTTTCAGTTCCTTCCTAGCTTTTTCCTGTTCTTGCTTAAATTCTTCCTGCTCTTGCCTAATTGCTTCCTGTTCTCGTTTCTTACTTAGAATTCGTTTGCCCATTTGTTCTATGAATTTCACATCAGTGTTACTTTCTAGAATTGTCTTACGGATTTCTGCTTCCGTCAAGTCCTCCTCTACGTCTACCTCGATCTCCTCACACAACCACAACAGGTCAGCCCTCGTCAAACACATTAGGACCATGGTCGCTACTTTAAGCTTTGGCTCTGCTGTCACACAATACTTGTTGCGATACCCACGCAAATCAAAATACAAGTAAAAGATCCCCAGCGGATCAAATCCAAAAACACAGAGAAATTGAAGCCTGGTAAATCTTACAGCCAAAACCAAACGCTTACCCACTGAAGCAGCACCATATCACCAGTCCTCCGCCGTACCCAGTCAGTTGCAAGAGGTGGTCAATCCCAAGTCGCATCCAACTTGATCAGGATACCGGTCGGTCACCATGTGCCAACGTCCGTCAGCTGCCGTTGCTGTCTCCGAGTCGTAGGCCGATCTAGAAGCCGTAGGCCGATCTCACCGCTGCCATTCAGTTATTAGAGTTGAGCGGTCGTAGTTGTCGGGAGGACCTTGGGGCGACAGGATTAGGCGAGCAGGATTTATTTTCATATTAACATTTTGAACAAGATACATTGGCAGTCTAGCGTGACTCCCAAATGGAGCCCGCAAGACTAACATACAGCAAACAGCTTACGAGCACACAGCTCCCCAGTACATTTCGAGCATGACAACGAGCACACAGCTCACTACGACGAGCACAACGACGAGCACCCTCTAGCAGCCGACAATCGCTGCTTATAAGCTCTCCGCTCGACGTCATAGTTCGACGTCATTGTTCGACGTCACTGAAGATGACCCGCCCTTTTGGAGGACGATGACGGCCTCTCTACTTGGATGCGGGCCTCTCTACTTGGAGGAAGGCCTCTCTACTTGGATGAGGGCCTCTGTACTTGTAGGACGATGACGGCCTCTCTACTTGTAGGACGATGACGGCCTCTATACTTGGAGGAGGGTCCCTCTACTTGGATGAGGGCCTCTCTACTTGGATGAGGGCCTCTCTACTTGTAGGACGATGACGGCCTCTCTACTTGGATGCGGGCCTGTCTACTTGGAGGAGGGCCTCTCTACTTGGAGGAGGGCCTCACTACTTGGAGGAGGGTGAGTGCTCTGGAAAAGCGCATGGGGAGGTTCCGCAAATTACCTCCCCTCGAGAACTCCTCTGAGCTGACCCCTAGCCACGTGGCTGCCGGTTATCCGCAGTTCTCTGAAGTGCGCCCCGTCCGGTTGGATTGGAACACGTGCAGCGGGCTGAAATAGCTGCAGGCCGATCCTAAAGGCTCGTTTATAGTCCGACGTTATCGACGCGTGGCCGAGCGTCGTTCGCGGTCAGTCACGCTACGTCAGTTGAGCTGCGCCAGCCGAGATTCCATCCCCTCTATACTTCAACACGCGCGCCGTCGGCTGCTATCTTCAGAGCATGCGCAGATCGTTCGCCAAGTCGCGCGCCGTCCGCAAAAGCCGCCTGCGGAGTTGTGTTGGTGCCTTTTTCTTCGCGCGCAATGCATTGTGGTGCGAGAGTTCCGCCGACTCCGACGCGCGAATGGCTCAGGAGCCATGTCAGCGCCGGGCCCGTCGGGGCGCGTCGGAAGCCGCCGGTTACGTTGGCTGCGCCGGTGCGCCCGACTATCGAGGGGTCGTTTTCGCCGACGTGACGTAGCGTGCGCGCGCGCGTGCGTTACGTCGGACTATAAACGGCCCTTAAGGCACGTTTATAGTCCGACGTTATCGGCGCGCGGGCGAGCGTCGTTCGCGGTCAGTCACGCTACGTCGGTTGCGCTGCGCCAGCCGAGATGCCATCCCCTCTATACTTCAACGCGCGCGCCGTAGGCTGCTATCTTCGGAGCATGCGCAGAAGGTTCGCCAAGTCGCGCACCGTCCGCAAAAGCCGTCTGCGGAGTTGTGTTGGCGCCTTTTTCTTCGCGCGCAATGCATTGTGGTGCCAGAGTTCCGCCGACTTCGACGCGCGAATGGCTCAAGGGCCGTTTATAGTCCGACGTAACGCGCGCGCGCGCGCGCGCTCGCGCACGCTACGTTACGTTGGCGAAAACAACTCATTCTATAGTCCGACGCACTGCAGCGCCGACGTAACCGGCGGCTGCCAGCGCGCCCCGACGAGCTCGGCGCGAATTTGGCTCCTGCTCCATTCGCGCGCCGGCGCCGCCAGCCGCGTCGACCCACAATGCATTGCGCGCGAAGAAAAAGGCGCCAACACAACTCCGCAGACGGCTTTTGCGGACGGCGCGCTACTTGGCGAAGCTTCTGCGCATGCCCCGAAGATAGCAGCCTACGGCGCGCGCGTTGAAGTATAGAGGGGATGGCATCTCGGCTGGCGCAGCGCAACCGACGTAGCGTGACTGACCGCGAACGACGCTCGCCCGCGCGCCGATAACGTCGGACTATAAACGGGCCTTCAGGAGCCATATCGGCGCCGGGCACGTCGGGGCGCGTTGGAAGCCGCCGGTTACGTTGGCTGCGCCGGTGCGCCCGACTATCGAGGGGTCGTTTTCGCCGACGTGACGTAGCGTGCGCGCGCGCGTGCGTTACGTCGGACTATAAACGGCCCATTAACAGCGGACAGTAGCGTCCTACGGTCATGCACGTCTGCGCGTTTTATTGCGTCGGCAGTTATTTGTGGTGGATAATTTTGTTTGACTAAAGCGTTCTTTAGGGCTGCGCAATTTTTTAAACCCGGATTGTTCAGAAGCAGATTCTTTTGAAATGTAAGGCCTGACTATAAGGAATGCTAGTCTTGCAATGTTTAATGTGGTTACTATCGAAGTGCAAATATTGATATCGGTCTGTCAGTTTTTTGTACAGGGCAGTAGATAGTTTATCATTTAAAGGGCCGTTTATAGTCCGACGTAACGCGCGCGCGCGCGCGCGCTCGCGCACGCTACGTTACGTTGGCAAAAACAAGTCCTTGTATAGTCCGACGCACTGCAGCGCCGACGTAACCGGCGGCTGCCAGCGCGCCCCGACGAGCTCGGCGCATATTTGGCTCCTGCTCCATTCGCGCGCTGGCGCCGCCAACCGCGTCGACCCACAATGCATTGCGCGCGAAGAAAAAGGCGCGAACACAACTCCGCAGACGGCTTTTGCGGACGGTACGCGACTTGGCGAACGCTCTGCGCATGCTCCGAAGATAGCAGGTGACGGCGCGCGCGTTGAAGTATAGAGGGGATGGCATCTCGGCCGGCGCAGCGCAACCGACGTAGCGTGACTGACCGCGAACGACGCTGGCCCGTGCGCCGATAACGTCGGACTATAAACGGGCCTTTAGCATTGAAACGCTGTCATCAAGGAATATAATAGTAGATGCAGAATACGTGTGAGAAAACGATATGGATGGATGGGCATTGTTAAAGTCGGAAATGAAGGAAAGCAGCTCATGTTGACCATGTGACCAAATCATAAAAACATCGTCGATCGAACGCTTGTAATACCAAGGCTTTAACACCCGTGTTAGCAAAAATTTATTTTCTAGCTCACCCATAAATATATTGGCGTTGTTGGGGCCGATCCGATCCATTGACGTTCCACTAACATAGACGTAGCGTTGACCTTGAAATTCGAAGTTGTTTAGTTCTAAAATAAACATCTGCAAAGTAGCCAACGTATTGCTGTCGATTAGGTTGTCGGGTAATGTTGCTTCGTAAGAAGTGACGATTAATTAAATTATGGGGTTTAACGTGCCGAAACCACTTTCTGATTATGAGGCACTCCGTAGTGGAGGACTCCGGAAATTTTGACCACTTGGGGTTCTTGAACGTGCACCTAACTCTAAGTACACGGGTGTTTCCGCATTTCACCCCCATCGAAATGCGGCCGCCGTGGCCGGGATTCGATCCCGCGGCCTCGTGCTCAGCAGCCCAACACCATAGCCACTGAGCAACTACGGCGGGTAGAAGTGACGACTGCCCTGATGCCAAATGCATGCGGAATGTTGGTGTACAAGGATGCTACATCAAGTGTAACCAAAAGAGAGCCTTGAGGAATATTGAGATCGATAATATGTGACAGAAAATTGGTAGTATCCTTTACGTAAGACAGAAATGTAGCTGGGATATTACTAATGAGGGAATCTGCGTAGCTGGGCAAATTTTCTGTGGCTGTACCTATACCGGAAATTATGGGACGACCAAAGTTGTTTGTCTTATGTATTTTAGGTAGAAGGTAAAAGCGATCGGCAACAGGACTTAGTGGAATGAGAGAATGGATTGGGAAATGTGCTTATAAAATACTCTTGCCGATGATGCGGATTATTTCGGTGACGTTCCGTAGAGGATTTGGTGGGTATAGAAATCAAGGTGCCTACCTAACGCCGGGAAAGGCTAATAATTTTATACGTTTCCGGTAGCGCGAACTTTTCACTTGTACGTCAGCGTGTTCAATTCCAGAAATTTCGCAGCGACATTAAGTGTACGGTATAGGGCTATCATACACAGCTTGACCGACAATAGGCGAAAATAGTGATATCACAGGTCAGTTACCCATCGTACGTCAGACCGTCCTTCAAGTAATAGCCTATCAGTTGAAGTGTACACACAGGGTCGGAAAATATGGTCCGTCGCGGCCGGATTGGTTCAAGGATGTATAGCGGGCTTCCTGTCGTGGTATTGGCTAACTAAACCGCAGCAGAGGTGTTTCATTGCAGATATTCTGCAGCCGTTGGTGGGGCAATCCCCTTGAATATAGACTAGATCAAGGACTCTGCCTGCTAACCTCGTGCGGATGCATGACTGGCCGAGCATAGAGGCCGTCGCATGTGCAACGCCGGTTGCGCTGCTGCACACAACGAATACAACAGGCTCATGAATCTAGCCCAAGTTGCGGTGTTCCAAAAGTACTTGCGTTTGTACTGAACTTTCATAAGACCAGGGAGTCAAAGAGAGAAAAATAAAAAAATAAAGAGCACGACCTTACTTGTACCACATGCGTATAAAGGGGCATCAGAGTCGAATGTGCATATCGAGTTTCTTTCAGATAGAACCCCAGCTACTTCCGCAAGATCGGAGAGTCTCCAAGCCGGCCACGCGCTCAAAACAAGCGCTTGTCAAATCGCGCGCTATCTGTCATATTTTGCATCGGATAGCAACATGATCCGCGGTTCGTCGGTTGACTATAGTTGTCCTAAGTAAAATATTTAAGCATCATCTCCAAGTTAGTACATATTTATGTAATATACCGGGTTTCCTGCGATTCTACGGCACAAAACTCCAGAAGTGCAACAATACCTTGTATTGGGCGGGTATCTCGCACCATGAAATTATGGAGCGCACTTCTGGACAGTTTTCATAAAAACTCGCTAAAGACGAAGACAAAAGGCACGCGTACGGCACACATACGCCAGGACGGACGACAGTACGCCCGGTCGCAGCGCCTGTCTTGTCGTATGTGTGCCTTTTGTCTTTATCTTTAGCGTGTTTTTATGTAAACTGTTCAGAATTGCGCTCCATTATTTCATGGCGCGAGGTAAACATTAAAAAATGAAACACAGTTGCCTTCAGGATGTTCCTGTGGCTCTGATATTAAATATTCAAACAAAAGCTGTATAGTGCTGAAAAATCCGAGGACACCGAAGCCCTTAGGAGTTGTGAAGGCGAAATCGTTAATGTCCAATTGAACGCCACTTAGCGGTCCTTCCAGTTATCAACACCTCGCGGTCAAGCGAGCACGTGGAGACGCTTGGCACGTTTTGATTTGGTCTTGCCGACGTGCAGTTAAAACGCAAGCAAGAACTTGAACGGACGAAAAACGCGTGGATAACACTGTTAACCGCGCGTGATGTCACCCTTCCTCCCGAGATCACACTGCACGTGGATGGCGTTCCTGTGTCCCAGGTGGATCGTGCTCAGATTCTTGGACTGCACGTTCAAGCGAACGGGAAGGCGAACTACACTGTCTCCAGCTGCCATGTCGCGACAGATTGAACAGACTCTGGCATTGATTCGGCGGGTCTCCAACACGCCCCCAGGTCTACGAGAACGGGACCTACTGCGCCTGGTGGAGGCCTGCGTGATCAGTCGCATTGCTTACCACCTTCCCTTCCTCGGACTTACCAAGTCGGAGCAGGTACGGGTCGACGCGATGGCCTCCCACACTACACCGCCACGAAACGTCTGCTAGCCCTAGGGACGCAGAACACTCTCGGCTAGTTATTGGAAGCTTAGTGGGCCATTCAAAGACAAACATCTCCTGCTCACACCCACTGGACGGCACCTGCTCTTGAGATTGGGATATTCGATTTTCCATAACGACGATGAAGAGGACATCGCCACCACTGTGGCGACTTAGGTCCGTACAGCCTTAAAGGTGCACCCACTACCACGATACATGACGCGGGACGCCAGCGCGCCCGTGTACGATACCCGGTTGCCATGCTCGGTGACATCCCTGAGACAAATACCTATTCACGGATACCGCTTCGTGCCGCAACGGGCATTCCGTGGTATAGTGTTGGATGGCGCTGAAACACTTCTTACGGCCGCCTCCTTGCGGGGTTCTACACTTACACACGGAGAAGTCCCTGGAGTAGCGCTTTGCTGTGGAACACGCTCTCCAGTTTCCTGGGGAGGTGCATATCCTAACCGATTCCCAGCAAGTATACCGCGCCTTTTTGACGGGACGCGGCTTCTCCAAGGCGGCTCTCCACATCCTACGCCAGTCACCAAACAGAGACACATCTCCCCCACAACGCATCCACTTGCTCTGGACTCCTGGCCATGTTTCACTATCGGGTAATGATCGCGTATACGCGGTCACTCGAGAAATTACCCTCCGAGCTGCCCGGCATGGCGAACATGAGAGTCTAGATCAGGTGGGCTCTCCACTCACATATAGAGACGTAGTAAAATACTACACACGAGCTAGACACACCATAGGCCCGTCACCACTGTCGTTCTCGCGAGAGGAAGAGGTGGCACTTCGCCAACTCCAAACACACACGTTTTACAACTTCCTCTCCCTACATAAATTTTACCCTGACCGCTACGCAGACTCTTTGCCTGGCTGTGGCAGCTCCCCCACGGCGTTCCATGTCACGGTGGAGTACGCGGCAAAATTATTCCCACTGCTGCCAGTTATCCTGCACCCCTTCCGCACCAAAGAGCTGTGGGAAGATGCTCTCTGAGACGGGCGTCCCGAGGTCCGCCGAGCTCTAGTTAAACGGACCCGTGCTGTCGCGGCGATTCTAGGGACCCCGGTCTAGGGATCCCTCCCACATTCTTACTACCATTTTAACAGCGGAGCTGTTTTAAGTCGAGCCTTCGCCGTCCGGCGTCCGGTGTCACGTACGTAGGCGGTCAGGTTCTGTAGCTCACCGCCAAAGGGCGCGCCGAGGGTAGGAGCGGCGATCTTGCAGTTGTAGCAGGTGGCCTAAATGACGTCGCAAACAAAACAGGGACAGGACTAGCCCAGCGCTTGGCGAAGCGGGTCGACGACTTGGGCGAGCTGCCCCCTCAGGTGGAGATCGTGGTGTGCACGATGCCGGAGGTGCCTGTAGGTTACAGTAACGTACAAAGAGCCGCAGTGGCTGCTAATCAGGCTGTATGAAGAATGAGTCGAGAGAAAAGTTTCGAGGTTGTAGAAGTAAACAGGGAAGTGAGAAGGTGTGGTGGTTTCCAACGAGACGGGATCCACTTCAATCACAGGCTTGGACGAGAAGTGGGCTGGCGACTTGCTGGTCACGCGGTTGCTTTTTTGGGAGGCCCACGGGCGATCAGGAGGCCAGAGTAGATAGTTATGAAGAAAGTCGCCTAGGGGTCCCTCGGAATAACATCGCCGTCAATAAGATAAAAAGAAGGAAAACAAGAAAGAGAGCTCGCCATCCAATAGGCTACACAGGGCGACAGAAGAAAAGAAAAGTAGGCAGAGATTGAGGAGAGAGAGAGAGAGAGAGAGAGAGAAGGGAAGACGGAAAGGCAGGGAGGTTAACCAGACTGAGTCCAGTTTGCTACCCTACACGTGGGGAGGGGAATGGGGAGTGAAAGAGGGAGAGAGAGAACTTAGATGTAGGATGTCTATAGTCGGGCACTCAAGTCTGTTGCCCTCAGGTAGCGAAAAAGCGCTCGAACTGCTGTCTGGGCTAATGAACTGTGAGGCCAGGCTCCCAAGATCTTCGCTTCCGTAAATGGCCTGTCATCCAGTCTATTTAAGGCACACTGGAGAGTCTCGCGTTGATTATCGAAGCGAGAACAGTGGCACAGAAGGTGACTGATGGTCTCTTCACACTTGCACTTAGCGCACGTTGGTGAATCCGCCATTCCAATACGATAGCTGTAGGAGTTGGTGAATGCATGCTACTCCTACCCACAGCCGACACAGCAGTGTTGCGTCACGTCGTGAAAGGTTCGCTGGTAATGTAAGTTTCAGTGATGGGTCGAGGCTGTGTAAACGACACTTAGAGTTCTGAGGTGTATGCCAGCAACCTAACGTGATTGTACGAGCGAGACTGCGAAGCTCTCTTGCAGCGTCGACTCTGGATAAAGGTATAAGGAGTGTCGGTGAGCCAGCCTGGGCACGTCGGGCAGCGTCATCGGCGAGGTGATTACCAACGATGCCACAATGTCTCGGCAGCCACTGAAATATGATATGTACCTTGCTGTTCCAGGAATAGTGAAGAAAGCTAGCCTGACCACCGCGGCTCTCAAGCAGATCACATTGGAACTTCTGCATTGTTCATACGCTAACCGAATTCATGTTTACACGGATGGTTCCGTTTCGGAAAATTCTACGGGCGCCGTTGTTCTACCATCTCAATCGGTCGTCATCAAGTTTAAGACATCACACGTAACGACATCAACAGGCTCCGAACTGGCCGCTCTTCGCGCTGCTGTCGAATACATTGAAAAAGAACCGCCCAACAAACGGGCAATATTTTGTGACTCGAAAGCAGCCCTCCAGAGCTTGAGAAGTTTACGACGTGGCAATTATGAACAGCTGATGTCACAAATCAACGAAACCTGCCATTGCGCTTCTGAAAGAGGACATGATTGAGGAGCAGTTAAATAGAGAACAGATAGAGGTGTATGCGGTTACAGAAACTCAGATTATAGACTTGGAAGAGCCGCAAGTGATAGATAATTATGTTTGGAAAGGGTGCTACAGAACTAAATCGGAAAGAAAGGGAGCGGGAGCCGGAATACTCATTCATCAGGGAGCCAAATGGAAAGAGTAAATTCAAAATGTCAAGAGCTACTTTTGTTATCATGCACAATGAGTGTAAAGAAAATCGGCTAGACGCAACGTGTTTGTGGACCGGAAATAATTGCAGAGAGAAGAAACAAGAGTTAGTGCAATGCCCATATAAGTGCCGATATTGGGAGTTCCGGGTGTTAAGAATGGCCATCTGCGAGGCAAGACTGCCACCCTCTTACGACTATAGCGGCAACATCCCGGCACTGTTAAGGACGGCGAGCTGCAGTGCAAGATTGCCACCCACTTACGACTATGACGGCAACATACCGGGAGCGTCGCCGCCAACTTCTAGCCACAGCGGGACTAAATCGACTTTGTGACGGGATGAGTTCGGCGGGCCAACTATTGTTCCCAAACTCCCCAACGCGCTACCCAGAACGGCTCCGAGTTCTACGGGGCCCTCTGACGTCGGTTCCGGACCTTCGAACGTGTGTGCTTTTGTGTGCGTAGACCGTCCTGCGGGGAGGCGGCTAGTTTGTGATGACTAAACGAACGTTCACCGCCTTGTATCGCGGGAGGACCGAGTGTTTAAAGACTGCTGTTGTGCGGATGCTCGACACACTTCTCTTAAGCAGTCATGTTGGACTGACACTCTCTCTCAAGTAGTCATGTTAGACTGATGTACTTTCTCAAACAGTCATGTTAGACTGATATAAATACTGTAAATAAACCCATATTCCTCGTTCTCGATGAGAAGCAGTCCTTCCCTTCATCAACGTCCTCAGCGTGGATAAGTTGGACGTCGGCATGGGCCAGCTACCTTCTAATTCATGCCCGACTCCAATCTTGACAACGGATCACGAGCGATGGGATTGAGCCCCCAATCCTGACACGGGAATGATACCGAACTAATCTTACTAGGTGACATGAATGCCCACATACAGGATCTAGATAGCTACACCGACAACAACGGGAAGTCGATGCTAGATCATTGTGAGCAACATAACCTCGTTATCGTGAATACAGGGCCTAAGTGTGACGGGCAGACCAAGTGGGAAGTAGGAAATAGGCAATCGGCCATTGCTCACTGCCTGATGACAGAAGGTATTCATGATAAGTTGAGAGAAATGGTCATTCACGAGGAAGGGTATAGCAGCATAGGGAGTGGCCATAAACGCATCATTTTGAAAACTGGATATGTAGTTGGGAAAGAGAGCAAGGAGCACAAAATGGCCAGTCTATATTTGATCGCCGAGCAAATAACTAATATAGTAACAAGAGTACATGAAGAACATGACAAATGACCAAGCAAAGAGTGGGAATATGGTGAGCTTCTGAGTGTAATAATGACAGAAATATGGAAATAGAAGCAACATGGGGGGGGGGCTCGTTGGATAGGAAAAAAAAAAAACCCGAAAAGCTGGTGGAACAGGGAGATACGAAAAGCGATCGCCGAACGCCAGAAAGCATCACGAGAGCACAGGCAGGCAAAAAATTACCGACGATTACGTTACTTCCTAATGCGAAATTTGAGCGCAGCAAATAAGCTGTTTCACCCTGACTGTTTGCGAGCCTTTGTTTGCGTTTGGCCTCGGCCTCGGCCGCGCGAACGGTAGAGTCTTCTCTGCGACGGCGATGAGCTTCTGCTTCAGCCTCGCTTACTGCTGGTTGCTCTCGACGGCGGCGATGAGCCTCCGCTTCGGCGGTGCGAACGGCAGGGTCTTCTCGGCGGCGGCGATGAGCTTCTGCTTCAGCCTCGCTTACTGCTGGTTGCTCTCGACGGCGGCGATGAGCCTCCGCTTCGGCGGCGCGAACTGCAGGGTCTTCTCGGCGGCGGCGATGAGCTTCTGCTTCAGCCTCGCTTACTGCTGGTTGCTCTCGACGGCGGCGATGAGCCTCCGCTTCGGCGGCGCGAACGGCAGGGTCTTCTCGGCGGCGGCGCTTAGCCTCTGCTTCGGCGACGCGTACTCCTGGATCATCTCGACGGCGGCGACGGTAAGCTTCTGCTTCGGCGGCACGCACCTCTGGATTCTGACGGCGACGGCGCTGGGCCTCTGCTCTGGCAGCTCGTTTAGCAGCAGCAGCAGACGGAGGACTTCCATCGGTCGTCTCGCTCATGGCTCAGAAAGAACTGGCAGATAATTTCGCAGTGGCGAACGGCAGCGGCAATTTCGGCTCGGGCGGTGCACATATACAGATCCGCCGCCACCGATCTGGCTCTCTGATTGCCACCGCACAGGGCGAACGGCAGCGGCAATTTCGGCTCGGGCGGTGCACATATACAGATCCGCCGCCACCGATCTGGCTCTCTGATTGCCACCCCACAGGGGTTGCATTGGAGGAGGAGCGAAGAAAGGAATTAAGTTCGAGCCGGCGCTTTGACAACCGGAGACTCGCAGGAAGAGGGGGGAGGGGGGCGGCGTGTACACCCAGCGGCAAACGATGGGGGCAGAAGCGCGCGCAGCAAGCGGACAACACGATAAAGGGAGGAGGGAAGAGATAACAGCGACTGACTGATGCCGCTGACGCCGATAGTGAGTCAACCCCAGCTGCGGAGTTGGTTTCAGGGACAACGCCGCCGATGCCGACACAAACAATATGATACCCTCGCTTCCGCAGCGCTAAGAACCAGGTCTAGCCGTGGGAAGGTGGTCACGTATTCGTCGACGTGCCGGGGCCTACGTGAAATAACCGGCGCGTCGGCAACTGAAGAGCACCCTATCCGCCACACAAGAACAGGGGGGGGGGGACCCTTTCCTCCTCTTTCTGCATGGCGGCGACGGTGTTCTATGCAGTCACGTTATCTTGACTCTCTAGCGGCGTCAGCGGCATCCAGCGGTATCAGTCGGTCGCTGCTAGCGCTGGGGGGATGAAAGGGGGGCGGAGCTGGTTACGAGGCCGACGACAACGCCGACGACGACGCGAAACCCAGGAACGGACGCCAAAGAGCTGCGCTCTAAAAAAGAGCGCAGTTGCCACAGGATGAAGTAGACAGAAAATGGGAAATATACCGGGAGAAAAAAGTCTATGGCTCAAATGCGGGTGCTAGCAAAGATAGAAGGTGAAAATGAACGTTGGTTGTCAGAAATACGTGAGAAAAAGAAGGCCGCACCTAGAATATTTTGGTACTAAATAATCTTATTAGACAGGAAGTCTGGGACAATAAATCAACATATCCTAGACGAAGATGGAAACAAACTGGTAGGGGACGCGGCCTTGAATTACATCCGAAAAATAACAGCCGAATCTTTTCAAGGCAATCACGAAGTTTTAATTGAGAAAAGAAAGGGCATGAAAGAGAGCCAGATGGAAATGGAGCTAGTGCTGACAAATTTCAACTGGAAGAAAGCCGAAGAGAAAATTCCTTAGCGCACAGCCACAGGGCTAGACGAGGTTCCCGTTAGGCTGATTAATGAACTAGGTCTAAAAAGTAAGGAAGCTCTGTTGAAAGCAGCAGAAAAAGGTTTAAAAGATAGGCGAATACCAGACAGTTGGCGACAAGGTAGAATGACTTTAATTTATAAAGGTAAGGGGGAGAAAGATAGAATTCACTCATAAAGACCGTTTACCATTACGTCGGTAATATACACGTTAGCAACGCAGGCAATTAAATTAAAGCTGCAAGCATGGGCAGAGAATAATGGCATTTTGGGATAACTTCAGAATGGATTCAGCATAGGTAGGCGGTGGGATGATAATTTATTCGTTCGTACTCAGTCTACTGAAAAATCCAGAGTAGAAAGGAAAGTGTTATATGTGGCCCTTTTAGACATTACAGGAGTGTATGACAACATTGACCGCTACATTTTGCGGGATATTCTGGAAAGGGAACGCTTGGGCGACGATTATATACAGCTTTTGAAAGAGAATTACCTAGAGAATACCGTTCGCAACTGAATGGGAAGGGATTAGGAGCGAGGAGAAAGTTGATATCAACAAGGGACTGAGGCTGGGGTGCCCTTTATCCCCACTGCTGTTTATGATGTACAGGATGAGGATGGAAAGGGCGCTAGAGGAAAGTAATATCGGGTTTAATCTCTCATACGAACAGGCGGGAACAGTAGAGCAGCAGCTTCCAGGTTTGATTTATGCAGACGACACCGTGTTGCTAGCTAACAAGCAAAGTGATATGCAACGTCTGGCTAATATCTGTGGACAGGAAGGGGATAATTTAGGTTTGAAATTTAGCGTTAGAAAATCAGGTGTTATGGTATTCGATGAAAACAATGAACAGACAGTGGCAATGCAGGGCTAGGATATACTTCGGGTAAAAGAATATAAA